>NC_064614.1:826194524-826503274 GCF_023898315.1 Schistocerca nitens
ACAAATGCGTTACCACCCGCCGGTCACCATTCTGTGAGGGCAGATTCATCGCATCGGGTACATAGGAGGTGCCTCGGCAGCAGAGCCCTTGGGCGAGACAAGCGACACACGAAGTGTCCCATGCGACACGCCAGGTTCTCCGCGAATGCTACACCTAAAGGCAGCAGCCTGAAGGTGATTGACTGTAGCCAAAAGTGCATTCAGCAGTTTCCAAACTGCGGCCAGCTCCTTCTGCGTCCGCATACATACGCACTCGTACCCATTGTAGCAAGTCTAACTGAAGAAGTAAACTGTAAAAGCAGACTGAATCCTAGATATGCAACTTGCTAACCTTCTGGTGTGTCACCAATGGACGCTGATGCATTAATGGTACAAATGGCTCTGAGCACTATGGAACTTAACTTCTGAGGTCATCAGTCTCCTAGATCTCAGAACTACTTAAACCTAACTAACCTAAGGACATCACACACATCCATGCCCGAGGCAGGATTCGAACCTGCGACCGTAGCGGTCGCGCTGTTCCAGACTGTAGCGCCTAGAACCGCTCGGCCACTCCGGCCGGCGATGCATTAATGTTGACTCGACTTGTCCGATTAACCTAACTATTCTTTCCTTTATCAAATTTCATTTAACCCCCTTCCATCACACCTGTCCCCCCTCCACAAGCTTAATCCTTCCTTATACTGGAAACCACTGTTGAAGGTGCAGGTGCAGCTGCTGAACATGTGCTGCACTGATTACCATACAGGGCTTCTGTACAGCGTGTTGGCCTCTGCTCATTCTGGTATCTTAATAATGCCGGTTTTTTTATTGGTCTTTTGTAATTACTTCATACATATTTTGAGTGAGTAAACTTATGAAGGTGAGAGCTTGTTAGGCAAAGGCAGTGGGATACCGAGCTCTCACTCTCGGAGCGTTATACATTCCTGGCCATTAAAACTGCAACACCAGTAAGGATAGAAAATAACGAAATCTTACTAACTGTGCGGATACAGTACAGTAGGAAGAATACATGATTAAATATTTAGATGAGTTGAAGTATACAGTGACCGAAATTTAGTATACAGAGTGGTAATTTCTGGGGACTCCAATTGCCGTGCATAGAGCCCAACTAAGCTTGGATGGAAAATACGGGCTATCATTTCATGCTGCTTCAACTCGGTGCCAGAACGTATCAGTCGTTTGTGAGTGGTGGCGCACCAATTCGTCGGCAACCTATGACCCAATGTTAATATTTGGTACAAGATTTAGACCACGTGCTTTCCAGGATAACAGTCGAAACCTCTCTGTACCGATGCAGGTCATGACGGGCAAATTGCGGTCCTGCGAAATGTTTCCAGAAGTTGGTGCTTTAGTCTTAACTTGCGGTGGCGGCGTTTGCAGGTTCGCCTGCTGTTCGCGGAGGCTCGGTCTCGGGCGCCGAGTGTGATCTTCATCGACGAGGTGGACGCGCTGTGCTGCGCGCGCGGCTCCCCCAGCGAGCACGAGGCGTCGCGCCGCTTCAAGGCTGAGCTGCTGGTGGCCATGGACGGGCTGTTGTCGGGGACAGGCGTGGGCGCCGGCAAGAGCCAGCCGCACGTCGTCCTCGTCGCCGCTACCAACCACCCCTGGGACCTGGACGACGCCTTCCTCAGGAGGTAGGCAACGTCACAACGGGTCAGTTTTGAGTATCACCTCAAAAAATCGAGCTGCGACTTGCTGATAGTTTTCGTCCCTCTCTGCATACTCACCCTTCAATGTAACACAGTTGTACCATCAATGGATGACTTGGCACCCACCTTGGTTGTAAAAGTTCGCAATTTGGCTGATCGAGAACTCTGGGGAAAGAGGAAAAACTGAGTGGGTGTCATGTCAGGGTATTATGCGGAGTGATGGAAAATTAGACTGGTCAAAGAAGCAGCATGTGTGACTGTGTCCAGTGCAGAATGAATTGAGGAGATGTTGTGAAGCGAAACACCCTCCTGCACAGCTTCCTGTACTGCTGTATGTTTTCCCTGAACATCATCAGGGAGTTTCAGTATTTCGCTCTATGAGCGTCGTTTAATAAATAATACCCCATCTTTTGCATATAAATACACTACTGGCCATTAAAATTGCTACACCACGAAGATGACGCGCTGCAGACGCGAAATTTAACCGACAGGAAGAAGATGCTGTGGTATGCAAATGATTAGCTTTTCAGAACATTCACACAAGGTTGGCGCCGGACGCGACACCTACAACGTGCTGACACGAGGGAAGTTTCCAACCGATTTCTCATACACAAACAGCAGTTGGCCGGCGTTGCCTGGTGAAACGTTGCTGTAATGCCTCGTGTAAGGAGGAGAAATGCGTACCATCACGTTTCCGACTTTGATAAAGGTCGGATTGTAGCCTATCGCGATTGCGGTTTATCGTATTGCGACATTGCTGCTCGCATTGGTCGAGATCCAATGACTGTTAGCAGAATATGGAATCGGTGGGTTCAGGAGGGTAATACGGAACGCCGTGCTGGATCCCAACGGCCTCGTATCACTAGCAGTCGAGATGACAGGCATCTTATCCGCATGGCTGTAACGGATCGTGCAGCCACGTCTCGATCCCTGAGTCAACAGATGGGGACGTTTGCAACAACCATCTGCACGAACAGTTCGACGACGTTTGCAGCAGCATGGACTGTCAGCTCGGAGACCATGGCTGCGGTTATCCTTGACGCTGCATCACAGACAGGAGCGCCTGCGATGGTGTACTCAACGACGAACCTGGGTGCACGAATGGCAAAACGTAATTTTTTCGGATGAATCCAGGTTCTGTTTACAGCATCTTGATGGTCGCATCCGTGTTTGGCGACATCGCGGTGAACGCACATTGGAAGCGTGTATTCGTCATCGCCATACTGGCGTATCACCAGACGTGATGGTATGGGGTGCCATTGGTTACACGTCTCGGTCACCTCTTGTTCGTATTGACGGGACTTTGAACAGTGGACGTTACATTTCAGATGTGTTACGACCCGTGGCTCTACCCTTCATTCGATCCCTGCGAAACCCTACGTTTCAGCAAGATAATGCACGACCGCATGTTGCAGGTGCTGTATGGGCCTTTCTGGACACAGAAAATGTTTTACTTCTACCCTGGCCAGCACATTCTCCAGATCTCTCACCAATTGAAAACGTCTGGTCAATGGTGGGCGAGCAACTGGCTCGTCACAATACGCCAGTCACTACTCTTGATGAACTGTTGTATCGTGTTGAAGCTGCATGGGCATCTGTACCTGTACACGCCATCCAAGTTCTGTTTGACTCAATGCCCAGGCGTATCAAGGCCGTTATTACGGCTAGAGATGGTTGTTCTGGGTACTGATTTCTGAGGATCTATGCACCCAAATTGCTTGAAAATGTTATCACATGTCAGTTCTAGTATAATATATTTGTCCAATGAATACCCGTTTATCATCTGCATTTCATTTTTGTGTAGCAATTTTCATGGTCAGTAGTGTAGAATGAAGTGCTGCTGTGTAGTACAGAGGGTGCCTGAAACAAATACACAATGAGACGAACAGAAATGACACTGAAATCGTTAGAATTCACGATGGTCCTAGACACTAAAAAAGATGGGATATGGTCCTCAATAGGGTGTGTAATGACAACGGACGGCAATGCCCTGCAGTGTCCTCCCATGCTCGACGTACCCTGACGTGGGGAGCGGTAGGAACACGTAAGCCACCAGGAACATTGCTGAACATGATTGTTTTGGTGATCGATATGTTATGGTGTGGGGAGAGATAATATTGCTTGGGCGCACTCACCTCGTAATCTTTGAACACGGTAAATTCACTGGTCAACGTTATTGCGACACTGTACTCGTTCCACATATCTGAGTTCATTTTTATGGATGACAACGCGCTGCAGCCTCGAACAGCGAGCGCAAGAGGAGCAGTTCTTGGGTCGAGAGGATATTCGGCTAACAGGCTACCCTGCCCATTCCCCTAAATTAAATCCCATCGAGCACGTGTTGACGGCGTTGGAAGAAGTATTACAGCACGTCCACATACAGCAACGACCATCCAACAGTTGTCAGTCACACTGGTGGAGAAATGTAACGTCCTACACAAGAACTCCTTACTAGCACGGGAGCACGTTGCAGAGCATGCAGTGCCGACCGCGGTGATCAGACGCCCTCTAAAGAAACATGTCCCGCCGTTTGTGATGTCCAGGAGATCACCATAAATCGCAGTGACTTCAGCGTAATTATTGCCTTCGAATAAAAGTTACATTTCTGTTCTTCTCATTGCCTAATTCTTTCAGTTACCTCGGGTATTATACGGTAGGAATTGTTTCTACGCATGTTCCAAGTATCATCCAGGTGCGTTACTTCGCAGTGAGACATAACGCGAAAGTTAAATGGTGCTTAACTTTTGCACATTGTGTATGCAGAGTGAAAATCAATAAAACCGACGAACTGCAGGGACGGATTCGTGACTGGTAGTGGAGAAAAAAAAGGTTCTACGAACACATGCCCCGAAATACGTCGTTGCCACGGTAGGTGGCTCTGACGAGTGAAAATTTCTCTAATGTCGTGCCGTGTGTTACAGGCTGTGTGTAAGCTGCAGAATGGTCTGGTATTCGTGTCGGGAACAAGCTGAC
The DNA here is from genome assembly GCF_023898315.1 of Schistocerca nitens. Lineage (NCBI taxonomy): Eukaryota > Metazoa > Arthropoda > Insecta > Orthoptera > Acrididae > Schistocerca > Schistocerca nitens. Next base: position 826,199,150 of record NC_064614.1, read on the forward strand.
ATGGTGTTTATGTACGAACAAGCAGAAAGGAACGGTCGAAAGGCAGCAGAGCTAAACCAAAACAAGTACCTTCACAGACGCCAACCACGTAACACAACATTTCAACACCTTTTTAGACGTTTGTGTGATCACATAATCGTACTATGGCTTACACCATGTTTGCGGGCCACTTGCCTGGAGCTTGTACTAGTCTTTGTCTCAGTATCGTGTAACCCGGTCCTCCAAATCTGGTGCACGCACAGTCCGCCGCCTCCCTGCGCGTTCGTCTGCCTGAAAGGACCTAAGATCACACAAACGTCCAAAATGGGCTTAAAATTTTGTGCTATTTGGTTCAAATGGCTCTGAGAACTATGCGACTTAACTTCTCAGTTCATCAGTCGCCTAGAGCTTAGAACTAATTAAACCTAACTAACCTAAGGACACCACACACATCCATGCCCGAGGCAGGATTCGAACCTGCGACCGTAGCGGTCGCCCGGCTCCAGACTGTAGCGCCTAGAACAGTACAGCCACTCCGGCCGGCTGTGCTATTTGGTTCATATCTGTGGGCATACTTGTTTTGGTATAGCCGTGCTGCCTCTCGACCGTTTCCACCTGCTTGGCCGTATACAAACCCCATCTCGGCTTGCTCCCGAGTTGAATATCAGACCATTCTGCTACTTACAGTACGCTGCATCAACCACAGTGGTAACGATGCATTTCCGGGCACATGTTGATAGGATCTTCTTTCCTCTATTTCCAGTCAGGAATCCGTCGCTGCCGTTTCTGGGTTTTATTAACATTCACCCTCTATAGCATATTGTCCTTTTAGGTGCTACAAATTGTTGCTTCTTCTGACATGTCTGAAGTTTCGAACTATTCCACCGAATGACAGAGCCTTAAGCCAAATTTACACGACGACTTTGGGTTGCGCCACTCATTGCGTGGAATTAGTTGCACACAAGTGGTTTCATGTATGACTGTAGACACGGCGACACCAGTATACACTTCAGTTTCGTCGTTTTGTGGGTCCCTGTGTCGTGTCTGAAATAAAAGTTTTGGCAGCTGCACATCGCACGAGCTGTGATGGAGTTAAAGCTTGTTGCGTGGAATCGTTGCATAAGAAAAAAATAAGAAACGTGTTTCTATTCGTGACTGGATGAAGGAAAGACGTCAGCTCGGTTGCTCAGAATCCTTGAAATAATTTATAGCGGAAGATCGAAGAAGTTCTTATAATTATCTCTCAATGTCACCAGAACTGTTCACGTTTCTTCTAAATAGCGTTATTTATGCGATAAGGAATAAAGCTACTGTAATGCATGAAGCACTGTCACCAGAACTGAAATTACATACCATATCGCGTGCATTACAATCGAGAACACTCGGCATGCTATAAGATACGGTTTCAGTTGGTGATGACGCTATTTCATTAACACCAATAATTATTAACATTAACAGTAATAATTATTAACATTAGCAACAATAATTACTCGAAGCAGGCCGCATTAAGAAGAGAATGGTTTCCAAACTACTCTTCGGAAGATAGATCTTTACAGTGGCAGTATTTCAAAATTCTAACATATGTGAATGGGGAGCACTGCAGCGACGTTTTAAATAGATGAATATAGAATAAAGAATGTAGCTTTTTGAATTTGTATAGCCTTCCCTCCTGTCAACAATATTCCTTAACAAAGAGTTGGCCAACTCTAACGATGGGATTTTAGTCCTGTAGACGAGAGGATTGACACAGCTAGAATTACACTTGCTTGTATTTTTCTTAATTCAATTGTATATGTGCTCCTAACTCAATAAATTTTGCCCTGCAGCTCAGATATTGTCAAACCATCTATGTTATGATCGCACATGACGGTCTCAGCGGCAGCAATAAGTTGTTTATTTTTTTAATCAGCGTCACTGAAATCCCATAAACACCAGTGCAAAGCTTAGATATCCAAAAAGCGAACATTATTCTCCGTTCCCCACTTCACATTTCAGTTTGTCTACACTCTAAGAACAAACATAACCGCCGGCCGCGGTGGCCGTGCGGTTCTGGCGCTGCAGTCCGGAACCGCGGGACTGCTACGGTCGCAGGTTCGAATCCTGCCTCGGGCATGGGTGTGTGTGATGTCCTTAGGTTAGTTAGGTTTAAATAGTTCTAAGTTCTAGGGAACTTATGACCTAAGATGTTGAGTCCCATAGTGCTCAGAGCCATTTGAACCATTTGAACAAACATAACCTCAAAAGTCATGCAACTAGTGTCGCTAAAGTTCGAACACGCCGAAAGTGTTTTGTTTCACCAACGAGTTGCGCAAACGCCTGGCGCGCTTGTGCAGTGGCTGGTGGTGCAGTTGCTGCAACCTAGTGTCGTCGTGTAAACTAGGCTTTAGTCAACCATCAAAATGACATCTACACAAGGTACTCATTATAGCAATGTGCTGTAACTGAATTATATATAAAAAAATAAAACGTAGCGTACATGCATAAGCGTTTGTGTGCAGTGTATAGTAATGATGCAATTGAAGGAAGTGCTGTTGGGCAATGGCTAATGATAGCTAAAGCGTCAGGAAGAGCAGAAACTGAGCTCCATGGCCGGACACGTCTGGGACGTCCTGTCACAGCCAGAGGTGTACAAATTCTTCCAGCATGCCTGCCCCTGTCTCCGCCGCAACCATTAAAGCAGCCCAACCTGCCGCAGCGAAACACAAGAGTACGTGTTTACGGAAGCACAGTGGTTAAATCAGGCCAACTCGGGCGGCCGCAAGTCTGGCAAGCTTCACGGTACCCGCTCAGCCAGCTGCAGCTGACAACAGAGAGCGCAATCAATCTAACGTGACAACAGAATAGACAGGTATATGTTTGCGTGAGTAGTTTCATTGCAGCTCATTTATCATAAGGGAGGGAGCAGGCTAATGAACAAACCAGACTTTAAGGAGATTGAGGAGAAATTAAGAATTGGGAAACATAAACCAGTCACGAAACAGAGCCTAAGTTCAGCAGGGGAAAAGCTTTCATGTATTTATAAGTCAGATTCAAATAAGTCGGTAGGTGTCTCGCAATGCAAATTGTGTAAAAAGTTACTAACAATCGTTCGAGGACTTCTGGTATGTTAAGATATGTTTGTAAATTTGACCATCAGTTTCCTCCCTCCATACACATTTTGAACAACGACAAAAACTTAGAGACTGACAAGTGTGTGGAAATGCTTGCTAAGGACTTGAGACCATTTAGCAGTACATAGGCTTTCTAAATTTGTGGCGAACATTGATCCAAATAGGAAAAAAATATGGCTTAGAGGAGGCTGAAAACCACATTCTAGTGGTATGTAACGTACTTGGGGGGAAGGAATATTGGATTTAACGTCCCTTCGACGTCGAGTTCATTAGAGACCGGGCGCAAGCTCGGATGGTGTCATAGAGGGCGAGGGAACTCGGCCCTGCCCTTTCAAAGGATCCATCCCAGCATTTGCCTGGAGCAGTTTAGGGAAATCACAGAAAACCTAGATCTGGATGGCCGAAAGCGGGTTTGAACCGTCATCCTCACGAAGGGGAGTCCAGTGTGCTAACCGCTGCGCCATCTCGATCCGTCTTCAGATATGTACTTTTTTAGATTAACGTAACAAGGAAAACGAACTTCGTATTTGCTACAGTAGATTTAGGGAATTTAGAATGAACTATTTTGGCTATTGCATTCAGCGAACGCACTATACACATCCTGGGAAAGAAATTAAAATTCGATTACCTGGGGCCATATCTAGCCGAAAATTTCTAAAGTTGCAAGAACTAGACTTCTAAAACCTACCTGTAGTTGCCGTTGCAGTATAATAGACATCTTCAGGTTCTTAGGTGCAAAAGGTTTCGGCTTTCAGAAATGGTTCTGCTTACTATAGAAAACATTTATTAGAGGTGACCTCTAACATGTGTGTGACTGGTTCTGATCTATCTTCCTACCTCAGTTGTGCAAGGACGCTCTGTGAGAGTTTTAGGAATTTGTGTTGAACCTAAAACCTGCAACGTAGGAAGATACCATCTCACACATGAAGAGTTCAGAAGAGTGCAGCAGTGTGGACAGTGATGTATTCAGACAATGATCTCAATGTAGGTTCCACTACACTCCCTGTAAAGGAAACATTATTGCTAACAGAAATCAGTGTACGGGTTCAGGCGTAACTACACACATCAAAAAAAGTTTTGCTTCACCCCGGTTTACAGAACTCCTGAAGACAGACTTTGACTGTGGGTATGTATTACAGACAACAGTCCCTTTGACTTTTCAGAGATGTCACTAAACTCTCCCAAAGATGTAAAAAACCATGCATGAGCAGCGCCTATTAGACGGAGGGGCTCCGACAGCTGATCAGTTCCAGTCATTCCACCAGGAAGGAGGTACACGGCTCGTGTTGTCTGTAGTTCAACCATGCCTAGACGGTCAATACCGCGGTTCGATCGCGTCCGCATTGTTTCTTTGCGCCAGGAAGGGCTCTCAACAAGGGAAGTGTCCAGGCATCGCTGCGTGAACCAAAGGGATGAGTTTCGGACATGGAGGAAATACAGAGAGACAGGAGCTGTCGATGACATGCCTCGCTCAGGCCGCCCAAGGGCTACTACTGCAATGCATGACTGCTACCGACGGATTATGGCTCGAAGGAACTCTGACAGCAACGCCACCATGTTGAATAACGCTTCTCGTGCAGCCACAGGACGTCGTGTTACGACTCAAATTGTGCGCAATAGGCTACATGATGAGCAACTTCAGTCCCGACGTCCATGGCGAGGTCCATCTTTTCAACCATCACATCATGCAGCGTGGTACAGATGGGCCCAACAATATTCCGAATGGACCGCTCAGTATTGGCATCACGTTCTCTTCACTGATGAGTGTTGCATATGCCTTCAACTAGACAATCGTCGGAGGCAACCCAGTCAGGGTGAACGCCTTAGACACTCTGTCCAGCGACTGCAGCAAGGTGGAGGCTCCATGCTGTTTTGGAGTGGCATTATGTGGGGCCGACGTACACCGCTGGCGACCATGGAAGGCGCCGTAATGACTGTATGATACGTGAATGCCATCCTCTCACAAATAGTGCAACCACATCGGCAGCATACTGCGAGACATTCGTCTTCACGGACGACAATTCGCGCTCCCATCGTGCACATCTTGAGAATGACTTCCTTCAGGATAACGACACCGCTCGACTAGAGTGGCTAGCATGTACTCCATTCATAGATTAAAAAGGGCAGTATATGGACGAAGTAACCCACCAACCACTCTGAGGGATCTACGTGAATCGCCACTGATGAGTGGAACAATCTGGACCAACAGTGCCTTGATGAAGTTGTGGATAATATGCCATGACGAATACAGGCATACATCCATGCAAGCGGACGTGCTACTGGGCATTAGACGTACCGGTGTGTACAGCAGTCTGGACGACCACCTCTGAAGGTCTCGCTGTATGGCAGTATAACATGCAATATGTGGCTTTCATGAGCAATAAAAAGGGCAGAAATGATGTTTCTGTTGATCTCTATTCCAATTTTCTATACAGGTTCCGGAACTCTCGGAACCGAGGTGATGAAAAACTTTTTTTGATGTGTATATATGTCAGCAAAAAATGATTATCTTAGATTTTCGTTATTAAGGTTTATTTTTACTTGAAGTATGTCTTTATGACTGATCACTCATAACTGTAATACGTACGGGATGGTAAAATATTGATATAGGGTTTTCACAACTATGAAGCGAAGTTCCTAACTATACTAACGTTCTTTAATAGTAAGATGGTTGATGACCATGTCCAGGGGTCGATAAAATACAAACAAATTAATTACAGTTGGGGCCAGAGATATCAATTAAGCTACAATGCACAATTAAAATAACCAGATAATGGATGGGGTCAGTAAAGAGCAATCAGAAAGAAGTACACAATTAAAACAATTCAATAACTTCAGAGTGTAAAGCACTCTACAGTGGCTGATTAATTCTTTTCGTTAAATCGAATATCTTGCGTTTAATTAAAGGTCATGGATGAGTGTACGAAAAAATAGAAGACACGGAGACAACCGCAGTTCTGAGTGACAACTGACTATCACTTACTGACATAGAGCGAGCCCATGTTTAACTTCCGTGGGCGTCCGCAGTGGCTGCTGTCGGCGCGAGCCGTGAACCTGAGAACCTATTCTAAATCTATCTCGACTGCTAAACACCAGTCTGATACATTTCCTACGTCTTCGGTGAAGCCGAGACTCCTAGTTGTTCCCTAGCTAAGTTAATTGGCATGGTACACGGTATTACCTGTCAGTGCTTGGTGCCACTCTCCATACTAGGAGACTTGGCAGTTGAACTCCTTAAGAGCTTAACCAGGCAGTGAACAAGTGTTAACACAATAACTCTCGCAATCGTCTCAGTTCTGCATGAGTGGCCTTGCTCAAACGCTCGACGATTTGCTGCAGGAGAAGGGTCAACTTTTCTCTCTCCATTTTGCCTATGTCAAAGCTGGTGGCCACGTATTTTCTTTCTGGCCAGTCATAGTTTCTGTAGCCTATCACAGGCGTTGTTTCTTTTGTAGGGCAGATTTTAACTTCTGCTGTGTAATGCTGAGATAAACAGCATTTTCTTTCATGCAAGTTATAACACAGGTTGCTACAGTGAGTCACAAAAGTTTTGAGTTAGGTTTCTCCCGACGTTTATCTATCTTCTCCAGCCGTGTTCCTGCAGAAAGGCTTTGTGAAGTGTCGTCGTTAAAAGCAAAGGCAAGGGCGGCTTTTGCCGACGGCCTGCGCAGTGGCTCCGTCGTCTCATTGTGTCCGCTAGATGTCCCGCTGTGGTTTCGGTGAGCATGGAACGGGCTTTGCTGTCGTAAAATTCTCCTTCCCTCAGAACTGCATCTCGTAGCTCAGGTCTGGGAAATTACTTGCGTGCCATTACTAATGTGTTAGTGGGTTTATATTCACGAGATGACGGTTTGTTAATTCAGTTTGCATATAAATAAGATTCGTACAGTTTCACGGAACTATATCGTGTGACATATCGATTTAACCGGAATTGTTTCAGGAATTCAATGTAAGGTGTGTTATTTGTCTGATACGTTACAGATCTGATGATGGTTCGAATTGAGAGTAGCCAGTACTGGCTACAGTGAAAACTGTTCATATCGAAATAAATAAATAATACCGATTTATTTATTTATTTAGCGTATGGCGCTACGCACATGGTTTACACTTATTACATTATGAAATTATATGGTAAAATACACTATAAAATACATAAGTGAAGGATACATATTCAGATAAAATATAATACACGTGACCGCTACGGTCGCAGGTTCGAATCCTGCCTCGGGCATGGATGTGTGTGATGTCCTTAGGTTAGTTAGGTTTAAGTAGTTCTAAGTTCTAGGGGACTGATGACCTTAGAAGTTAAGTCCCATAATGCTCAGAGCCAGCCAAAATATAATACATAAACAAAATAAAAATTAACATCACAGCAGATATTTTGCGTTACACAAGTCTTCAAATTCTGACATCCAAATTGTCGATCTATTCGAGGCAGGGCGATGTGGCGTTGAAGGAATGAGCCCGACTACCCTGGTAGGCTCTTAATTCACAGTCCTGGGCGATGTGCTGTATTGTTTGATTAGGTGCCCCACAGTCACAGCTAGGGCTGGGAAGCTTTTCCCACTTGTGTAGATTGTGTGCACATAGTCCATGTCCTGTTCGGATTCTGTTTAGGCTTTTCCATAGCTGTCGTGGAAGTTCAAAGCCCTTAGGTTTCTCTGATGCACAGATAAGTTCTCGGTTGTCAAGGGAGGCACTATCACTCCTGCTCTCGTACCATTTAGTATCCATGTTGAAGTTGGCAGCTGACAGTTGTTGGGCCAGTCTTAAAGGGGGATTTCTGGAGCGGAGTCGTGTTCTTTTCAAAGTTGGAACATCTTCATGGATAGTAAGTAGGGGGTTATTCATTATTTTTGTGTATTCCTTCATCAGAGCTTCCTGTCTTCGCAGGGAGGGTGGAGCTACATGACTAAGTGTTGGAAGCCAATATAATAGGGTAGCCTTTATGAATCCAGTTATGGTTCTCATAGCAGCGTTGAGCTGGGTGTTCACCTTGTTTATATGCTTGCTGGGTAACCACGCTGGTGCACAGTACTCGGCTGCAGAGTACACTAAGGCGAGTGCAGAGGTTCGTAGTGTGTCTGATGCTGCTCCCCAGTTAGTGCTGCAGAGCCTCTGAATGAGGCTGTTCCATGAGCTTATTTTATTGGATACATTTTCCAGGCGTCTTTTGAAGGATAATGTCCTATCTAGAGTGACCCCCAGGTACTTTGGATATGGCTGATGTCGCAGTTATTCATATGAACCTTCAGGTCATATCCCGCCATTCTGTTGTTCAAATGAAAACAGCTGACTTCAGTCTTGGTGGGATTTGTTATTAGCCTCCATTTGGTGAAATACTCATGCATTTTGTTTAGGTCAGTTGTGAGGATGTATTCAGTGTCTTCAAACTGCTTGCTTTGGATAGCTAGGGCCATATCATCAGCATAGCTGAACTTCCTTGAGATGGTTTCAGGCAGGTCAGAGATGTAAAGATTAAAGAGCATTGGTGCTAAAACTGATCCTTGAGGCAGTCCATTGTTCAGTTTCCTCTGTTTGCTTATGTCATTACCCTGCATCACCTGGAAGTATCTATCTGAAAGCATGTTGTTGACAAGTCTCAGTGTCATACGGCAGGGGATTACTTTTATCAGTTTGTGTAGAAGTCCTTCCTTCCATACAGTGTCATAGGCAGCTGTTAGGTCTATGAAAGCTACTGCAGTCTTTTTTTGTTTTTGAAAACCTGCTTCAATATATGTCGTTAGACTTAGAACCTGGTCTGTGCAGCTCCTATTGGGTCTGAAACCTGCCTGCTCTGGTGGGATGACTTCTAGGATTCGTGGGCCCAGCCTGTTGAGGAGTAGCCGTTCCAGATGTTTGTAGCAGCAGCTGAGAAGAGCGATAGGGCGGTAACTTTCGGCTTTATCTGATGGTTTGTTTGGTTTCAGCACAGCAAATATTTTAGTAAAAAATACGCCGAAAAGGAAAAAAATACAGACATAAGCCATTTTTTCTGGCCTACAATGATGCAAAATGAATACATATTTCGTTGAGTCTCCTCTTGTTATACTCGGATAAAAAGACTTTTTATCAACTTCCGAACCATACTGATAACACTACAAGGAAAGCGCACAGAATAAACCGCCATTATGCGCAGCACAGCAGGAAGATAGACAGACAAGAAATATTCCTTTAGCCAGCTTAGGACGGGCATAGCTTGGCTTGGATCACAGCAAAACATTCTGCCTTTCTGCCGCTTCCCATTTGCGGCAGCTTGCCTACCTGGCTAACAGGCGAGCAGGGGCAAATTAAAAGCGGAATGCGTACGCCTCTAATCATGGCCACTGCGCCGACATGGTGAATCGCGCGGACACCATTATTCTGGCAGACCGGTGCGTCACAACTTGACCATTGACTGCACAGCTATCGATCAGCATTAGGAGTGCATGTGCAGTGATCGAGACTCTTGAGTATTCAAAGGTCTGCTCAAAAAGGGTTCCACGAATGCACATACTGACCACAAGATTCAAAAAAAAAAAACCTTTAATCTGAAATGTTGGAGAAGTTTGAGGTCTATGGAAAGCCCTTTCTGTCCTGGATCGTTACTGGTGACGAAACCTGCGTGTATCACTTTGAGACAGAAACATGGAAGCAATCACCAGAGTGGCAGGCACCACCCGCAGCCTCCAGAAAAGGAGAAATTCTAAGCAGCTCCCTCTGCTGGCGAAGTTAAGGTGACAGCCTTTTGGGCTAATGATGGTGTCACTCTCTGGATCTGTTGCTAAAAGGGTCAATCATTAATTCAGAGTTGTATGTGAAGACACAACAAATTCAAGAACCGTTTCCAGCGTGTTCAGTCTGACAAGAATCCAAAAGAAATCTTGCTCCAACATAAGAATTCACACCCACACAGAAGTCTCAGACCCTGGGAATACATTGCCAAACTGGTTTGCATATTATTGGCTCACCCACCCTGCAGCCCAGGCAAGGCGGACAGATGCCTGGACCACTTAAGGATACTCTGCAAGGAACGCTCTTTGAAGAAGATGAGAGACTAATTTATTTGTGCAGTGAAAACGGCTGCACGCACAGGACAAGAGCTTTTACCAACAAGGGAAGCATGCTCTTACACAACGGCAGCGTAAGGTGACTATGCTGAAAAACAGTACGTTTAAAAGATGCGTTGGCTGATATTGTCGCCAAATTCTAACTCTTAATAATAAATATGTTCTCCGGAAAAAAACTGTGGGGCGTTATTTATTGAACGACCTTCATATTAGCATCACAACACGACAGTCCCAAGAAACACTCATCACCTTTGCTGATACTGGTAGTCCTCCCCTTTGTAGGCGACGATGAATCCACATTTTCCCTTGCTTTGCGGTTTTCCCATGGGCTTGTACTAATGCGCCCAGTAGGCATGGAAAAACCAACCAGTTAAAACCGATACCCGTATTTCAGTTCTGAATAACCGATATTTCTTGGTATTTGTGTTGTCTCAGTTATGTTGCTGTTGTGGTCTTCAGTCCAGAGACTGGTCTGATGCAGCTCTCCATGCTACTCTATCCATTGCAAGCTTCTTCATCTCCCAATACCTACTGCAACCTACATCCTTCTGAATCTGTTTAGTGTATTCATCTCTTGGACTCCCTCTACGATTTTTACCCTTCACGCTACCCTCCAATACTAAATTGGTGATCCCTTGATGCCTCCGAATATCTCCTACCAACCTATCCCTTCTTCTAGTCAAGCTGTGCCACAAATTTCTCTTCTCCCCAATTCTGTTCAAAACCTCCTCATTAGTTATGTGATCTACCCATCTAATCGTCAGCATTCTTCTGTAGCATCACATTTCGAAAGATTCTATTCTCTTCTTGTCTAAACTATTTATCGTCCACAATTCACTTCCATACATGGCTACACTCCATACAAATAATACTTTCAGAAACGACTTCCTGGCACTTAAATCTATACTCGATGTTAACAAATTTCTCTTCTTCAAAAACGCTTTCCTTGCCATTGCCAGTTTACATTTTATATCCTCTCTACTTCGACCATCATCAGTTATTTTGCTCCCCAAATAGCAAAACTCATTTACTACTTTAAGCGTCTCATTTCCTAATCTAATTCCCGCAGCATCACCCGATTTAATTCGACTACATTCCGTTATCCTCGTTTTGCTTTTGTTGATGTTCATCTTATATCCTCCTTTCAAGACACTGTCCATTCCGTTCAGCTGCTCTTCCATGTCCTTTCCTGTCTCTGACAGAATTACAATGTCATCTGTGAACCTCAAAGTTTTTATTTTTTCTCCATGGATTTTAATTCCTACTCCAAATTTTTCTTTTGTTTCCTTTACTGCTTGCTCAATATACAGATTGAATAACATCGGGGACAGGCTACAACCCTATCTTACTCCCGCCCCAACCACTGCTCCCCTTTCATGCCTATCAACTCTTATAACTGCCATCTGGTTTATGTACAAATTGTAAATAGCGTTTCGCTCTCTATATTTTACCCCTGGAACCTTCAGCATCTGAAAGAGAGTATTCCATTTTCAAAAGCTTTCTCTAAAGCCTACAAATGCTAGAAACGTAGATTTCCCTTTCCTTAATCTATTTTCTAAGATAAGTCGTAGGGTCAGTATTGCCTCACGTGTTCCAACATTTCTACGAAATCCAAACTGATCTTCCCCGAGGTCTGCTTCTACCAGTTTTTCCATTCGGCTGTAAAGAATTCGTGTTAGTATTTTGCAGCCGTGGCTTATTAATATGATAGTTTGGTAATTTTCACATCTGTCAACACCTATTTTCTTTGGGATTGGAATTATTATATTCTTCTTGAATTCTGAGGGTATTTCGCCTGTCTCATACATCTTGCTCACCAGATGGTAGAGTTCTGTCACGCCTGGTTCTCCCACGGCTATCAGTAGTTCTAATTGAATGGCGTGTATTCCCGGGGCCTTGTTTCGACTCAGGTCTTTCAGTGCTCTGTCAAACTCTTCACGCAGTATCATATCTCCCATTTCATCTTCATCTACATCCTCTTCCATTTCCATAATATTGTCCTCAAGTACATCGCCCTTGTATAGACCCTCTATATACTCCGTCCACCTGTCTGCGTTCCCTTCTTTGCTTAGAACTGGGTTTCCATCTGAGCTCTTGATATTCATGCAAGTGGTTCTCTTTTCTCCAAAGGTCTCTTTTATTTTCCTGTAGGCAGAATCTATCTTTTCCCTAGTGATATACGCCTCTACATACTTACATTTGTCCTCTAGCCATCCCTGCTTAGCCATTTTGCACTTCCTGTCGATCTCATTTTCGAGACGTTTGTATTCCTTTTTGCCTGCTTCATTTACTGCATTTTTGTATTTTCTCCTTTCATCAGTTAAATTCAGTATCTCTTCTGTTACCCAAGCATTTCTATTAGCCGTCGTCTTTTTACCTACTTGATCCTCTGCTGCCTTCACTACTTCATCCCTCAAAGCTTCCCATTCTTCTTCTACTGTATTTCTTTCCCTCATTCTTATCAGTCGTTCCCTAATGCTCTCCCTGAAACTCTGTACAACCTCTGGTTTAGTCAGTGTATCCAGGTCCCATCTCCTTAAATTCCCATCTTTTTGCAGTTTCTTCAGTTTTAATCTACAGTTCATAACCAATAGATTGTGGTCAGAGTCCACATCTGCCCCTGGAAATGTCTTACAATTTAAACACTGGTTCCTAAATCTCTGTCTTACCATTATGTAATCTATCTGAAACCCTCCAGTATCTCCAGGCTTCTTCCATGTATACAACATTCTTTCATGATTCTTAAACCAAGTGCTAGCTACGATTAAGTTATGCTCTGTGCAAAATTCTGCCAGGCGGCTTCCTCTTTCATTCCTTTTACCCATTCCATATTCACCTACTACGTTTCCTTCTCTTCCTTTTCCTACTATCGAATTCCAGTCACCCATGACTATTAACTTTTCGTCTACCTTCACTATCTGAATAATTTCTTTTATCTCATCGTACAGTTCATCAATCTCTTCGTCACCTGCGGAGCTAGTTGGCATATAAACTTGTATTACTGTGGTAGGCGTGGGCTTCGTATCTATCTTGGCCACAATAATGCGTTCGCTATGCTGTTTGTAGCAGCTTACCCGCATTCCTATTTTTTTTATTCATTATTAAACCTACTCCTGCATTGCCCCTATTTGATTTTGTATTTCTAACCCTGTATTCACCTGACCAGAAATGTTGTTCCTCCTACCACCGAACTTCACTAATTCCCACTATATATAACTTCAACCTATCCATTTCACTTTTTAAATTTTCTAACCTACCTGCCCGATTAAGGGATCCGACATTCCACGCTCCGACCCGTAGAACGCCTGTTTTCTTTCTTCTTATAACAACGTCGTCCTGAGTAGTCCCCGCCCGGAGATCCGAATGGGGGACTATTTTACCTCCGGAATATTTTACCCAAGAGGACGCCATCATCATTTAACCATACAGTAAAGCTGCAGTAAAGCTGCAGTAAAGCTGCATGCCCTCGGGAAATACACTCCTGGAAATGGAAAAAAGAACACATTGACACCGGTGTGTCAGACCCACCATACTTGCTCCGGACACTGCGAGAGGGCTGTACAAGCAATGATCACACGCACGGCACAGCGGACACACCAGGACCCGCGGTGTTGGCCGTCGAATGGCGCTAGCTGCGCAGCATTTGTGCACCGCCGCCGTCAGTGTCAGCCAGTATGCTGTGGCATACGGAGCTCCATCGCAGTCTTTAACACTGGTAGCTTGCCGCGACAGCGTGGACGTGAACCGTATGTGCAGTTGACGGACTTTGAGCGAGGGCGTATAGTGGGCATGCGGGAGGCCGGGTGGACGTACCGCCGAATTGCTCAACACGTGGGGCGTGAGGTCTCCACAGTACATCGATGTTGTCGCCAGTGGTCGGCGGAAGGTGCACGTGCCCGTCGACCTGGGACCGGACCGCAGCGACGCACGGATGCACGCCAAGACCATAGGATCCTACGCAGTGCCGTAGGGGACCGCACCGCCACTTCCCAGCAAATTAGGGACACTGTTGCTCCTGGGGTATCGGCGAGGACCATTCGCAACCGTCTCCATGAAGCTGGGCTACGGTCCCGCACACCGTTAGGCCGTCTTCCGCTCACGCCCCAACATTGTGCAGCCCGCCTCCAGTGGTGTCGCGACAGGGGTGAATGGAGGGACGAATGGAGACGTGTCGTCTTCAGCGATGAGAGTCGCTTCTGCCTTGGTGCCAATGATGGTCGTATGCGTGTTTGGCGCCGTGCAGGTGAGCGCCACAATCAGGACTGCATACGACCGTGGCACACAGGGCCAACACCCGGCATCATGGTGTGGGGAGCGATCTCCTACACTGGCCGTACACCACTGGTGATCGTCGAGGGGACACTGAATAGTGCACGGTACATCCAAACCGTCGTCGAACCCATCGTTCTACCATTCCTAGACCGGCAAGAGAACTTGCTGTTCCAACAGGACAATGCACGTCCGCATGTATCCCGTGCCACCCAACGTGCTCTAGAAGGTGTAAGTCAACTACCCTGGCCAGCAAGATCTCCGGATCTGTCCCCCATTGAGCACGTTTGGGACTGGATGAAGCGTCGTCTCACGCGGTCTGCACGTCCAGCACGAACGCTGGTCCAACTGAGGCGCCAGGTGGAAATGGTATGGCAAGCCGTTCCACAGGACTACATCCAGCATCTCTACGATCGTCTCCATGGGAGAATAGCAGCCTGCATTGCTGCGAAAGGTGGATATACACTGTACTAGTGCCGACATTGTGCATGCTCTGTTGCCTGTGCCTGTGGTTCTGTCAGTGTGATCATGTGATGTATCTGACCCCAGGAATGTGTCAATAAAGTTTCCCCTTCCTGGGACAATGAATTCACGGTGTTCTTATTTCAATTTCCAGGAGTGTATTACGGCTGTAGTTTCCCCTTGCTTTCAGCCGTTCGCAGTACCAGCGCAGCAAGGCCGTTTTGGTTAGTGTTACAAGGCCAGATCAGTCAATCATCCATACTGTTGCCCTTGCAACTACTGAAAAGGCTGCTGCCCCTCTTCAGGAACCACACGTTTGTCTGGCCTCTCAACAGATACCCCTCCGTTGTGGTTGCACCTACGGTACGGCTATCTGTATCGCTGAGGCCCACAATCCTCCCCACCAGCGGCGAGGTCCATGGTTCATGGGTGTTTTTACTAATAACCAGGTAAAAAAGCCGAAATATCATTTAGCCATAGCAGGAGTGTTAAAATTTTTCGTTTTTAAATAATCCTTTTTTTAAAGAACTAGTCATTTTTATTCCTAAAATTTGTGTTGCTTTGAAATATTGCGTTATTACAGAAAATGGGAAAAGCGATCAGTGTTGTTTTAATAACAACTCAGACCAAAACGAGCAAAAGACGCACATAGCGTAAGAAATGGTAGAGAATTGCTAGCCGGCCTGTGTGGCCGAGCGGTTCTAGGCGCTTCAGTCCGGAACCGCGCTGCTGCTACGGCCGCAGGTTCGAATCCTGCCTCGGGTATGGATGTGTGTGATGTCCTTAGGTTAGTGAGGTTTAAGTAGTTCTAAGTCTAGGGGAGTGATAACCTCAGATGTTAAGTCCCATAGTGCTTAGAGCCATTTTAACCATTTTTGAACAGATTTGCTGAGACAATAATGTACCTGTTACCACGAGGCGTGGCCTATTAGATGGTATGCGTGTACATGCAGTGCAACACTTTCCCCATCAGATCTATACGATAATTTCTCAACGTCGTCGTCGGACATCAGTTATATTACAGAATGGCGCCATCCCTAGTCTGGAAGTATTTTACGAAGTGCGGTATCAGTGAAGTGCAGTGCTCCATTTGCTTTAAAAGACTGAAAACCGGATAAGCGTCAACAAACTTGTGACATAATATCAGGAGAAAATTTAAATATTAGCAGTTCGTAAAAATAGAGAGTAGTTAAGCTGCTGCCTGTGTCTACATAACATGCCTGTAAGTCCCTGTAGCCCTTGAAAACAGACAAATTAACATGAAATATGACGTTCTTCAACCTCAGTTTTCACCCTTTAGCACGGACTACTCGTAGTGTCCAAATAGTGCTATAATCCCTGATTACATGGTTTTTCAATACGGTTTCAAAAAATGAGAATCAGTAGGAGAGTAATAGTGTTTTTTTGTAGTAGTAAACCACTGATACCTTTCGAGAAAAGCAGCGATCGTTGGATGGACTTAAATTCCTTTTGTTTGCCTATTTAATTTAATAATTTGATTCTGTGTATCATGAAACTGAGGGAGAAAAGATTTTTCAGCCTTTCTTCGATTTCTAGTTCATTACAGGAAATAATTTATAATACAAAAGCGAAAACCTGTTATTTCAGAAACCGTTTATTTTGGGCGGTTTGAACAGTCCGGTTCAACCGACGTTGGTAAAAAAAAAAAAAAAGCGATGTAACCGATATAACTGAAAATCGGTTGTTTCAGAGCTAACTGCGCGAAATCTGGCAAAAAACCCAAAGAGATTTTGGTCATACATAAAGCACACCAGTGGCAAGAAGCAATCAATACCTTCACTGCGCGATAACAACGGTGAAGTCACTGACGACAGTGCCACTAAAGCAGAGCTATTAAACATAGTTTTCCGAAACTCCTTCACCAAAGAAGACGAAGTAAATATTCCTGAATTCCAATAAAGAACAACTGCCAAGATGAGAAACATAGAAATAGATATCCTCGGTGTGACAAAGCAGCTTAAATCACTTAATAAAAGCAAGGCTTTCGGTCCGGATTGTATACCAGTCAGGTTCCTCTCAGAGTATGCTAATACAATAGCTCCATATTTAGCAATTATATACAACCGCTCGCTCACAGAAAGATCCGTACCTAAAGACTGGAAAATTGCTCAAGTCACACCCGTACCCAAAAAGGTAAGTAGGAGTAATCCGTTGAATTACATGCCCATATCACTAACGTCGATTTATAGTAGGGTTTTGGAACATAACGTACCTCGATGTAAACGATTTATTGACAAGTAGTCAGCACGGATTCAGAAAACATCGTTCTTGCGAAACACAACTAGCTCTTTATACTCATGAAGTAATGAGTGCTATCGACAGGGGATGTCAAATTGACTCCATATTTTTAGATTTCCAGAAGGCTTTCGACACCGTTCCTCACAAGCGTCTTCTAACCAAACTGCCTGTCTATGGAATATCGCCTCAGCTGTGCGATTGGATTCGTGATTTCCTGTCGGAAAGGTCACAGTTCTTAGTAATAGACGGGAAGTCATCGAATAAAACAGAAGTAATATCCGGCGTTCCCCAGGGAAGTGTTATAGGCCCTCTATTGTTCCTGATCCATATTAACAACGTAGCAGACGATCTCAGTAGCTCTCTTATATTGTTTGCAGATGATGCTGTCATTTACCGTCTTGTAAAGTCACCATATGACGAAAACGAATTGCAAAATGATTTAGATAAGATATCTGTATGGTGCGAAAAGTGGCAATTGACCCTGAATAAAGAAAAGCGTGAAGTTATTTACATGAGTACTAAAAGAAACTTGTTAAATTTCGATTACGCGATAAGTCACACAAATATGAAGGCTATAAATTCATCTAAATACTTAGGGATTACAATTACAAATACCCTAAATTGGAACGATCACATAGATAATGTTGTGGGTAGAACAAACCAAACCAAAGACTGCAATTCATTGGCAGAACACTTAGAAGGTGCAAACTAAAGAGACCGCTTACACCACGTTTGTCCGCCCCATCCTGGAGTTTTTCTGTGCGGCGTGGGATCCGCATAGATGGGACTGACGGATGACATCGAAAAAGTACAAAGAAGGGCAGCTCGTTTTGTATTAAGTGGGGGAGATAGTGCCACAGACATGATACGTGAATTGGAGTGTCATAAAACAAAGGCGTTTTTCGTTGCGACGGGATCTTCTCATGAAATTTCAATCAACAGTTCTCTCCTCCGATTGCAAAAACATTCAGTTGGCACCCACCTACATAGGGAGAAATGATCATACCGATAAAATAAGAGAAATCAGGGCTTGCACAGAAAAATTTAAGGGCTCGTTTTTCCCGCTCGTCGTTCGAGAGTGGAACGGTAGAGAGACAGCTTGAAGGTGGTTCATCGAACCCTCTGCCAGGCACTTTATTGTGAATAGCAGAGTAATCACTTAGATGTAGATGTATCGCCAAGTACCCGTCCGTTTTGATAAGACAGCGTCAGAAGTAATCTGTATCGGCCTGACACAGCTGCAGCAATTCCTCTGCTGCCTGGATTCGTTAGGCTTTCTGAATGGGTGTAAGCATTAGCTGAATCCAGCTAATGCTCACACCCATTCAGAAAGTGATGTAACTGTTCCAAAGACAGGCAAACAAGCTGTTAAGCAGGTGGTCATAATGTTTTGACTCATCAGTGTATATCGTGAATAATAACACACTCTCTTGGTGATTTAAACAATGAAAACTACACCAGTTATTTATTTTCTTGCTGCTTAGCGCAATGCGTTTCGAGAATTTATTCTTATTTTCAAGTCCATTTGAGAATAAAGTCCCGAAACGCGCTATACTAAGCAGCAAAAAACTAATTGGTGCAGTTTTCATTATTTAAATCTTGAACAAAAAAGTTGCAGATCCCAGAACATTTAATATAATGAACGAAATTAAACACTTCGTTGAGATACTCCCAAAGCAATTTTTACATCTGACCATTTCTCTCCGTTGAAACGGAATGATGAATTCTGTTTGTTAAGAAGTGCTGAATCCACTCAGCTAATCCGATATTCTCTAAATTAATATTTTGCTCGCTAAGGAATAGTGCGAGCTTTATTTAATGCCTTCCTGAAAGGACACAGCTTCAATCTGGGCGTCGTTACATAAAGTCCTTTGAATCTTGTTTAAGGACAGAGCGTGCCAAGTTTTGCAAGATGTATGTGGATACATGTTAACTCCTATAAGGAATATTTTGGTTCTCGAAAGAGGTCATAATACAGGAATTTAAAATATTTTCTATGTTTCTACAACACATTTCCATCAGCGATATAGGTCTATAATTTTGTCATTAATCATTTCGGAACTATTCAAGTATGTGATTTTAACATAAAGAGTGCCAGAAAACTATTTGTTAAATCTAATATATGTATTTTATGTTTTTGATGGCGGTGTACTTTCAACTTAGGTAATGGTTCGATAAACAACGAGAAAGTTCGAAACAATTAACTTAAAAGCATATCTCAGCAATGGTTTGTACTTCCTTAAGTTCAGCATCTTTCCCTGTGTGGTGTTGTTTATTTTTCTGATCAAAATTTACGAAAGTTGGTTTGTTTTTCATGCCTGCATTCATTAATGACTTTTGGAAAAATGTTACGGGTCAAATAAATAAGATAAAAGCGTTCATTGCAAAATGAAACACACAATACTGAATATAAGTGATGTACGTTGTCAAGTCACTGTCGATAACTGTTTTAGCAACTAGACAACGAGTACTAATCACAAATTCGCAGTTCAGTGATTACTTAATGAAGTTCGTCGTGCAACCATCAGAATTTGAAAACAACTGTGGGGACAAGGCGGGAATCCGGCACTATTCTCCCAGATGACGTCGTAGTACAGATGGTTGCCGTTACTTTCCTCCGTCCTGACATGGAGGGTGAAATGCGTATCTATATCATTTAGATGATTGTAGTGAGTGTATTTACAGTATAGACTGCAGTTAGAGTTGATACAGATAAGCATTAAATGAATGGGAGGGAGAGAATGAAACTGATATTGGCCACGATCTACTCATCTCGAATAGCTTCGTTTCGACCTAAGAGTTTACTTTCCCCATCAGACTGGTGAACCAGCTTTAACAATGTCATATCCCCTCACCCCATGAGAGACCGCAGAGATATCTGGGATTTAACTCAGTACACTGGTGCACATATTGATTTTAAAAAACAGGACACCACTACCTTTTCACCATTTGGTAGCCAAATACGAATGCTGAAAATTGCTTCTACCCCCAGTACTCGAACTGGATACCTCGAAGTTGGACGGCACCGACCCTTTGACGTCCACAGCCTATCAATAAATGTATTGACTTCGTTTACCTTTTCGTCTATGCCTTTACAAAATACTAATCGCAATCTTCTATGTTAAAAATGTAAATCATAACAGAGACTTGGTTAACACTCCCTCTTTACAACAAAACTGAAGTTTTTTCCTTAGTTATGTTTTAATGAAACGCCTGCTGCATCGATGTTCAATATACGTATTATGGAAAAGAGAGGTGGTAGAATAGTCATTAAGATGATTGAAGGTAAAATCTTCTTGTTTGTTATGCTTCACCATGTTTCTCTTCAATTTTTTCATACACAATCGACGTTTCGAGCATGCTGCCGTGTTCTTTTTCAGAATCTTCCGATGTTCCAGGTTGTTAAGTTCCTAGACATGCAAGACGAGGAGCGGGTTTCATGTCCCCATCCGACTATTCAGATTATGGTTCCTATAGTTTCTTTAAACCGATTAAGATGAATGCAGAGGTAGTTATATCGAAAAGGACACGGCTGGCTTCCTTCACCGCACCTGTCCTATCAGAGCTTACGCTCCATGTGGTACGTGCTCTTGTCTGTTTTCCTTGCCTCTGGCCGAACTCCCTAATTGTGTGTGTTTACTTATTAAGATATGAGTTTTAATGTTTTCTCCTACTTCAGGCAGGTTTCACGTTCAGTTTCTCCATACCCTTTACAAAGTGTACCGCGTTAAATGATACGACGTGGTGAGTTCTGTGTGACATTAAAGCGAGGGTCACACTGAAACAAATGCCTCCTATTATCGTTGCTTTATTCAGGGTGTACGAGCACAATTATGTTGGTGTAGTTATAATTTTTGAATCTGCTTCTAACGTGCCGTTCGTTTCATTATCCTGCGACAGACAGCAGCAGCAGGGGAGCGTCCCAAAATAGCATCTAATATCGAGTTGCGTGGAAAAAAAAGTCTCATGGAATTCCTCACTGCTGAAAAAATCGTGTCAATTGAAATCACCGACAACTGCTAAAAGTGTATTGGTACTATACAGCAGATATGAGTAATTTGAGGCAATGGATACTTGCAGTGAAGATGTACACAACAAATCACGCCTACGTCAACCATGCTCAACACCTATCTCTCATGATGAACGTCCTCTCAATCAACTCATCCATGATGATCCGCGGATCACGACGAAGGAATTGTGTACACAGCTGAATGTCGGCTCTAATGTCTTACAGGGTAGACAAGGTGTTCCACAGACCGGATTATCGTAAAGTCTGTGCTAGATGGGTTCTGCGAATGCTTACCCCAGACTAAAAAATCGAGGAATGGAAATTTGACGGAACCTGCTGGGCCAATATGACAGTGCTTTCTGAGCACCATATCACTGGAGATAAGACGTGGTGTCACCTCTACAAGCCGGAATCGAAAACACAGTCAGCAGAGTGGCGACATGTGAATTCTTCAGCAAAGAAATTCGAGACATAGCCATCTGAAGGCAAAGTAATGTGCACAGTCTTCTGGAATAAGCATTGTGTGGTTCTTTTTCTTTTGGAATAGGCAAGGTGTGGTTCTTTTCGACGCCTGTTAATTCAGACTCTAACTAGCCTAAAACCCGAATTTTCAGTCAGAACAGAGAAGACAACCTCCCACTTGCAGCAAAATTACGCGAGGCCATACAACAGTTTTGCGACAGTGGAACTTACCGTCAGATTTGCCTATATTGTACAACATCAACCCTACTGACAGCATCTCTTTTGGGCTATAAAAGGTAGATTATATGACCAACATTTTCCAGACTCACTCGACAGATGCATTCATCAAACCTATATGACAGTAACCAACGTCAGGTGGCTCAGGGTTTTACTAGCATTGCATTCAGGCTTTTGTTCATCTTTGGCGAAAGTGCATAACAATTGATATTGACTATGTGGAAAAAATGACGGTTGTTGTTGCTGTCTTCAGCCCAAAGACTGGTTTGAAGTAGGCTTCTACACTAATCTGGGCTGTGCAAGCCTCATCTCCGAGTACCTAGCGCAAACTACATCCATTTGAACCTGCTTACTGTTTTCATACCTCGGTCTCTTTTCAGTTTTCAACTCCCCCGCCCCCTCCCCATTTCCTTTCAATACCGTACTGACAGTTCCTTGATGCCTCAGGACCTTTTTTTAGTCAAGTTGTGTCATAAATTGGTTTTCTCCCCAACAGTACTTCCTCAGTATTTACGCGATCTCCCCCTCTAAATACCGAGCGAGGTGGCGCAGTGGTTAGCACACTGGACTCGCATTCGGGAGGACGACGGTTCAATCCCGTCTCCGGCCATCCTGATTTAGGTTTTCCGTGATTTCCCTAAATCGTTTCAGGCAAATGCCGGGATGGTTCCTTTGAAAGGGCACGGCCGATTTCCTTCCCAATCCTCCCCTAATCCGAGCTTGCGCTCCGTCTCTAATGGCCTCGTTGTCGACGGGACGTTAAACACTAACCACCTCCCCCTCTAATTTTCAGCATTCTTCTGTAGCAGCATGTTTCAGAAGCTTCTGTTTTCTTATTGACTGAACTGCTTCCTGTCCACCAAGGCTACGCTCCAGACAATTGCCTTCAGAAGAGGCTTCTTAGCATTTCGATATTAACAAATTCTTCTCTTTCAGAAATGCGTTTGTTGCTACATCCATTCTGCATTTTATATCGTGTCTACTTTCGCCGTCATCAGATATTTTGCTGCTCAAGTAGCAAAACTCATCTACTATTTTTAGTGTCTCATTTTCTACTATTTATTACCCTCAGCATCGCGTGGTGTAATGCTACTAGATTCTGTTCCTACATTTTACTTTTTTTGTTGATGTTCATCTTATAAGCTCTTTCAAGACACTGTCTATTCCGTAACAACTGCAATTCTAAGTCTTTTGCTGTCTATTTCATCCTCATCACCGACACGCAAGTCGCACAACGTGGCGTCGACTGCAATGAGGCTTGTACCTGGCGGCCGAACTTCCCCGGATGGGGCCTCCGGGCCAGCAATGCCATACGATCATTTCATTTTTTCTGACAGAATCATCGTCAAAGCTCAAAGATTTTATTTCTTCTCTGTGAAATTTAATTTCTTCTTCAAATGTCTCCTTCCTTTCTTTTATTGTTTGTTTAATGTACGGATTGAATAACATCGAGGATAGGCTACAATATGTATCACTCCCTTCTCAAATACTGCTGCCCTTTCATACCATACCCATCGACTCTTATACTGCAGTCTGTTTTCTGTACGAGCTGTATATAATCGTGTTCCCCCTTTATTTTATTCCATCTACTTTTAAAATTTCAAAAAGTGTATTCCAGTCAACATTGTCGAAAGCTTTCTCTAAATGTACAAATACTACAAACGTAGATTTGCCATTCTTTAACCTATCTTCTAAAGTCGTAGGGTGAGTATTGTCTCGCGTGTTCGTACATTTCTCTGGAGCTCAAATTCCCCGAGGTCGGCTTCTGCCAGTTTTTCATCCTCCTGTAAGTAATTCGTGGCACTATGTATTTGACATCTTGGTATTTAATTGCTTTATTGTGCTTTCTGCTCCTGCTGTAGTTCCTTCGACAATAAATTTGAAGTATTAGTTTCGGAATGAGGCAAAGGGGGACCTTGTGGCAATCAGTAAAGCTGTTGTGTCAGCTGCACAAACGTGCCGCACACGCTTATGTTTGTCGTAGCTGACGCCAGAACCAGACCTGCTGTTCCTGTGACAACGCAGTACGCTTCGTGGCTACAAGCAGTAGCTGAATCGTGGCAAATAATGCTCTACATGCAGGGTTGGAGAAAAGTAAAGCCGGCCATTGTGGCCGAGCGGTTCTAGGCGCTTCAGTCGGGAACAGTGCGACCGCTACGGTCGCAGGTTCGAATCCTGCCTCGAGCATGGTTGTTTGTGATTGTCTTAGGTTAGTTAGGTTTAATTAGTTCTAAGTTCTAGGGGACTGATGATCTCAGATGTTAAGTCCCATAGTGCTCAGAGCCATTTGACCCAGAAAAGGATACGGTAATGAGGCCCGAGCAGGGTATAGGACGTCGAATAGAACGCAATATGCCAAACAACAACAGGTCGCAAATGAACCGTTGTTTACTTATGGCCACGAAACGGTAGCCAATTACGAAGAGTTCGTTAAAGTGCGTGCTCTTAACCTAACGTACCCCAGGTAATAACAGTCGTCCTAAAGGGCATAGTTACTTGTTAAATTAGCTCATGGTAATTGTTTGAGCTGAACAGTAGACCTAGGAAAACTTCAAATTCCGTTGCCGCTTTCGTTGGATGTGATTTTTCTGTGCTGTATATTGTGTAAAACTTGGATTCTATGTCAATTACGCGAGAAGTAACATAATTCTATTAGTGAATAAGATAATGAGCTACATTATAGAAACAACATTGCAGGAATAAACAAGTCTAAAGACCACGTATTTTAAGTTTCGCTAATGTTCGGAGGGTACAAATGAACTGTCATCGCTTCAAAGTAAAGATCCTCGAAGAAAAAAAGATGGGCTGGTCTTCCTTAAAACTCCTGGCTTGTTGCTAATTGTTGTTGCTACTTTAAAAAGTTCATGACCAGCTCTTCACGGGTGTTGACTTCAGGGCACTTGCCGCTGAAGGGCTGTCATTTTGTGACCATATAGCTCCACGGTTCGCATTTCCTATCTGGCGATTATTTGACAAATTTTGATCAATTATCATATTTTTTTCCTGTTTCCTGTGTGACAAGAAACAGGAAAGTACACACTTCATATTAGTATTGGCCGTGCCTTTCCTATTCGTTTCGCGTATGCAGCAGATGAAAAATGTCTACGTGGCTCCATTAGCATCCTAATCTCTCTTATCCTGTTCGCATTATTCCTAAGTGACATATGCTAAGGAGGCAATGAAATAATTCCACAGTTTATCTAGAATATTTCACTCACATTTCGTTCTTTCCGGACATAATATTGTTTAGAAATACATATAGTGTAGTTCCGTTTCTATGGTATTCCCAAATTTTAATATTACACCTTGTTATCTGGGTTTCACATTGTCGTCAACAGTCAATGAGCAGCGGGAAAAATTTGCTGTTTCATCTACGATCGACAACATACACCCAAAATATATATGGCGTAAACGATAACTGAGTACAGCGTACCACAGTGGTGTACGGGAAATCGAGACAAACATTAATTTTATCTTGGAATTCTTCCATGGTTCCGTGTTTGCAAACAAAACAACAATATGGGAATTGTGGACCCGCTTCGATGCAAAAAAACGTTATTTATTTATTTATTCCCCAAACTAAATTCGGCAATAAATATCGCCATCATCAGTGGGTACTTTAATTCTAAAACATGCAGAAAAAGCATAGTTAAAAACATTGTGAACCATTATTACATATATGCTGTTTGTTTTTTAAATACTGTTTTCTGTGAATACTTTCGTAATACCTTATTTACTATACGTCAAAGCGTGGTTTTTAAGATTGTTGTCGCTGTTTGCGGCATATTTTCTGTGTTTTTCTGTTGCCGTTTTTCTTGGCATACATCCTCTCATCCGCAACTGTATGAATAGCTGTTAGTAAACAAATAAAAAAACTAAATGCGAAAGTATGTTTCTCTGTGTATAAAAGTAGCTGCAAACTATCCAGCGAACGTGAGTACTCGACAGACTACGTAACAACCTAGTACACACCAAAACTGTAACCACAGCACGACAATCCCAATTGTATAACGCCAACGTACATAAATTCACGTTTTTGTATTTGTTTACTAACGGCCACTCACACAGTTACATGCCAAGAAAAACAGCACCAGAGAAACACAGAAAATATGCTGCAAACAGTGACAACAATCTTAAAAACTATCATGTGACGGATAGTAAATATGGTATTATGAAAGTAGTCACAGAAAAAAATATTTAATAAACAAACAGTACATACGTAATAATAGTTTACAATGTTTTATAACTATACTATTTCTGCATGTGTTAGAGTTAAAGAACCCACTGATGATGGCGATATTTGTCGCCGAAACTAGTTCGGGGAATAAATAATGTTACATCAAGGCAGACCCACAATTGCCATGTTGTTGGGAGACAAACGTTTCGATATACGACATTTGTGGCCTATGAAGCCGGGAAACAGCCTCAGATTGGCATAAAGAAGCCACCTAAGCCACTGCGCTAAAATCGTCCTTGATTCTTAAACAATTAATCCGTTTTGTTCCTCTGGTCTTCTTGCTATGAGACTACTGTGCTTGTAAGGGCTATTGCAAACATAGGATTCAGCAGTTTCGACGTTACAGTCATCCGCCCTCGGCTTTGTCTACTCAGCGGCAGTGTTGCAGCCTTGTGTTTATAAACACAAGCCACATACAACTGGTAGATACACACTAAATCAAACAACAAGGACTTTTACTGGCACAATCACGTGCTCTCCAGTATTCTGGCTACCTGCCTTGAGACGCGTTCCATCACCTAACATGAGAAGAGAGAATAATCTTATCAGGCAATATAAGAAACTCTGTAACAACCAGCAGCTGCCAATTTATGATGGCATACATGCTATCCAAATTAACAGACTCCGCTGTAGACTTAGCCTACTCAGAACAGCTAGCAATACAGCGGATCATACCTTTGGTCTCCTTGAAGTGGTATCACAATAGTCCATCAGAGGTCCAGAGCTTTCTCCACTCCAACAACAAACCATGGAAACTTGGTCTGCCCCAGAGGAAATTGTGTACACTTAAAAGGAATAGACTGACCATGGGAGATGCAGTAACCTACTACACAGATGGGGAAAAACTATCTCTGCAGAGTATGCACACTGCTTTCCAAGAGAGACTCTCAGACACATTGTGGAAGAGAGCCTTCAAAATTCATACCTTCGAAACCTGTCTTACTTTTTGGACAGTACAGCGTATCTGATAAATTATAGAAATATATCTGTAAATTCGTACATTATGTACATATTGCACTATATTGTATTTCCAAAGCGATTAATAATAACAATGTAAACGTAATTTTTTTTTGTAGAACATTTACAGAGTTTCTTCTTTCATTAACCTCAGGGGATGGTTTAAATTGATGAAGTTATGAAATAAAAAAATTTCAAAACTCTGAAAACTTAAGCCAGTAGCTGAAAAGAATGAGAGGATATTCATATCAAGTGCGATGGGCATGTGCTGTAGCTTTGGTGTCTCTGTAGGCCAACCAGCTTGATAGACCACTAGTCCCCAATATCAAATTTCTCCTCTCGATTTTCTCCACACCACTGTGGTACATTGTAAACAGTTATCATTTGCATCCTGTACATTAGATTTTAAATTTTTCTACTTGCCCATCACTTATGAACAATGATCAAATTTATTCTGGGAAACTAAGCATTTCAAATGGTGTACACTGAGGTGACAAAAATCATGAGACAGAGATCCATACAGATGGCAGTAAAATATCAAACACAGGGCATAGAAAGGTAGTTTATTAGTAGATGGAAACTGCCAATGTGGACCCAAATTTTATGGACCAGTCAGCAGGTTTCATGTACTACTGCCAAAAACCTTTTTGGTTAAAAAATATGGCCATTCAGCTCAGTTTATTAAATGTAATTTAAACGAAAATCATGAAATAAAAAATAAAAAAACGTATAAATTTTAACTGGGTATGAAAATTATGGAAAAAATTAAAAATTATGTACAGGAAAAAATTAAATTATTTATTTTTCATTTTCATAAATCTCATTTATTTTCATTTTTCTTTTTTAAATTTATAAATTCTTTTCTTCATTTTGATAATCAAATAATTTTGTTTGAATTTGAGTTTTTATAACCTAATAAAATTTTTAGTTTTTCATTTTTTAAAATACACTCAGACTTTTTATTTTCATTTTTAAAACTTTGATAAAATTTTTCATTTTTTTAGTTTAATAAAATTATTCCCATATAACTGTAAGAGAAAATCTTATACATTAGCTCTCCCAAATCTAGCATTCAAGTAATTTTTCCATTTGTTGAAAATCTAATACAGCACAACAAAAATGTGACTGACATGTGGGATGAATTTAAATTTAACAAAAATATCATTTTAAAAGAAATAATAAGCCAAGAGAGAAAAAAGTGTAATGATATATTTGCAAATATTATTTTTAACCATCTTTAATTATAAAACATTTGGAAAGTATAACACTTAACGATGCTGCTGATTATCTAAATAATATTATGAAAAATATGTATATGAATATGAATTTTATAGTTATAACAAAAATTTGTTAGAAATATGGGAAGAAATGAAAGATCAAACTCTTTTTTAACTTTAAAAATTGTGAATTACCATGTAAATATAAATATTGACCATAAATTTTATATTGGCCTTCATGAAACATTAAAAATATTTAATAATTTCCCAAAAATATTAAAAGATTATATTTTTGTTTATATATTATTTTTAATGGCTTCTCATTCAATAATAAAAAAATATATGTGCCACAAAAATTCTCAAGTCATATTTTGTGCTGCACATCATACATAACACACTTTTTCCATAAAAATTGTGTAAGAGAAAGCATCATTAAGAATTTTAACATTAAAATAGGAGAAAGTATCATTAGGAATTTTAACATTAAAAGAAGCCCATAATTACATAGTTGTGTTTTGAATGCCACAGTATTTTTCTTTGAGTCATATTTACAACAGAAATAAGATAACTTGTAATGAAATTATATGGCTTTCCCTCATTATTTCCTTTTAATTGTGTTACTGATTTAATATCATACAATGAATTGTAAGCTTTTAAATAATTATTTGGTGAATCTAAATTCCGAATTTATGACATAACATTTCATTTCTTCTATTTTTTAAATAAATATCTTGTTATTTAACATACCAAATAATTATCAATAGGTCAACTGATTTATTTTTCTTTTGTTTGAAAAACAACAAAAATAAAATAATGTGTATCAAATGCAGATGGTTAACAATAGGTACTCTAATTTTCATATTTTCAATAACTATTTTTCAGTCAATTAGTAATGTATCTTTTATTTCTCTCCAGCATCATTTTTATCATAACATCTAAGAACAGCATCACCAGCACGAAAACGTAAAGTACAAATAACAGTAAATCTTCTTATGACAATTTCTTTATAGTCTTTAAAAAATACTGAAGTATTTCTAATGGATAAATGACTTCATATTCTCAACTATTTATTTTACCATTATTAAGTATATGTCCTTCCATAAAAATTTTATCGGAAACAGACGAATTTAAATTCAGTACAACTGACAAAGAAATAAAAGGATGTTCCATTCTTGATAAAATATTATTTCCTTTTTATATTTACAAAAACAAATAACTTTAATAGATATCCTTATTAGATATCCCTTCATATGTAGTGTAATCTGATCCCTCAGTTTAAGGGATTTTAAAATGCATATATAATAGGGCATGATTTGCATAAACCTATCCATCTCCAATATTTTTATTAATTTCTATATCTGTATAAAGAATATTTAAATTATCTTTCCTTTTTTCATTAATATAAAAAGAGCAAAATTGAAAGCTTTCAATTTTTGTCAATTATACTCATAAAATTTTTATACGAAATTAATAAAAACATCATTGAATATAATTAGAAAAAATTATAATCCCCAACCATTATCATCAACGTTCATTCATAATTTTTGCTTTCCATACATTATTCTGTAACTACTGTTACTGCTAATTTTTCACCAAGTGAAGCATCTTTAGCATATCCTATCTTTTGTTATTATTCGAACTTCTTTATCTGCTGAGTGTATTTTTCCTAAATCATAATTATGTCTATACAAAATATCATGTTTTTACAAGCTTTACTTAATGGATTTATTCCTTTATCGTCTCTAGCTAATCTTCTTTTAATTTTGTTGCTGAATAACAATAATTATAACCCAGAATATGCATTTCAAAAGGTAATTTATTAATTAATGTATTCATTAATTCTATTCAATTTTTCTGATTGCCAAAACGTATGAGGTGAATTATTCGAAAATCTAATTAAATGAGGCATTGCTTTTCGATTACTAATAATAAAGTCACTAAATTTATTTGTTAATTTTTTGTTATTTCTATATTTCATTACAAAAATTTTTATTTCCAGCTGATTATTCTCTAGAATAATTGCTACTCTATCAATTAAATTAGTATATCATTCACCCAAATATATGTGATTAGTATTTCCATATATTTTTTATATAGTCTTCAACAACTTTTTCCTCTTCACTTGAATTTAAATCTACTGCTATTTTTTTCTTTGAAAAATAAACATCGAGATTTTTTTACCTGATATTTAGATTCATTACCTTTAACTGATTTTATTTTGTTTGGATTATTATCAGAATATAATGCACCAGATTTATATAATATGCCCAGATAATCTGATATATCAAGAGCATCAAATTCTTTATTCATATCATCTTCAGTAATCTGTATTTTAATTAAGAGATTCATTAATCCATCCGTTTCTTCACATGTTTTATCACCAACTGTTAATTTACCACCATCAAATTTTCTGGTAATTTTCCAAAAAGTAAATGTGCCAACAGGTCTTAATCAAAAAACTGCATCTTTGCTGTCATTGATATATTCTACCATTCTTACAATTACATTTAATATTTGATTTTTTCGTCATTTTCGACTTTTTCATTCCTTAGTCTCTTCTTCATATTTAACCAATAAAGCTTGTAAATCTGATTCGCTTAAAGTATAATCTCTATCATATTCTAACTTCTTCTAAAAATGTTGTTAATAATGATAAGTAACAATTTTTTCCAACTTCTTCATTTTCTTCAGTTGCTATCAAAACTGCTATTTCCTGTATCTTCCATTGTATCAATAATGGGTTGATATTTTTTATATGTTTTATATTCGATTTCTAAATTTTCTTTCCATTTTTAGAACTGTCCTTCAAAGTGTTTCATTGTTTTTCTATTTCATGTAGATGTTTCAACAAATTCTGGACCTTAATTTGCTAACATTCATGAAGGATAAAATATTAATAATATTACTTTTTAACACTTTATCTTTAAAGTGTAGTTTTATGTTTAATGTTTAGTGTCAATGTTTAATATTTCATGTTTGTGTTTACTGTTTACTTTTATGTTTGTAAAAAATCTTTATTTTTATTTCTATATTTCCCATTATAAATTTGTCTTGGTACTTCTATTGAACTAATCTAGTTTATCCTTATTACAATATTTAGTACACATTTCTTTAAAATCATCAGTTTTAAATCGCTTCACACAAATTCTTTATATACGTGATTTAGATTAGTATCATCTTGTCTAAAAGGATTAAAAACTTTAAATTATTTCTTCCTAATTGTTTTGGAGTTTTTGAATTTGTTTGGGCTAAAAAAACCAATCTATATCTTTAAGTCTTACTCTAGTAAAATATTCTATAACCACATCTCGATTTTCAATAAAAAATATCAAATGAAACAAGTGTACTATCTTCTTCTACATCTAGTGATATAATTTCTTCATTATTTTCAATAAAAGTAACAATTTTTCATTATTTTTTAAATTTTTTTATAATCCCCGAATATATTGATTGATTTTCATGTTCAGTGTAAATATATAAATGGTTACTTTACCCCAAAGTAATCATGCCAGAGCTAAAATATAATTCTGAAGCATTACTCTGGTTTTTCCACATCTGCTTGCTCAGATTAGTGCATATCAAATAGAATTTGGGAAAGGTTTCCTATGTTTATTATCAGTTTTTTCTTACAAATTCTTGTTTCTGGTTCCCAATCTACTTTTCGACATTTATTTGAATAGTAATTTAATAATAGTAAATGAACCACTTAATTCAATTAAGTGATCATTCATGGATTCTCAAAAAAAGACTAAGTGTAACTGTAGACGATAATTACTAAAAAGTCACTTGAATTGATTTTTATATAATTATTTTGACCCTAAAAATTAATTAAATTGTGATTCAGAAACAATAAAAATTCTTGTTGATCAATGTCTTTTTAAAAATTTAGGAAACTTTATTCATACTAAGAAGCCTAACATACAGGGTGATTATAATTAAACTTTCAAAACGCTGTAGAAATAACACCACTGGTCAGAATGACGTAAAATTGCGATGGAATACTGTCTGAGAAAGGGGAGAACGTATGGCAGATGCTAAAAAGCAGTTTGAAAATTGTTCAATGGATGACGCTGTATATATCAGAACACGTAATTGGAAACACCTGTCATGCCCTCGACCCATTGAAGTTGGTATAAACACGACAGGTACACGGCTTTCCCTCCTTTCGCATCTGCAACGTTTGTCATGACTGACTCAATGGAGGATCGTGCACTGCTTGTAAAGCTGTAGTACAAGAATGATGACTGTGTACACGTCAATCTGCAGAAGTTTTGGACACTCAAGGTTTTGAAAAAAGGGGTTGGTTTGATGACTGCAGTAGGTCTAGAGAAAATTACTCCAAAATTAGAAACAATGGGTTCGTTTGGTGTGCAGCTTGGTTGATGGAGGAAATTAATTGATTCAATGTCAGTGGAAGCAGTGGCCACAGCAATGTAGGTGGAGACAAATGGTGGTGTGCATGGAGAATCGCCCGAACATTGGACATACCCGTGAGCACAGTGCATAAAATCCTACAAAACATCATTCTTTCCTATCCATTCAAAATTACCTGTGTGCACGAGCTGCTTCCTGTTGACCTGCAGAGACCTTTGCTTTAGAATTTCTTCCTTGCATGGAAGTGGACAATGATAGGCCGTGGAAGATTTTGTGGACAGATGAAACCCACTTTCATTTCACGGGATATGTCAATACACAGAATTGTCGAATGTTGCCAATGGAAAATCTCCATGAAAATCAACCATTACCATAGCAGTCAGAAAACGTCATTGTGCGGTGTGGGTTTATGGTGCCATTTATCATATGGCCATGTTTTTTTGAAGAGACAGGTGCTTCCAGTCCTGTTGACTGTACCATCACTGGTAAGCGCTATGAGTACAACCACGTCATTCCAGCTCGGATGCGGGGATGGGATCATTTTTATGCAAGATGGCGCACCCGTGTACAATCCAAATACAGTTAAGCAGCTGCTGAAGCGCCATTTCGGAAATGCTAGAATTATCAGCCGCCATTTCCCTACAGCCTGGCTGTCCCGATCATCTGATATTAATTCGTGTGACTTCTGGCTGTGGGGCTATCTGAAAGATGTTGTGTTCAGTGTGCCAATTGCAAACTTAGCTGCATTGAAGGCACACACTGCGCGACACATTCTGTATGTGATGCCGGTCACACTTTGATAAATTGTGGACCATGCTGTTTCTCGATTTCAACTTATTGCAGGAAATGGTGGTCAGCATATTGAACATATCTTGTGTCAGTCACACGGAAATTAATTATCCAATTTGATTGTAATTGATATGCGGTTTTTTCCATCAGTACAATGAAAAACCGTTTCTTCTCATCCAATATGATATGGACCTTGCCGTGGTGGATGAGCTGACGTAACTAACAGTATTACACCTGTATACCAGTGCACACTGAATAGTACAGTTTGTTTAACGTCAAACATACACCTTAGGCATTGTTGTACGATTGTTTTGTCACTTCTAGTAGACCACTTTCAAATTATGATACTTACAGCGCCATCTATCGCTGCATTTTGTAACTATTTGTTTTTCTTCTGCCATACGTTTTCCCCTGTTTCCGATAATATGCCATCGCATTTTGACATCATTTGACCAGTGGTGTTATTTCTACAGTGGTATGAGAGTTTAATTATAATCAGCCTGTACATATTAAAGAAGATAAAATTTTAAATAAAATGACTGCTGAAAGTGATGTTAATTATATATGGATATTAAAAGACATTATTGGAAAGTTTTTAGGCCTTAAAAATCTAACTATTCTGGCTAAAGAAAATTTATTTCTAACAACTTGCCAAAAATAATTCCTATAGAATAAATTAATATTACTTTAATTTAGCTAATGGAATGTTTATAAAATATAATTATTGTTCTCATTGAGAATCTGGTATTTATTACTCCTTTTAATCCAGAACTAATATTTGCTGTTCCAATAATTTACAAACCTTGTTTCGTTCTATTGTTCCTATTCATAATATATTTCAAGATTTAGAAAGAACAATAACAGTGAAACGTCCCCTATGAACAATTATACATGACTGTCCTTAAACTGACACACAATATTTTTTTAGCACAACGCAATCTGACTTTCAATAATCCCTACAAAAGAATGGCCCTGACTAACATGAAACTATACCTTTCACAAATCACTTAGCTCACAAAAATCTTCGTTACTCAAGCTACTGCAATACAGTGAGTGCCACTACTGCCGGCTAAATAAAAGATTCAAACTACGGAAGGCACTAACTACTGATAGGCATAGTTAGCAAATGAAAGATTTTAATAGAGAACAAACAATGTATTTACCTTAATAGTCGTAATATATATAGCAGTTCATGACATCCAGTCTTACAAATTTCCAAACTCCGCCGTTTCTCTTCCCACATCCACCACTGCTGGCGGCTCACCTCCAACTGCGCAACACTACGGGCTGTTAACAGCCAACTGCCCAACGCTACAATGGCGAGTATTACAACAATGCCAACCAGCCACTGACTGCACACAGCACAGCCAGTGATTTTCATCAGAGCGCTACGTGGCGTTACCAATAAGAAAACCTAAACAGCCTACTTTCATAGCCCCCATGCTCCCCACAAAAATTTTACAAATTGTTTTGGGCAGTGGCCAATACAGATTTGAAAAAAAATTTCATAATTACAATAACAAAGATATCAAATGCACACACTTATTGATACAATGTTGGTCAAAAGCTAAAATTTTCTCACAGTCTGTAAAGACAGTCCTGATCATTCATCACAGTAAAATTGCAGTGTTTTTCTCAAAGTCTGAGCAGTAAAAGAAAATGCACACAGAAGTAGTGGATTTCCATGCTGTCTTGAAGAAGTAGTGTTGTCCTTCCAACGGAAAGACAGTGCTGACTCTTGACATGCAGACAGGTAATGGTCCACAACAGAGCAAACCCACAGCAGAGACAGTCGAAGTTTTGAAGAATATTGGTAGGTAGGTCATCACAGAGCAGACCACTGTAGTCTTGTTAGAGATTACGGTATTGGTGGGCCACCGGAGGTGCAGACCCACTTCAGTCCTTGTAGAAATAATGGTGTTGGTGAGTCATCAAAGGTGTAGACCCACTGTAGTCCTTGTAGAGATGGCCAGCAATCTGTTGCGACCGTGCAGGTGCACAATCACCATCGAAGAGTCTTGTGGAGAATGTAGCAAGTCCATAAACCACCACTTGTGTACTCACAAAAATTTTGTTTTGAAATGTCTTTAGAACCAGCAATGCTGTTATCCAGTCTCTTGCTGAATTATCAACACATGTGCAAGCACTAACAGTCCCAACTTCTCACATACTGTGCATATATGATGACCAACAGAAACGTGTGCAGTGAAATGATACTTAATTTGAAGAACTGGTAACAATTATAATTTGATAACATAAAAATACAATAACAAAGGTACAAAATACATCATTAAAGAACATAACAATACAGATAACATTTGTAGTAACACAGGCTTTACAAAAGAATAGAAATAATCATATACATCAGTGTTACAAAAATAATGACATAAGTACATACATAAAGATCAGAATAACTTTCGAAACATCACCTTCACATATGAGCAACAAAACAGAATAAATAATGTCTAAACATCTTTACAAAGTAAATAACATAGTATTAGAAAAATTTCTACAACATAGCTCTCAGCAGCTAAACGCATAAAGACAGGAAAAACACAAATACACAAGGGTACACAAACACATAGAGGGATGACACAAAAGGAAATGACAAGGTTTGTTTTACTGCAGTATTTTGCATGGAGATCTCCCTTCGTTCATCATTATTCCCAAAAGTCCTATCAAAGCCTGCTTTCTGTAATCTGTTCACATCCTCTTTCAAAAATAGTTTTTCTCCACTGTACACTACTTTTTTTTGGCCAAACCATTTTCTTATAGTTTCTCAATGCATTTCTTCCAATTCATCATAGTTTGTTTCTTATATAGGCTACCCCCTCTTAAGCTAACTTAAATCTACTGAGCTCAGATATATATACCAAGGGACGAGGCAATGCAGCAGCACATAACAAATTAACACAAACAGCAATGACAAAAATTCAAATTGGCAAAGCAAGCAGCATAAATTAGCAAAGCAAATGCAATAGTACAGCAAACAAGAAAAATAAATCAGTAGTAAAACTAGCTTAATACAATGTAAAATTCAGTAGGACTATGCCTGGCAAACAGCAGCAGCAAATGCAATAACTTACACCTAAACATGACATAGCTCAAGCAGAAAAAATATTACAGTAAAAATGGCCATTTTTAATACCTATGTCACATCTTAACACTAGAGTGATGCATCACGAGAACTTACACTAGCAGGTAAGTTACCAAATCGTAAAAAAATTATTTATGCAATTCCTGTGAAGGGGAATGTCTATTTATGTGCCCTCGTTTTCTTGGAAGTAGATCATAAATTTCTTGTTGACTGGATCTGTAGGCATAAAATGAAGATATTAGTACATCTATTAAATTTTAATTTAATCAATGCTGCAGTGCCGCTAGAAACTAGATATTAAACAAAATGAGCAATCTCTCAACTAGAATGACAATGGATGTAAAATGTTTCTCATCATTTCATTAGGCATTTTAGTAAATATCATAAATCACGAGCTCCACAGTGTAAACATATGTTTTCAAGTTCGAGCGTGTCGTATTTGCGATGCTTTCTACAAAGGAACGTCAATAGTGAGGATAATGGCCTCTTTTTTTTTCTCCACCTGTGCCTCTGAAAGGCACACACTAATGGCTTTTTTCCAGGCGATTGTCGTGCAGCTGGGTGCCCACGACTCATTACGTGAAGGTGGTCACTTAACTTTCTTACCGAAATATTTACGACAGCAGTAACAGTCTCATATAAAAATTTCACAGGTCGAGAATTTGCGTAACAAATGTGTAGAAACAAAATCCTATTGATACAACTGTAAAAAAATTTTCATCGGCATTGTAATACACTCATGCATTTACATACATTTCATAACTCTTTAAAGTACGATTCTTGGTTTCCAACAACCTTTTCCACAAATCAGAGCGCCTAACCACTACTCATTATTCCTTACCTTATTATACATATACATATCGTCGACACTTCTACAATATTTCATCGTAACAGATACGTAGCATAATCAAATTCCTCATATAGCATCAGCTTATTTATCATAAACATACCTCAACAGCATAATACACATCGTCGTCGTAATAATAACATCATAACACCTCAGTCAAATCTCAAAATCGTCGTAGCTTCCTCCAATAATTTCCAAACCTAAAAAAATTCTCTGTTCATTTCAATAGTGTCATCTACCTCAAATGTACTTTAAAAATCATGATCCCATGCCAAATATATCATTCAAAGCTCTCATAATATCACAATGGTTCCGAAAAAATATGAACAGTTCACAA
This sequence comes from Schistocerca nitens, assembly GCF_023898315.1. Taxonomy (NCBI): domain Eukaryota; kingdom Metazoa; phylum Arthropoda; class Insecta; order Orthoptera; family Acrididae; genus Schistocerca; species Schistocerca nitens. Next base: position 826,236,841 of record NC_064614.1, read on the forward strand.
AGTACAGACAAAATACAATTTCGTAAGTGTGAAGTTATCCAACTGTGTAATTACGTAAACATCTGTCACTGACGTAGTAAAAAAAAAGTTTATCTCTCAGTTAAATGATCAGATAGCTGTGTAATTTGTGTGTTAGAGAAATATGGTACCGATGTGTAAAGTTGTATAAGCAAATACCATATTACCTAGGGCTTCTTGTGCTTGCCAAACACATGGTACACAAAGGAGGCGTGTACCCCCCTGAGGATTAATGTAATTATATCCTCAGGTGTTACAGATTATTTCAATGGAATGAAATGTATCACGGAAAAACTTTGTATCATTGTACTTCAAATATCTTTAAAAATAAATGTTTTAAGTACAAAATTAATCACTCAAATACGTGTACTGTAGCGCTAAACTGTGCGTCTTGTTGTAAGATAATCTCTGTGGAAGTGTCGTAGTTATCGTCCTCCGAAAGCTAAGTTCTGCAGAAGTCAATGTACTTACCTTATCATAAACGAAAGTGAAATTCTTTGCGTATAGATATCGTAGTTATTACGTACCTTACCATGATCAAGAAAGTACTATAATGTAACGTATTGTTGTGCTATGGAAAAGGCTGTCTCATTGTAGCTCTACCACAAAAGTTACTACTAAAACATGTTTTACTTTCCAGAATAATTCAGAAATACTGTGCAGATATAAAACAGAAACACCGCAAAAGCAACATTGTAAATTGTCACTCATTAGTAGCGTCGTGATAAAATCGTGTAGCTGTCACATAAACTAACCACTGTGTCATCTTTTGAATACATTATGGGCACAGCAGTGATCAATGTCTTATAGATAATTGCTATTAAAAACAGTCTTGATCACGATTTATTTAGCAAGGTGACCAGTTTCAACCACTACTGTGGTCATCTTCAGACCATTGAGTAGGAACCTCTTTCTGTTGAAGAATCACAGATTCTAAGTCTGACATAGCATACTAGTAATGTAAAGTGAAAAGTTATATGGCAAAGACAAAGTCAAAACGCAAATTATCTTTACCTTTCCTCAGTATGCAGTGATTCTTCAACAGAAAGAGGTTCCTACTCAATGGTCTGAAGATGACCACAGTAGTGGTTGAAACCGGTCACCTTGTTAAATAAATCGTGATCAAGACTGTTTTTAATAGCAATTAACTGTGTCATCTGGTATCTCACAGAAAGTACTTTAAATCCAGAATGTATTTTCAAGTAAACCAAAATGTTGCATTAAAATCTCATTAGCAGTACTGGTAAATGTTCTAAGTATGTGAGCCTTATAGTCGTTACGTAATCGTGCAACTAACAAGCAAGAATGTACACACACAATAACACTGCGTCGTCTGCTCACAGTAACAATGCATTCGTAAATTCTGTTTAAATAAGTTCTCTTGGTTCTTGACTGGATATTTAATTTCAAACATTGTTGCATATTAACAGATTCTAAGTCTGACAAAGCATACTAGTAACGTAAAGTGAAAAGTTATATGGCAAAGACAAAGTTAAAAAGCAAATTATCTTCCAATAAACGGTTTTAAATGTGAAATGTGGTGTAAACCTTTACCTTTCCTCAGTACGCAGTAAATCAACTTGAACGCAATTATGCGGTATATGTCGGTAAAGAATGCTAAAATTTTTCTCAAAGTTAGCGTCTGTGTTATTTTTCACTGGGCCAGCCGGTGCACGCGGCTGCCTGCGGTGCGAGTCATTGTCTGTCTCTTTGTTGGCGCGCGTCGATATTAGGATTAGGAGACCTAACTTCTACAAATTCACCTTGTCGAGAGTGCCCTGCTCTGTTTGAATCCCGCCAGTTCTGATGAAATTCAGGTCTGCCGTTATGTCGGTAGTTTACATAGTTTCTTTTCTGTCTGCCACGTGGTGGAGAACTTCTCCCTGAATCGTAACTGCGCGCTGGTCCGTTGCGTCTAAAGTTATTCTGTCTCCCTTGATAATATTTATTTTGGTTCCCACATTGTCTGTTTCTCTGATTGTCTCTGTGATAGTCATTACCGCGGAGAGGTGATCTTTCCCTGTAGTTATTACTACTCTGCCAGTGGTTGTCATACGGTTGGTGTCTGTTTTGGTCACGATTTGTGTTGTGAGAATAGCCTTGTCGTGTCCAGTTATTATTTCTTTCATCGCGGAATTGCGACGGATGTGACCTGTAATTGTTGTGTTCCTGTTTTCGCGTTCCGCGATTATCAGTGTCAATTTCTAATTCTTGTAAGAGTCCCTGAAAAGCTTCAATGTCGTCTTTGGAACATCCTGCCAAAATAATATGTCGTAAATGTTCAGGTAATTTGATTAAGCAAATGCGGATGAGTTCTGAGGGGCTGTATGGGTTTGACAGGTACTGATTCTTGTGCAACATGTCTTCAAAATATTTCACAAGACTGGAGAATTCATATTCTTCGAAATGTTGCATCATTATGATGCTATGTTTTACTTGGTCTTGTGTAGCTTGAGACCAATATGCTGAGAAGAAGGCATGAAAAAATTCTCCTTCACTGTGACAATCGTGAATGAGCGATCGCATTCTTACAGCTGGTTCATTCTCTAAGTAGTCACACATAAATTGTAATCTGTGCTGCAATGACCAGTTGGGAGGAAAACAATGAGAGAATTGATGGAGTCATGCTTGTGGATGAATTTCGTTGCCAGATTTCCTAAATGTTTTGAATTTACTTGTAGTAATGAACAGCTTATAGTCAAAATCATCGTGTCGGCGAGTCGCACATCGCTCATTGTTACTTCGTTTCGGCGGTTCCATCTCAAAATTCAATGCGCCTTGCCAATTTCTTTCATAATTTCCGAAGTGTCCTGTGTTATTACTTTGTGTTTGCTCCGTATTTCTATGTCCCTCTTCCCGTACTGGAGCGCGAGTGTCCTCTGAAATATGTAATTCTTGTATTACTTGTGTCAACTGATCTTGTACTTCCCGGGTTTCTCTTTTGTATTGTGTATTGATTTGATTTTGATTTTGTTTGAATTTTCTAATTTGTTCACACTCTTCAGTGTCAGTGAAAGCTACAGGTCTTGTGTCATTCAGATCATCATCTACCTTTGTAGATAAGTTAGTGAACTGATCTGAAAGTTCGGCTACTTTATCCGATAGTGAAATTATTTCCTCTGTGTGTTTTTCTGAACCAAGTTTCAGAGTGTCCATTTGTGTTGAAATCGTATCTACTGTGTCCTTTAAGTTTTCCTGAGTTTTTGCAAGTTGCGTAACCGAACCAGTAGATGCAACTGAGTCAGTTTTAGCTTGCAAGGTCTCATGATTTTCATGGACAATAATTTGCAGTTCTTTTATGGCTGCTTCGTGATTCTGTAATGCATTTTCATGCCGCTAAAAAATAGGTTGAAAATGCTCACAAATTTGTGTTTTTACGTCATTACAGGCTTTTTGACATTTCAATTCAATGTTATGTAACTCAGTAGTTAAATCTTCACGTGTTTGTTCAAGTGTGATGTCTAACTTTTGAAGCTTTTGCTGTGTTTGTCTCTGATTTTGTTCCATTTGTTGCATTAATTGCAATGATAATGTATTAGTGTCTTGAATGTGTTTCTCTATGCTTTTTGGCAGTGCATTTTCACCGGCAACATTCGTATTTTGAAAAGCAGAAAATGTGTCTTGACTTATTTGAGAAAACGGCGAGGACGCAAAACCTGAATCTGCAGTATTTGCAAGATTGTGTCCTGTCATTTCGGATTCCTGAGGCGAGCTGTTGCCGACCGATCGATCGATAATGTTTCCCTGTTCACTAATTGTTTCACTGCCTACACCATTATTTGCAGCCTGCTCAATTTCCCTATGCACAATTACCAAATCACTACTTTGAATGTCTGTTAATTCATTACACAGTGGTGCTGATAAGCTACACTCGTCGTCACTATTATTTCTCAGTTTACTTTGGAGCCTAGTGTTACGTTTTTCACACGCTATTATTGTCACAATATTTCACATGACAACACAGAAAAGCACAATTTGAAGAGCAAAATAACAAAACACATTAACATAGCATTGAAAATAATATCTAGTTAATCGCAAGCGCAGCTGCGAAGTACTTCGTGCAAATCTACATGCATGCCACAACTGTTTTACTGTACAAGAATGAAAAACTACAACTACAAAGGAAATTCTCTCTACAATTACGCGCTAGCAATAAAGAAAAGCTACACTAATTACACAAACTACAAGAAAAAATCTGAAGATTCCAGTGAGGTATCCTCGGCTAAGGGTCGACATATGAAACGTCCCCTTAGAACAATTATACATGACTGTCCTTAAACTGACACACAATATTTTTTTAGTGCAACGCAATCTGACTTTCAATAATCCCTACAAAAGAATGGCCCTGACTAACATTAAACTATACCTTTCACGAATCACTTACCTCACAAAAATCTTCGTTACTCAAGCTACTGCAATATAGCGAGCACCACTACTGCCAGCTAAATAAAAGATTCAAACTACGGAAGGCACTAACTACTGATAGGCATAGTTAGCAAATGAAAGATTTTAATAGAGAACAAACAATGTATTTACCTTAATAGTGTTGAAAAATCATAATATACATAGCAGTTCATGACATCCAGTCTTACAAATTTCCAAACTCCGCCATTTCTCTCCCTACATCCACCACTGCTGGCGGCTCACCTCCAACTGCGCAACACTACGCGATGTTAACAGCCAACTGCCCAATGGTACAATGGCGAGTATTACAACAATGCAAAGCAGCCACAGACTGCACACAGCACAGCCAGTGATTTTGATACAGAGCACTACGTGGCGTTACCAATAAGAAAACCTAAATAGCCTACTTACAACAGCTGAAAATAATAATTTTCTTTATTTCAATGGAGGTATTGTAACAGTTATTTCAGAAAGAAATTAATATATTTTTAAATAAAATAATTTTATACATTTTAAATAAGATAATTTTATACATTTTTAAGTTAAACAGTTTTATAAACTTTTTAAAAATATTAATTTTATTAAATGTATACAAACAATTTATCTGTATAAATGAACAACTTTACAGTTGATTATACTTTGCTGCCAAGTCGTGAAACCAAACCTAATGTAATTAAAATTAATTAAATAATGAACAATTAAATAGTATTGATAACTTTTAACTAATGCTCAAAAAAGAAAGAAAGAGAAAACAATGGGTGGAAATTTAACTATTACAATCGGTGTTCCAATTGCGGATAAAAGCTTTTGAACATCTTATAGAAAAGGAAGAAGAACAGGTTCTGGATCAACGAAACATGAACTTGGATTTTTACCATTATTACTGGCTGCATTACCTTATATAGCTACTGTTTGCACAACAGCTGGTTGATTAGGTGGTGTAGCAAAATCAATAATAGATCAAAATCAAAAAGATTAAGAGTTACAGAACAAAAAAGAATATAATTTAGTAATGGAAAAAGAAGGAACTTGAGTAAACGATTTCAAAAAATTAAAAAATAATAAACCTTTAAAATATTTGAATTAGAAAATCTTGCTAAAAATTAAAAATTCAACATTTTAAAAGAGCTTTAGTGATTGATACATTACACAATAAACTAAAAAATTTTGAATGTGGTATAAACAGTTAAGCTATTTTTGGTAATGTTGGTACTCACTGGATTTGATGATGTAGTTGTTGTTGTGGTCTTCAGTCCTGAGACTGGTTTGATGCAGCTCTCCATGCTACTCTATCCTGTGCAAGCTTCTTCATCTCTGAGTAACAACTCCAAACTACATCCTTCTGAATCTGCTTAGTGTATTCATCTCTTGGTCTCCCTGTACCATTTTTAGCAGCCACACTTCCCTCCAGCACTAAATTGGTGATCCCTTGATGCCTCAGAACCTGTCCTGCCAACCAATCCTTCCTTTTAGTCAGGTTGTGCCACAAATTCCTCTTCTCCCCAATGCTATTCAAGTACCTCCTCATTTGTTATGTGATCTACCCACCTAATTTTCAGCATTCTTCTGTAACACCACATTTTGAAAGCTTCTTTTATCTTCTTGTCTAAACTATTTTTCATCCATGTTTCACTTCCATATACGGCTACACGTCATACAAATACTTTCATAAAAGACTCCGTGGCACATAAAACTATACTCGATGCTAACAAATTTCTCTTCTTCAGAAACGCTTTCCTTGCCATAGACATTTTATATCCTCTCTAGTTCGACCATCATCAGTTATTTTGCTCCCCAAATAGCAGAACTGATCTACTACTTTAAGCATCTCATTTCCTAATCTAATTCGACTACATTCCATTATCCTTGTTTTGTTTTTGTTGATCTTCATCTTATATCCTCCATTCAAGACACTGTCCAATCCGTTCAGCTGCTCTTCCAGGTCCTTTGCTGTCCTTTGCTGTCTCTGACAGAATTACAATGTCATCGGCGAACCTCAAAGTTTTTATTTCTTCTCCATGGATTTTAATACCTACTCCGAATTTTTCTTTTATTTCCTTTACTGCTTGCTCAATACACAGATTGAATAACATCGGGGAGAGGCTACAATCCTGTCTCACTCCCTTCCCAACCACTGCTTTCCTTTCATGTCCCTCGACTCTTATAACTGCCATCTGGTTTCTGTACAAGTTGTAAATAGTCTTTCGCTCCCTGTATTTTACACCTGCAACCTTCAGAATTTGAAAGAGAGGATCCCAGTCAACATTGTCAAAAGCTTTCTCTAAGTCTACAAATGCTAGAAACATAGGTTTGCCTTTCCTTAACCTATCTTCTAAAACAAGTCGTAGGGTTGGTATTGCCTTGCGTGCTCCAACAGAATCCAAACTGATCTTCCTCTTCTACCCGTTTTTCCATTCATCTGTAAAAAAATTGCAGCCATGACTTATTAAACTCATAGTTCGATAATTTTTACACCTGCAGACACCTGCTTTCTGTGGTATTGGTATTATTATATTCTTCTCGAAGTCTGAGGGTATTGCGCCTGTGTCATACACATTGCTCACCAATTGGTAGAGTTTTCTCATGGCTGGCTCTCCAAAGGCTATCAGTAGTTTCAACTTAGGTCTTCACATAGTATCACGTCTCCCATTTCATCTTCATCTACATCCTCTTCCAGTTCCATAATATTGCTCTCAACTACATCACCCTTGTGTAGGCCCTCTATATATTCCTTTCATCTTTCTGCTTTCCCTTCTACACTTAGGACTTTTTTTCTATCTGAGCTCCTGATATTTGTACATTGTTTTCTATCTGAGCTCCTGATATTTGTACAGGTGAGCGTCTTTTCTGCAAAGGTCTCTTTAATTTACCTGTAGACAGTATCTATCTTACTCCTAATGACAGATGCCTCTACATCCTTACATATGTACCCTGCCCATCCTTGTGTAGCCATTTTGCAATTCCTGTCGATCTCATTTTTGAAATTTTTGTATTCCTTTTTGCCTGCTTCATTTACTGCAATTTCATATTTTCTTCTTTCATCAACTAAATTCAGTATCTCTTCTGTTACCCAAGGATTTCTATTAGCCCTCATCTTTTTACTTACTTCTTCCTCTGCTGCCGTCGGTACTTCATCTTTCAAAGCTACCCATTCTTTTACTGTATTTCTTTGTTATTATAAAACAAATAATACTAAAACTGCTTTTCATTCATTTCATGGCAATATAAAAAGAGAATTAGTTACTTATTTGAAAAAATGATTTATATTACAGTACGAAAGAATACAGATTTTGATAAATTTATTTGTTTTCATTTGTGGTTTTATGTGTAAGAATATTATTTAACAATGCTAAATTTAATGGCATTTTAACTTAAATATAAGGACATTTTGGAAATAAAGCAAAAATAAATAAAGACTTACAAAAATGTTAGAATCAAAATTTAATGATATTTAAAATTTGAAGAAATGAAAAATTTTTGGAAATAAAGTAAAAATAATAAATGAAGAATAAGAAAAACCCTAGAATCAAAAATAATTAAAAACAAATTTAGAAGCCTTATAATCAAAAATTAATGAACATGAATTATAAAAAAATAGTTGTAAAAACGGAAAATTTAATTATACAAGGAGAAGAAATGGATTAGAAAATTAATACAGATATCCATAAATGTACATTAGGAAAATTAAGATTTGAAATCGATTTATAAAGAGAAAGTTTATTTAAACTGTTTTAGAATGAATTAAGTAAAATTTATTATCATACTGTGACATGCTACTTTTAAAAATCGAAGATTAGTGGAAATGTGTGATTTAATTAATGGTTATGATGCAGTTGGTGAAAAATATTTAGAAAAACATTAAAAACGTTTTAACAGATATTATTAATATAAATAACATTTTACAATAGTGCTATAGCAGAGTATCACAAAAGATAAATAATAACAATTCCACATTTCATTATGTCTTAGATGAATTTACTGGGTTAAAATTCTTAAAATGATAAATTCATAAATTTGACAAGAATAATTTTATTCTCAAGACGTTGTTGTTGATTAAAATATAAATAAGGTAAAGTCGTCAATCTATAAGAGTAAAAGATAAAGTTAAAACTGTGCCAGTAGATCTAAAAATAATTTTATTTGTTGATATTTCATCTTATAATGGATCTGTTTCTTAAGAAACTAAAAAATGCTAGCTATTAGAAATTGGTAAATGAAATAGTGAACTGGAATTAAATTGTTTATATAACATTAGCAGAGAACGAATTCGTTTGGAAATCAATAATAAATTTAAACCCATTTCTTGAACAAATATGAAAATTAATTAGTAGATATGATTTTATTTGCTTAGAAGAAGGAAACATTAGTTTAAATTATAAAGAAAGGAAAAATATGACAATAATGAGTTCCACAATCTGCAATTAATAAATTAATATTTTTTCATTTTTTATTAATATTTATTATCAATTTTCTTAGTTAACTTTTATGTTTTTTTAATTTTGTCTTTAAAAGAATTTATAAATTTTTCCTTTTAAATAAATGTGCAATTATAAAACAATTTTAAAGATATTTTTGAGCTACAATTTTTAGGTAATATTGCTAATGATAAATGTATAAATAATAAATAAAATAAAATAAGATTTAAATCGTTTTCCCAAAAATTCAGCAACTGATGACAGTTATTCAAATAAATGGAAGAATGGCATTCTAGAATATGTCAAAAGTAAAAAAATTATTCTTTATAAATGGGTATTGTAATGTTTTGGGACAGTTAGGAAATTGTAGCATAAAATATATTTCAAAATAAACCTCAATAGTGTTATTCGATAAATATACGATAATATTAGGTATCCTGTACACATTATGTATTGAGAATTTTAATGAAATTAGTTTTTCTAATTCTAGTTAAATTATGAGTTTAAAAGAACATTATAATGCTTGGCAATATAGCTTTGGAATAATTCCTTTACTTTTCAATGGAAAACATAAATATAATACATGTGAGTTTCTTAAAATGAAAAATGAAACATTTGATGTATAAAAATGAAAAAAATATTGGATTTTTAAGAAATGAAAGATATAACAAATTATCAGATTTCTTGAAAGAAAAAAATTATTATTTATTCAAAAAATAAAAATTATTAGAGTTTTAACAATGAAAATGGTTGTGAATATTGTTCGTGTAAAACTTTAATTTTTTCGTTTGTACGATTTTAAAATTATTCAATAATCTTCATATTAGTTGAAATTTATAAGTTTTTTGATTTTTTGTTTTATAATATCAGTTAAATTTCAGTTAATAAATTGAGTTGAATGGCACCAATTTTTTAACCAAAAAGGATGGAAACTGTCGTCTGGCACCAAAATTTGGGCTACTTGCATTGGTTGAATTGTCATTTGTATTTATGTAATTCATGTGAAAACGTTTCCTACGTGATTATGGGCATAGAATGAGAACTAACAGACTTTGAACATGGGGAAGAGTAGTTGGAGCTAGACACATAGGATGTTCCATATGAGAAATCATAAGGGTATTCAGTATTCTAAGATCCACAGTGTCGCAACAGTGCCGAGAATACAAAATATCTGGGATTAACTCTTGTCACATACAATGCAATGGACAGTGGCCTTCACTTAACGACCGAGAGGAGTGGCGTATAGTTGTCAGTGCTAAAAAACAAGGTACACTGTGTGAAATAACCACAGAAATCAATGTGAGATTTATGATGAACGTATCCATTCGGACAGTGTGGCGAAACTTGATGTTAATGGGCTATGGCAGCACTCTAGCGATGTGAGTGCCTTTGCGAACAGCATGACATCACCTGTAGCACCTCTCCTGGGTCCGTGACCATACTGGTTGGACTACAGACAACTGGAAAACCATGGGCTGGTCAGGTGAGTTGATAAAAGCTGGTAATAGGGTTTGAGTGTGGTGCAGACCCCATGAAGCCAAGGACCCAAGTTGTGGATGAGGCACTGTGCAAGCTGGTAGGGGCTTCATAATGGTGTGGACTGTGTTTCGAGGAATTGACTGGGTCCTCTGGTGCATATGATTGAAAAAGGTTATGTTCAGCTACTTGGAGACAATCTGCAGTTATTCATGAACTTCATGTTCCTATACAATGATGTCATGTCTCTGGGTCACAATTGTTCATGACTGCTTTGAAGAACGTTCTGCACAATTCAAGCAAATGATTTGGCCACCCAGATCGCCTGGCATGAATATTATTAAACATTCAGGTGTCATAATCGAGAGGTTAGTTCATGCGCAAAATCCTGCACCATCAACACTTTCGCTATTATGGACGGCTATAGAGGCAGCATGATGCAGTATTTCTCCAGGGGACTCCCAACGACTTGTTGAGCCCATGCCATGTCGAGTTACTATGCTAGAGCGAGCAAAAGGGGGCCCAACAGGATATTAGAAAATATCCCTTAACTTTTATCAACTCATTGTGTTTTGGATCTGTGAGAAAAGAAAATTCTTTTGCACCTTCTGGTAACAGCAGGGGCTTGAATCTGTGTTGCAAAGATATTGTTCCATGTGATGTCATAAGTGGGTGAACAGTCATAAAACAGAACGGTGAACATATTTACTTACCTACTGCAGTACTTTTTGAGGTGTACGTTTTAGTGACAAACTGAAGGAAGGAAGGAACGCAGATTAAGATTTAACATCCCTCCGACGACATGGTCATTTGAGATGAAGCACATACAAGCTCAGATTGGCGATGATGGACTCAAAACAATTTCTTTTCGAGATTTTGTTCTCAAAGCTTTGGCCACTAGCCACGTGACACATATCGGCACGACACATTGTTCCTTGAGCCTATGTTGACACTGCATGTTTCATCATTCGCAGTGACAAGTATAAAATTATTTAATATTGTAGACTGACAATCCATGCGAAATCCCTTTGATAAACTGACTGCACACCCTGCAGTGACAACAGAGAGGAACAATGAATCATATAATCTACCACTGCAGACAAAAGTTACAAGAACAAATATGCTGGTTTATAAGTTTGTAATGTTTTTGTTTTGTATGTTGGCAAGGAGACAAATAATGTGTTATTTATGGTGCTACAGTGATGTATTGAATGTTGCTTATTTGAAGTTTATTCATAACATTAAGAAAGACCGATCGACTTTTATGAAGAACACTTAGATGGTTTCATCAATGGTGGTTCACACCAGTGTACCCACTAACTGGCAAATATGATGAACTGCGATCGTTTAACCTTTGTGTGACACTTGGATATATATTACATGTCTAAGTTTAAAAAGTCACGATGAAAAGGAATGAAGGGAGATTAGTCACGTTGGTTAAATGTCTAGGTCTAACGTTGCTAAGTGTTATGGGCTGGAATCAGCATGTACGGATGATAGTAGGGAAGGCGAACTGTCGACTTTGGTCCATTGGGAGAAATACAACACTAGTGTGACTCATTCTTTAGTAAAGCTCGAGCGTTTGGAATATACCCAACAGGTAAAATTAAAAGAAGACATCGAAACAATTCAGAGGTGTGCTCCTAAGTTTGTTCGATCAACACACGAATATTACAGACATGCTTCATGGATCAACTCCTGAGTATTATGGATACTTCATAATCTCAAATGGGAACCTGTGGAGGAAAGATGACGTTCTTTTCACGAAACACTACTGAGAAAACTTAGAGAACTTGCACTTTAGGCTGACTGCAGAACGATTCTACTGCCGCCAACGTATATTTCTCATACAGACCGTGAAGTCAAGGTAGTTAAGAGAAATATGGAAAGAAGGAAGGATGTAGACAGCCATTTACTTGTGCTCCATTTTTGAGTGGAACAAGAAAAGGAATAACTAGCAGTGGGACAAGGTATCCTCGACCAGGCCTGTCAGGCGGCTTTCGGAGTATCGATGTAGATGCAAGTGCAGAAATGTGCCATCGACGATGACAGTAGATGGATATTGCCGGAGGCGCCCTAGGCCTGCCTCAGGCCTGCGAATACTGGCAATATCAGTCTACTATCATCAATTGTCAATCTCCCACTCTCCACCATAGAATTTGAAAACTAAAGAGAATCAGTTATTTACAAATATTAACAGAATGTAAAAAATCAGTTAATTATAAATTTCTAATTGATTATAAAATTTTTTTAAACAATTAGATTTCAGAATTAAGGGATGATTTGAAACTTCCTGGTAGATTAAAACTGTGTGCCGGACCGAGACTGGAAATCGGGACCTTTGCCTTAGTTCGAGTCTCAGTCTGGCACACAGTTTTAATCTGCCAGGAAGTTTCATATCAGCGCACACACACTCCGCTGCAGAGTGAAAACCTCATTAAGGGATGATTTGTTTATCAGTGTTTAAGGGGTCATGTTTTACAGTCCCTGATATTTTATTATAATTTTTTCCCAAAAATATTTTTATTAAAAATAAGAATCTAATGTTTTCTTTCCATATAAATGAGTATGAAAATAAAAAATCTTGGACGAGCTTTGACAATATTTTAAAAGACACTTATCTGTGGTTCACCTTCAAGAATGTTGTAAATTAGCTTATTTGACAGGCTATTACAAAATTATAAAAAGATGATTTCATCATATTAACAATTAAATATTTAATAAGAAACTAAATAAAGGTAAGGAGGAATTGGAAATTGTTTACCTTATTATAAAATAGAAAACATAGATGATATTTTTAAAAATAATGAAGAGAAACCCTTAAAAGAAATGTTTCCATTTTATGTGACTGGGAAGAAAGAAATAGAAAAACAGTTAACCAACATTTACTTGATATAGCATTTAATAAAAGGTTACAGACTATAAATTTCGAAAATAATATAGGAGCACTCGATCCTAATTGTTTCTTAAAGTGAAGGAAACCAAAAATTATTAAAATCGTTAAAGAATATCTTAAATTATTTAATTGTTTGAAAATATATTTTAATTTATTTTACGAGTACAGAATGCAGGAAACTAACAAAATTATGTAATAAAGGCATCAAACTTAAAATTATAGGGTTCTTATAGAAAATGATACAATTAAAACATTTAGGAATAGGAACAAAGATACAGGATGTATCAAAAAGAACCATCCTATTTAAGTAACTGTTATGTTATTTGAGATATGTGCATCAAAATTAAAGGGTTCTTATAGAAGACAATGCTATTAAAACATTTAGGAATGGGAAAGGAGATACAGGATGTATCAAAAAGTATAATCCCACTTAAAAAAGAGACCTGTTATGTTATTTGAGATATGAGCACGTACAACATACTGTTGAGAAGAGCAAACTCTCAAGTTGTACATGGTTCCTACTAGGTAGCAGCAGTGTGTATCCACTACTGTCCAAGTAAAAATGTTGTCGGGATAACAGAAAGCATTTTGTGTTCTACATTTTGCGCAGTGTGCATCAGTAATAACTGTGCAGTGTGGCTTTTGTACTGGGTATGGTGTGGATCCTCCTACAGTAAAGAGCATTACACGATGGCATGAACAGTTCCGAGAAACAGGTCGTTTGTATAAAGGCAAATCGCTTGGCCATCCCTTATAGTCTGACACAGACATTGAACGTGTCTGCCATAGTTTCTCAAGGAGTCTGCAGAAATCCATTCACCATCCAGCTCGACAGGTCAATGTGTCCCCAAAGTCTGTCTGGCAAGTGTTGTGGCGACATTTACACATGAAACCATACAAAATTAAGCTGCTGCAAGCTCTTCATGAAGAAGACAAACAACGATGTGTGGAATTCTGTATTTCGTTCTTGGCAAGATGAAGGATGACAGTTTTCTTCCATGCTTAGTGTCTAGTGACAAGGCGACATTCCATTTAAATGGAAAGCTGAACAAACAATGTTAGAATATGGGGTATGGAACAACCACATGAAGTTGTACAACACGAGAGGGACACTCCAAAATTTAATGTGTTTTCTGCAGTTTCACAAGAAAAGGTGTATGGTCCATTTTTCTTTGGCGGGAACAATGTTACAGAAAGCATATATCTGTTTTCCCACAGTTGGAGACTGATTTGAATGACTCCATTTACCAACAGGATGGAGCACTGTCACACTGGCGCATGGAAGTGTGGGAATTTTTAAATAAGGATTACTGAATGATGGATCAGTTGCACTGGACCAAACAATTCAGCCTTGCGTTACTGGCCCCCAAGGTCACCTGGCCTTACTGTATGTGATTAGTTCTTGTGGGGGCGTATAAAAGACTCTGTTTATGTGCCTCCACTACCCACAACAATGAATGAACTGAGCCACTGCATAACAGCTGCGATGGTAGCTGTAACTCAACACATGGTTGCTGCACTGTGGGAATAATTTGAATACCGCGTTGACATATACCGTAGATCTCAAGGGGGCATATTGAACACCTATAAAAATGTATGAAAAAATCAAAAAACAAAATTCATTGTATATGTTTATTAGTTTCAGAAATGCAGATGGGCCAAATTGGACGATTCCCTTTGATAAACCCTGTATTCTAAAAAAATCTCTAGTTTTCTAAGATGAGGGATGGGATGGAATTAATTAGAATTATTGGATTACAATTAGATTCATCTTACATAGAACTCCTAGAAAAAATAAAAAAAGCTTGTGGTAATGAAAAAAATAATGATCAAAAATGCTTCTATAGGCAGTCGCTTCAGCATTGAAACCAATAGATTGAACTGTAAAAAATCCTGAAAAACTCAAATTATAAAGTTTTTTTAAAGAGCTTGAAGAACAAATACTGCATGTTTCCTACCCTGTGGAAATTAATGATATCCCAAAAGTTGAAGCTAAATTTAGCGTATCTATTGATGTCTATTTCTCTGAAGAAAATATTCTCTAGTGAAATATATTATGACTTATATACATTAAAAATAACAAAATCTAAAAAATAAAAAATTTTAATTTATTATATTTTCAAAAAGAAAATAATTCATACTACTATTGGATAAAAGATTTATCTCAACTTATTTCTAATCAAATTAATAAAAATGAACACAAGGAAGTCATTTGTAATTTGTGCTTCTTACGACTGATTAATAAGGATAGATTAAATGAACACACGTAAAAATTGTTTAGTTAATCAAAGAATAAAAGTAGAACCACCAAATACTGGAAATACGTACAGTTTAAAAATTATGAGTTTTCACAAATAGTCGCTTTTATTATTTATATAGATTTTGAGAGTTTATTATTGCAAATACATAAATGCACATTTTAAAAATTCTGTTGTTTATATAGGACCAGATTTCTATAAAAACTTCTAGAATGTGTTAAAAAAGAATTTGAAGAAGTTGGGGAAATTTATTCTGAAATTAAAGAAATGAAACCTATAACTTCTGAAGAAAAATTTAGACATAATAAATGTAAAAAAGTTTTTTATGTGAAAAACCTAAAACACAAAAAAAGAAAGTTCGTCATCATGCTCATTTCATGTGAAAATATATAAATCCATTATGTAATAAATGCAATTTACAGTCGAAATGTCCTAGCTTGTACCAATATATTTTCATAATTTATCAGGATATTACTCTCATTTGCTTGTGAAAGAACTTGGTTTGTATTAATGTTGCTAAAAAACAGAAAATTAAAAATGAAGTTTACTGATATAGTTAATTATTATGACTTGAAGCCTTGATGAAATTTCATGCAATTTAGGCAAGGATCAAATAAAAATTAATCAAAAAATTTTCTAGAAGAAGAAAAAATTTAGTAACTAAAGAGGAGTTTATACTTGTGATCGTATGGATTGTTGGGAATAATTTGAAGAAACAATATTTCCAATAAAAAAGAATTTTGCAATAAAATGAAAAACTAGAAAACAAATGTTGATTATACTCACACTAAATTCATTTGTGAAAAAATTAATACAAAAATCTTGGTGGTTATCATGATTAATTTAAAAAAAATTATGTTTCATTTTTTGTCAATGCTTTTTAAAAATTTTAAAAAAATTATCTATAAAAACATATGATTTAAATCCATTTTGATATTTTATGTCATCTTGTTTATCCTGGGACACTATGCTAAAAATAACAAAACAAAAATCAGAGTTGTTAGACTATTGTGATATGATTGGCTGAAAGAGGAATAAGAGGTGATACATCCCAATGTTGTAAAAAGTATGTTAAATAATTAATAAGCATATGAAAAATTTTGATCCAGAAACAGATTATGATTAATAAGCATGTTTAGACAAAAGTAATTTATGTGGTAATGCTATGAGTCAACATTTATAATCTGATGGATTTGAATGAGATGAACGAAAAAGTTTTGATTCTAAAAAAATAAGGGAAATTTCAGATACTTCTAAAATATGTTATATGTCCGAAGTCGGTTTAGAATATCCAAAAGAATTACATGATTTACGTAAAGATTTACCATTAGCCCCCATAATAAAATTGTTCCAGGAAATAAAGAGAAAAAATTATTAATTACTTTCGAAAATAAATATAATTATGTTGTTCATTTTAGAAATCTTAAACAGTACCTCCCTCAAGGGATGAAAATAAAAACAGTCTACATTTTGAAATTTAAACTATGTACTCGCTTAGAAAAGTATATAGATTTAAATAGAAAGATGCGAATGGAAGTGAGAAGTCAACATTATTTGGATAAACAATGGAAAAGATACAAAGCATAGTTGTTATAAAATTATTCTTTGGTCCAGATAAATGTTATAAATTAATAGCTAAACAAGAGTTTAAAATTAGAAGAATATTTAATCAAAGTTTAGTTGCTATTCATAAGAAAAAATTACAGTTTTGTGTAATAAACCTCTCTATATTGGAATGAATAATTGATTTACTGAAAGAAATAAAGTATCATTTTCTCTACAATGTTATGAAGCCAAAATATGGAGAAAATATTGAACTTCGTTATCAAGACATTGACAGTTACATCTGCAGTACAAAACCTGAAGATTTTTGGAAGTTATGAAATCAATGGTTGATTATTTTGATACAAGTGATTATAAAAAGGATAATATTTATAATATGCCTCTAGTAAATAAAATGTATTAGGAAAGGTGAAAGATGAATGTAAAGGGAAAGTAATGAAAGAATTTTGTGGTTTAAGGTTTATGGTTATAAAGTGTGATTTATATTATCTCTTACTATCTGTTTTACTGTGTGAAGTGGCACAGTTTAGCACACTGGACTCACATTTGGGAGGCCGACAGTTCAAACCTGAGTCCAGCCATCCTAAATTGGGCTTTTCATTATTTCTCTAAATCGTTTCAGGCAAATGCCAGGATGGTTCCTTTGAAGGACATGGCTGACTTCCTTCTCCATTCTTTCCTTATCTGATGGGACCAATGACCTTGTTTTTTTGTTCTCCTCCCCAAATCAACCAACCAACCAACTAATTGTTTTGGTATTTTTGAATATGTTTAGGCTAAATAAAAATAATCTATTCCTTTGTGTCTTCTTTTAGTAAAATATTCACTAACTACATCCCGATTTTCGAGAGTAAAATCATGAAATCCAACAACTAAATTATCTTGACATTCAAGCAATGGTGTAATTCCATAATTATCTTCGATAAATATAGTACTCTTCTCATTATTTTTATTTTCAATTTTTTACACATTTTTATTGAACTATGGTTGATCCAAGCTTTTGGAATAAACATACAAATGATTTATTTTATCCTTGTTTAGCCATCCTGAGAGCTAAACTGTAATTTCAATCATTAATGTTGCTTTTCCACATCCACTTGGTCCTGTTATTGCACATTGAACAGAGATAGGCAAGAGCTTGCCATGCTTACTCTTCACTTTCTTCTCTGGAATTCTTATTTTTGGATCCCAATCAGTTTTATTCATTTTACACCGAAAAATAATAAATTGTGTTGTGATGGAGAAACGATAGAAACTGATGGACAATAAGCACGAAAAATTTATCCATACAAGTACTCATATTGAAGTAGACGAAATTTGAAACAGAGCTTTCACTGAAAGTGATACTTATAGAAATTGGTACACGCGCCTAATATTGTGGAGGGCCCTCACAAGCACGCAGAAGTGCTGCATCACGATGTGGCATGGACTCGACTAATGTCTGAAGTAATGCTGGAAGGAACTAACACCATGAATCCCGTATGGCTATCCATAAATCAGTAAGAGTAGGAGGGGGTGAAGATATCTTCTGAACAGCACGTTGCTGTCTGGGGAGTTTGGTGGCCAGCGGAAGTGTTTAAACTCAGAAGAGTGTTCCTGGAGAAACTCTGTAGTAATTCTGGATGCCTGGGGAGTCGCAAATTCCTGCTGGAATTGCCCAAGTCCGTTGAAATGCACAGTGGACATGAATGGATGCAGGTGATGCTTACATATATGTCACCTGTGAGAGTAATATCTAGACATATCAGGGGTCTCAGATCACTTCAAAAAATGGCTCTGAGCACTATATGACTTAGCTTCTGAGGTCATCAGTCGCCTAGAACTTAGAACTAATTAAACATAACTAACCTAAGGACATCACACACATCCATGACTGAGGCAGGATTCGAACCTGCGACCATAGTGGTCGCTCGGTTCCAGACCGTAGCGCCTAGTACCACACGGCCACTCCGGCCAGCAGATCACTTCAACTGCACATGCCCCACACCATTAGAGAGCCTCCACCAGCATGAACAGTTCCCTGCTAACATACAGGATCCATGGATTCATGAAGTTGTATCCTTACCCATA
The DNA here is from genome assembly GCF_023898315.1 of Schistocerca nitens. Classification (NCBI taxonomy): domain Eukaryota; kingdom Metazoa; phylum Arthropoda; class Insecta; order Orthoptera; family Acrididae; genus Schistocerca; species Schistocerca nitens. Next base: position 826,255,941 of record NC_064614.1, read on the forward strand.
CTAGTTCATCCACTCGGTGCAATTTGAAACGAGATTCGTCTGACCAGACTACATGTTTCCAGTCATCAGCAGTCCCATATCGGTGTTGATGGGACCAGGTGAGGTGTAAAGCTTTGTGTCATGCAGTCATCAAGGGTACATGCGTGGGCGCTCGGCTCTGAAAGCCAATTTTGATGATGTTTCATTGAATGGTTTGCACAGTGACACTTGTTGATTGACCAGCATTGAAATCTGCAGTAATTTATGGAAGAGTTGCATCTCTGTAACATTGAACGATTCTCTTCAGTCATCATTGGTCCTGTTCTTGCTCGATCTTTTTTGGCCACAGTGATGTCAGGTGCTGCTGACCACAGCGCCGTATCCTGCCTGTTTACATATCACTGTATTTGAATACACATGCCTATACCAGTTGCTTTGGCACTTCAGTGTGTATTTACATAAAGGATAGCATTGGAAGTGTATTAAGACGTAATAACCAAATTATTGAAGCCAAAGAAGAATCTATTGCTAACGATATGCTTAAAATTGTTCCATTCGAGATAATCAAAATTAAGTTGAATTTGGCTAATGGAATGAATGTGAAACATGGTAATCACTTTCATAGGGAAGCTAGTATAATTGCTTCATTCAAACCCATTGCAAAATTTTTTGCACCATTAATTTTTGAGCCACATTATCCTGTATATATTCCAATTTCTGATACTGTCCAGGATTTAGAAATAACTATAATGGATGAAAATGATAATTTGATTGACTTCAATGGTGCTAGTGTAACAGTTGTTTTAAAAATATCTTAATAAATTTTATCCCATATAAATGAATAAGATTGACAGCTATCAGTTTTACTTATTCCTTGTGAATGAGAAGACTGAAAATAATTTAAATATTCCTAATAAGGAGACAGATTGATATTCGTATTGGTGATGATTGGGTTCATCATAATCATACTCAGTTGTATATGAGCTTCAGTATTATTGGAACTGATGGTACAGATTATCCAACATATGATAGAAAATCCAATAAAAAATGGATTGACAACTATGTGGAAAAGCTGTTTGATGTTATCACCATAAAGAAAGAGAATAATCTTTTTTTCTGGGACTGAGAACCCTTTCATTCCTTTGTGTGTCCTTATGTGATTGACTTCATCTCTAGCCAATGAGTTAACCATGTAAGCTGATATCTTCAATAACAGGAAGATAAAAAATAAGAAAAACGAAGTACTATTTCCACTAGAGTTGTTTGGCAGTTTCTTCAAAGACTACAGGGACGTTATATGGGAAGAAGATTTAACTGTAATTTTAACTGGAGTCCTAGTGCAAATGATGCCGTTCTTCAATGGTCTGACCATAATCAAGCTGAAGTTGAAATAAAAGACACACTTCCTAAGGAATGTAAAATTCTTGTGGAATCAGTGGAGATTCAAGTTCCTGTGGTTAGTCATGAGCCACAGTATTCACTAGAGCTTTAGTGAGAATGACTAAAAAAATCAAAAAATTCCCATATCTTTCTTTGAATCACAAACCATTGAGGTTGTCAGATTAAGTGGATAAAGAAATTTTGAATTAGATATCACCAATTACTCTAATTCTGCAGAATTTGATACACCTTATTTGATTTTGTCATTTTCAAACTAATTGGAAAAATAATCAGTTGATTCTTCTTTTTCAATCATGTTAAATTACAGAATATGTATATAAAGAATGGTAGAAATGAAGTTTTACCTCAAGAAATGAGGAATCTAGATCAATAAACTAACTTTTTGAAGGCTTATGATAATTTCTGAGATTTTAAGTGGGTTACACAATTAAACGGTGATGTCAATGTAAAGCCATTCAGTTTCATAGAGAACTGACCTATTTCTGTTATAAATATGTTCAGGAGAATAACTGTGTTAGCTGCACAAGAAACTACTACAAAACTATGTGCCACATTCAGTGATAAAATTGCAAGTGGTACAATTGTTTGTATGGTAGTGTATGGCAAGAAAAATAACATTTGATACTCAACACTGAATGTTAATGGAAAATTTTTAAATCAATATAAATTATCTTTATTTTTTTTTTTTTGCAGTGTGAGAAACAGTAAAAATACTATATAAAATTCTATATAATTTTTTATTATGTTTTGCAAATCACAACATTCACAATAATCTTTGGTAAAAAATCATAATTATCACAAAAATACATAATAATAAATTATCAAGAGCTTTATGATAATCCAATTTTTTTAAAGTCATAAAAAAAGAGAATTTTACCTTTCTATTTCTTCCTAAATATCTATAATACATTGTTTATAATTAAAACAAATTCCCAATCTTCAGACCCTATGTCATCATTATAATTTAGCATACAATCAACACCCTCATTGTGTTTCTTGCTTCCCACATGGTGTATGATTGAATATGGTTGAAATTGGTTTTGTAAATATTACATTTCACTTTTTTGTCTCTTGGTTTATTAAAAATATTTTTCTCTCTAGCTTTATTAAAAATAGTTTCGTCAGATATAGATTTGCCCCACACGTTAGTCATATTTTCTGGTTTAATTTTATTAGATTTTTAAAAAATTAAAATATTTTTATGATTTTTTTGAAAAAATTAATCCTCAGCTCTAAATTTTTTCATGATCAAGATTTTTATTTTTATAATCACTTAAAAATAATAACTATTTTTTATATCCAGTTTAAAAAATTATAATTAACTGATTGTGTTCCATTTAAGAAATCGAGGGAGGGGAGAGGCAGTTTGGGAATCGGCAGTAGTAGATAGATATTTCTGGTATCACTAGGTGGGGGGGGGGAGGGTGGCAGACGTGGGGCAGCACCAGCAATATCCATCATTGATGAGGTCGATAAAGACATGTACAATCTTGGATTGAGGAAGAATGGGGCAAGAAATCGTTCATGCCCTTTGAAAGAATCATGCCATGCCTTAAGAAATTTAGAGAAATCGCTGAAAAGCTGAACGTGGGTGGCTGGACAGGGATTTTAAATTCCCTCCTAAACACGAGTCCATTGTACTAACCACTGCACCACCTCTCTTCACGTGGCACACTAATATGTAGTGTCATCAGAAATTTGTTTGGGTGGAAGATGACACTTTGGTTGTGAGCACTGTGTGTGTCACGAGAATGACGCAATTCTTGCAGTGACGTGTGTATTACACTTACTAGATTTTGATGAGTGCTTTAAATCCGCCGTTCTGGTGACATCATGGCTTAAGCAGAAGAGTGATATTGGTGGTTTAAATATTTTCAAACACAACGATTTGTTGAACTAATGCTGTGGAGCCATTTTGCAGTTGTCAGAACATAAATTATGTCCATGCTGAGGTATTTTCATCAGACAGGATAACCTTATTCCCATGAATATTCATATCTGAAATATATTAATATGAAGAAGAGCAAAAATGTTTATTAATATAGTTTGCTGGTGACATGTTTATCCACATGGATGTGACTGTTTTTAAAATGGTGTAGCTTAAAAGAAGGTCCAGTGTTGGCGGTGTACCATTGGAGAAACCAGTAGAGCCTAAATATGTAGGAACAAAATGATGAAGCGATATGGAGTAGAATATAGAAAAAAAAGCAGCTGTCGGTATACTGAATCGAAGTCTTCAACTTTTTGGCCAGGATTCTGGAAAAGTATTATCTGTCTCTAGCAGGAAGCATCAGGCAGGGTCCTCACATGACCTGTTCTTGTATATTGCTGGAGCACACATTCTGTATCTAAGAGACTGGGCGAAGGGAAAGTGTGGAACTAATACACAGGTTAGTAACAACCTCTTTCAGTCACTAACATGGTGTTGCGAAGATGCTTGGCCAACTTCAATGAAACCCATTGAAAATTGCACTACTGACAGAAGAAAAAGGAGAAACTCTCGAAGCGCAGGACGAAACGAAATGATACTAAATGGGTTCAGAAAGTATGTGATGTTATTTCAATGATAACAATATCAAGTGAAATTTACAAAAACTTGGAAGTGTGAAACAGTTATGAATATGATATTGCACCCACCCTGATCCAAAAGCATATACTGATTCGGTTGGGAAGAGTGTCGTAGGTCTGTCGTATCCTCTCTTGCGGCAAACTGGTCCACAACTGTTGTAGTGAGTCCTTGGCATCCTGGATATTGGCGCTGGTATGGAGTTGGCGTCCGATTTGCCCCGCACATGCTCTATTGTGTACACATCTGGGGATCTTGCTGGCCACTGGAGAACTTCAACATGAAACAGGTAGTTTGTACAGATATGTGCTAAGTGCAGATGAGCATTGTCCTGTTGATAAACGCCTCCACAATACTGTCACATTAAAGATAAGCCAGGAGGACGCAGGATGTCCGTGACGTACCATTGTGCCATCAGAGTTCCCTCAATCACTGCCAACTCTGACCTACAGTTATACCCGATGGCTCCCCACACCATGACACCAGGAGTAGCAACATTGGGCTATCCCAAACATTGTAAGAATGGGACCTCTCCCCAGGTCCACCATAGTCACTGATTATTGTCATTTCGTGTAGTGCAGAACCCTGCTTTAACGCTCAAGACAGTACGACCCCATTTGTCACCAGTCAACGTTTCCAGATCACAGCACCATTCCAGTAGTAGCTATCTGTATTGTGGTGTTAATGGCAGCCTAAGAATGGGACGATAATTCCTTAGTCCGGCTGCTGCCAGTCTCCAACCAGTGCCGTGGGATGACAGAATGTTGCAGGTAGTCCATTACTTCTTCTCTGATGGTAGGGGTTAATGTGAAGAAACTAATGTGCTTGTTGCACAGTATGTCAGTCCTATCTTGTGGTGGTCATAAGTGGTCGACGGGAACCTTGGCAATGTGTTTACCTGCCCTCTCGTCCCAATGCAGTTAAACATCGGGGCACTGTCTCATATGACTGCCATCCACATCCGGATATTGTACGATTCGACTAGCCAATCATATGGAGAAGCGAAACGAGACCCCTATCTAACTCTGTTAGATGCTGATAACGCTGTCTCACTTGAGTACACGGTATCTCTGTGTCTTCCACAGTGACTATTCAATATCTGACACCATTGATAGCCCTTATATATCCTACCAGGCCTGCTAACAACACTAGATACGAACGACACTAATGCATTCTGGTGGCCATTCTACTTGTCTCAAGGAATTGTAGCCCTTAATCATTTACATACCCAATGATGGACGTACGAAGCTATGTACATATCCAACCATGTCTTTTGCGTGTTTCACTTACTTTGTCCGACACTATACTGTTAGATCGATTTAGAGTATTTGAGATTGGCTGTAAAACAAATCTACTGCGTCTGCGGTGTGTTTTGCTGAAATGCCACAAGGGCGTAGTAAGAGATACTGGGTGCACAAGGAGTCATAGAAATGGTTATTTTCCTCCTGCTCAATTCGCAGATAACAGATAACCGTGTGTATTGCTCTCATTCACACACCTCCCAGAGGCTTGGAGAATGTATATGCAGATATAGGTACAACATAAACTTTTTCTGATAACGTCATACATTCTGTTGTTCTTATTTCTGGTGATGCGAACTGATATAAATTTCTCAGCTTGCTAGCACGGTTGTCAACAGAACAACAAACGCAGTTCTCTTTTATCCTATCTCCAGAAATAAAAAAAGAAATCCTTGGACTCTATATGGCATTCTAACGTCCTGTTCAAGCTGCACTGGTATTTGCTCCCAGTCAATTACATCCTTGTAACGCCATCCATTCTAGCTAATCGTGCATCCTAAACAACAATGCTCGTAAACAATACCTTGTCTTGTTTTAATTGCAGTTGCTTACCAACGATACATCCTGTCGCCAATCCTTTGCCTTCTATACACAGCTAACGTTCCTAAACCATCCTCTCCCGTGTACCAAGGATTACGTCAGTATGCGAAGACAACGCTTTCCGTGCTATCCACCTCACCCTCCATTCGTTCCAACGATCCCTCCAACTCTGCATCAAAAATGTCACCTCTTGGTGTAGCCAGTGGTACCTCTGCAGCAACGTGGCCAGCACTTGGCCAAAAGCGAACTTGGAACCCACTCCTACTAACAATTAAGAAGAAAGTCCATAATGGGCTAGAACACACTACTGACTGTTCCGAACATGGGGACTAAAGTCCTTGGCTCTGATAAATAACCAACACCTATCCAGATGAAGCAAGAATCGCGGCGCCTTTCAAGCTTCAGCACACTCACCAAATCCTTGAATGTCATATGTTCTTAGCCGCGCGGAGTAGCCGCGGGTCTGAGGCGTGTTGTCACGGTCCGCGCGGCTCCCCGTCGGAGTTTCGAGTCCTACCTCGGGCATGGATGTGTGTGTCGTTCTTAGCGTAAGTTAGTTTAAGTTAGATTAAGTAGTGTGTAAGCTTAGGAACCGATGACCTCAGCAGTTTTGTACCATAAGACCTTACCACAAATTTACAAAATATATTCTTACTCGCTTTTCGTAGCCGTTTACAACCACCCCGCCCATGTCCTGTACCAGCTGATAAAAGTTCCCGCATCTCAAACACGTGGATTGTCTTCACCAGTTCGTCCTACGAAAAATCGAATCCCAACACTCAGCTAGAGTTCCGTCAGAATAAACGAGCACACACGCCACTTCGTGGACTGTTGCACGACTCTCTTCAAGGATCACTGGAAAATTCTACACTGCGACAAGGACGCCCCTTATTTTTGTTTCTTCTAGTTCTTCTCTTGTTGAAATCATGTAACCAAGTGAACTCAGCATCCCGCAAAATACAGTTCTCATCTTATAGAAGACGAGTTTCACGATGATTGTCTTCGGTGTGCAGTGTTTTGCTTCACAAAATTTGCGCTACTGCGAGGTATTACAGAAGAGCACGCTCCTGTAGCACACCTGACATCTCGCATTGGCTGTGGTCCACTGACGTTTGATCACGGTATACTATACATTGCCTGTCTTGCATTCACATGCTGAGAGCTTCTAGAAATAGACGAAAACGAAGTGAAATTCCATTGTTTTTTTTTTTTTAAACAGAGGAAAATCCAGATCCAAATTTACAAAATTTGAAGTTTTTCAAGAGTAACGAGAAGTCAAGCGCAGAAGAATCTTCACGGAGGAACAAAGGAAACAGCAGAACGAAAACAAGAAAACATATTGGGAAAAAATTAGAAAGGGTCACCACCAGTAATAATAAGTAATATGCGATTCTTACACGAAAGTCTTAGTTGGCCAAATTCAATGCAAAAAATCCAAAGCTTTGGAGTCGATACACGGTTGGTCAAGCGACTCATTCTGATGCTAATCGTTTTTATCCTCTGTCAAAAATCTGATAATGCGAAAATTATCAAGTTCCACTGTAGTTTGGAATCCACTTTAAACTGCAGGTCCCCATATAACTGTATGGGAAAGTCAGATGGAAGATTGGAGGAAAGTGAGGCCATATTATCTCCAATAAGACCATGCACAATTAAATGATTTTGGGTTCCAAGCAACCTTCGGATTCATGACGTCTTTTCTCATACACAAGCGCATTTCTATTCCCAAACAGTTAATGACCAAAATCACATTTTAGTATTTAATATTTGTTGCTATACATAAGCCAACAGCCTTGCCACAGTATTAACAGCGGTTATCGTCAGATATGATTGGCATCCACTTCTCCCTCACAAGCAGTGTGGTCTACGTCAAACTGATCAACGACACGGTGTGTGACATGATCGTACGAGACCATAAAGACCGATTTAAATTTGAACATTCTGACGGCCATGTCGGAACGGTAGCTATTGTTCACGAGGGGCTTGGCCTAGGAACTGTCAGAGTATTTGAGCTACTATTTGAGGTTCCGGCTGAGATCGTGGTTACCGCGCTACAACCCTATGGTCGGGTACTTAGTCACATAGCAGAAAAATGGACGACCTTTACCACATACCCGGTACTTAATGGTAAGCAACAACTACGAATCGAGCTATCGAAACATGTGCCGTCTTATTTCACGATTGGAGGCTGCAGAGCGATAGTGATTTACGATGATCAGCCGAAAACTTGCTCAGGTTGTGGTCAGGAAGGCCACGTTCGGTCAGCGTGTCTCCAATGAAGAATTGCACGAATACCGACAGGTGAAGCTGTAGCAACACCTATGGTGACGCCTCTCTCTCACACATATGCGAATGTGTCCCAAAAGGACGCCCCACTGAACAGTGACAGCGCCCAGCAACTGGACAGGCTAGTCGAAATGGCGGCGACGCTCCCCACCGAGCAGCACCGATCGATACCACCAGTGCAGAGAACGGATGATCAAATGGTCATCGACAGTCGAATAATGCCAACGGCCGCCTTCGTGTCAGACTGCACTGGCGACAGAGAAACTCGCCCACATTCGGGTACGGAAACGCACACACGTAAGCAACGGTCTCTGACACGGCGCGAGAAACGACGACACCTTAATGTACACACAGGGCGACGACCAAGAATCGACTGAGGAAGACGGCCACCTTACAGAGAGTCCCGAGACTCCTCACTGAGAACACCACCGTCTCGACAGCAGCGTACGTCAAGAGCAACCTGAAAAACTAGACAACGCACGACAACCAGCAGTCCACTGCCACTCCCAGGTTGTAGAAGAGGAGACACAGAGAGACGGGGCTGGCGAGCCCCGGCTGACGGAAAACTTGTACCAAGGAGACTGGGCTGATGATTGTGAAGGGGAGCCACCGACAGTCGCAACAGGCGACACGGCGGGGGTGGCGCCCCTTTCAAGTAAAACTTTTAACCAATGACGGCGGGCAGGACGGTGTCACGTAGCGTGCCAGTACAGCAGGAAACGCGTAAGCTCCCATGGCCGATATACATGTGACGGAATGAAGACAAGCGTATCAGCTTGTTTCTTTCAGTATCAATAACACACGATCGCAGATTAAGATGTACTCACTCAAAGACATGCTACAAGCAGTGGACATCGACATCGTCCTCATACGAGAAGAATACGTCGATAAATGTCCTGTCATGTACGGGTATGAATCCTACGTATCACAAGCCTCCGAAACTGGCAGCGGCATAGCAATACTTCTGAAAGAAGACATCACGGCAGAGGATGTACAGTACCTACCATCGGCACGGGGATTGGCAATGACAGTACTTGACGTACGTTCACCAACAGCTATCCACCGTCCGGTACAGACAGGATGCGAGAGGATTCCCGCTTTTTCGCTGACGAAATTGCCCCGCTCTTCACAGGTCGACACGACTGATTAATCCTAGGCGGCGATTTCAATTGTGTACTTGCACCGAAAAATAAGTGTCCTCGATATACTCCGTGCCCAGAACTACGAATTTTGGTGCAGAGTATGCATCTGGTTGACATCTGGGAGCATGCCCAGGGCCTCCGGATACACACATACAACGAGTCAATCCGCTAGGCGTCTCGACCGAAGTTATGTAACACTATCAAATCTTAACGCTGACGTCGTGGGAAACGGAGCTGTGGCCTACAGCCTATACGGACCATACAGCATTAATGTGTACAATCTCTCTCCGGCGGCAGCAAGTGTGGCGTAGCCGCGGTCCTTGGTAAATGAATGTCACCCAACTGCGGGACTCAGCTTGTCGAGACGTCATTGAAGATGTTTGGAGATCTTGCGAGCGATGCCTTTAGTCGTATCCCACGGTCCTAAGTTGGTGGATGGGTTGCGCCAAACCGGCGCTGCCCCATGCAATGATGACATATGGTCGTGAGCAGGCAGTGTGGCGACGTCAGACGATGGACTTCTGGTTCACGGTGCTACGGGAATGCACCAAACAAATGCCTTCTCCGAAGCGGCAAGAGGCGGTACAACGAGCAAAGGCCAAAATTAAATCCATCATGCGACGCCACCTCAAAGGTACAGTGATCAGGGCGCGGACACTAGATCGGGTTGCAGGAGAACACCCATCGATGTATCACATCACCAACGAAAACAAAAGACGACGAACAGCCCTGGTACATGCCGTGGACACGGATGATGGCAGACACCTAACATCGGAACATTACATTCAACTTTACACCGCAATGGGTACCGATATGGCGGCCATTAACGAAGTTACACATACTATTTTCGGCTCCATTGAACTAGAGGCGGAAGCACAACTGATGGAGGAGATTACAGAGGAGGAAATGATGGATGCTATTGGTAGGGGAACGGTGAACAAGTCGCCGGGACCAGATGGCCTCCCTTTGGAATTCTACAGGACCTTCAGGTACGTGATAGCACCGCGATGGACTACTATGTGCCGCGAATTAATGTTTCCTGGGGTGCCCTTACCGCCGGCTTTTGTGCAGGGACTGATTATTTCAATACACAAACCCTCGGGTGGTAAACTGGTACGGGACTACCGACCACTGACACTCCTTAACTGCGACTTTAAAATATTCACCAGATTATTAGAGATTATTAGCTGCACCCCCCCCCCCCCCCCCCCCTGAAGAGTTTTGCCCCAACAGCTCTCACTCGATCAAACTTCGCTCGGCGGAGATAACATCCAGACGGCGCTTGTTGAATATCGCGATTTGATCGCCCTAACAAAGACGTGCTGCCTCCGTGCAGCCCTAGCGTCAATAGATTTTGATCAAGCCTTTGATAGAGTAAACCATAACTATCTTGTAGAAGTCCTAACACAAATGCGTTTTTCACGACCATTTATCACTGTCGTGATGCGGCTACTCAGCAATTCCTCTTCCAAAGTGCTCATCAATGGACGTACGACAAAATCTCTCGTCGAAGCGACATTGGTAGTGATGTTGGTGTAGCGTAATGAATAGCGTCACTGTCTTTGCCGGCACGGTAACTCAGCGTGTTCGGTCAGAGGATTAGTTGCCCTCTGCAATAAAAAAACTGAGATAATGGATCAACTACGAACTGAAACGGGTGTCTTGCGACGTCCGCATCGAGCAGATACAACGAACGAAAACGAACAAAATGAGACTGAAAAAATAAAAAAAAATTAAAAAAAATCAATGGACGTACGACAAAATCTCTCGTCGAAGCGAGGTTGGTCAGACTAGGATGTCCCTCATCAACGACATTATATGCACTGGCTCTCGACCCATTACTCTGCGACCTACGACATCGCTTGGCAGGACTGACTTTGCAAGAATACACATTTACGTGGAAGTCACATGCGGATGACGTGGTGCTAATAGCACGGAATGAAAACGATATGGTGTTGCTTTGGATTGGATACGCATGTATGGAACGGCCACTGGCAACCATATAAATATGGACAAGTCTGTAGCGATGAATATCGGTGTTGGACTAACAGAAGAATATGTAGCACCCTTACGGCTCATGAATATCTTGAAATGCCTAGGTATTGTTTTTACTAACGACATATGTCGCACAGAAGCGTACAGCTATAGGAGACTGCTACAGTCAGTCCGGATGGGCGTTAGAGGCAACATCACATGGGCATTAGACATGACCCAGCGGGTCACATATTGTAATGTTCTTTATAAGTTATTAACTTTTGATTACGTTGAACGAATGTCTGAACTGTAGAATGGATACTAGCTCAAATTATCGTGTGGCATGTTGTAACTGCAAGTGGTGTGATTACTCTGTGTTATTGTTAGCAAATCTTTATACGAACTGATTCGCCGATGCAGCTCCCAGTATCATTAAAGAGATACAGTCACTGCAAAATACATTCAGCCCCTTAGGCACTGAATCCTCTAGCCCTGTTCAGAACTGATAACCTTGGTCTCTGTGCACATAAAAAAAAGCACTCCGTCTTCAGGCCACGAGTGCCCTACCGGGACCATCCGACCGCCTTGTCATCCCCTGTGGACGATGCGGATAGGAGGGGCGTGGGGTCAGCACACCGCTCGGTCGTTATGATGATAGTCTTGACCGAAGCCGCTACTATTCGGTCGAGTAGCTCTTCAATTGGCATCACGAGGCTGAGTTCTGTGCACATAACAAATAAATGAATTTGTCTTACCTCTAAAGTAGCAACGATGGAACGCGGTATATTCTGGTCTCTCATTAAAAAAATAAAATATGCTAGCTACAGGCTCAGCAGTGTGCAGTGCTGGCCATAATACTTTGAAATGCACATGACATTCTTTAGGCTGATAAACGAAAACATTTAAGAAGATCCAACTTCTTTGAAACACATATGACCTGGACAGGGACGCGTTACTGATTGTGGTGAATTTCTAACACTGATTTTTTTAGCAAAATTATATTGCAGTTTGAGTTTGCTTTTCGAAAACATCTGACAACTGAAGTTACATTAGTCAGAAAAATACATTATATTTATTAACTGATTCGCGAACAATGAGATTTATACAGCAACTATTATCTAACCTCACTAAACCATCATAAATGCCAATCATCAATTTACATATAGCTCAGTTAACAAATCTTAGAAACATTTCAAAAGAGAAATATCTAACTATCCTTCTTATCAAACCAGTTTACGTACATTCTGGGGCTACTCGACAATTACAAATTATCAGCCAACTCATCTATATTAACTCGCTGGCAAAACGAAAATCATAATTGTTTAACATCTTGACCTTTCTTGCATGAAGACTTCCGCTTCCATGTTCTCATAATTCCTACATTAATCTAACACTTGGTGGCTTCACAGAGCACACCATAAAAACTGCCTACACCATCCTCTTTCATTCACAGACAGCTACCTACCTACAACTGTGCGCCCAGCGCTCTCTAACTCCAACATTACAATCTCAAAAAATGGTTAAAATGGCTCTGAGCACTATGGGACTTAACATCTATGGTCATCAGTCCCCTAGAACTTAGAACTACTTAAACCTAACTAACCTAAGGACATCACACAACACCCAGTCATCACGAGGCAGAGAATATCCCTGACCCCGCCGGGAATCGAACCCGGGAACCTGGGCGCGGGAAGCGAGAACGCTACCGCACGACCATTACAATCTCAGACTAGAAGCAGTATCCTTGGCTCTGCGGTCGTGCACTGTCAGCGATCCGTTTTGTAAAGCCTACCAAAGACATACATCGTTTATAACATAATAGTTTCATTTTAGTTTACATTAATATTATTATGGTATTCGGATGCCAGATACAAGTGTGCCCCAGTACTCCCAATGCCGGTGATGGCAGCACAACGAATACTGACGGCGTTCGGTTCCTTTGTGAGAGCAGGTATACTGTTTAAAGTAAGATACGACGCCCTTGCCCTCCCTCTTAGTAAGGCTAGCCTTGGTCTTGCACATGTTCGTGATCGAACGGTGGCACTATGTATCAGCACAATGTTAAAACTGTGGAGACGGCATCAGACTTCTCTGACAGGAATCTTAACAGAAGAACTAGCAGCAATTTCTCGAATGGCACCAGTGGCGATCCAGCACATATCCCAGCCATTCCAGCATATACGCACTTTTTTATATAGAGTACAGCTACGTTCAGACGGCTCTGCTGGAAACCAGAACTGCAATGGTGGTATCTATCGGATACTAACGACGGGACGACACGGCTATCCTACTGACAAGGGAACCTCCCCATCGCACCCCCCTCAGATTTAGTTATAAGTTGGCACAGTGGATAGGCCTTGAAAAACTGAACACAGATCAATCGAGAAAACAGGAAGAAGTTGTGTGGAACTATGAAAAAATAAGCAAAATGTACAAACTGAGTAGTCCATGCGAACATATGCAACATTAAGGAACGTATGAACTCAGGAGCGCCGTGGTCCCGTGGTTAGCGTGAGCAGTTGTGGAACGAGAGGTCGTTGGTTGAAGTCTCCCCTCAACTGAATAATTTTTATTTTTATTTTCGCAAAGTTATGATCTGCCCATTCGTTCACTAACGTCTCTCTTCACTGTAATAAGTTTAGTGTCTGTGTTTTGCGACCGCACCGCAAAACCGCGCTATTAGTAGACGAAAGGACGTGCCTCTCCTATGGGAACCGAAAACATTTGATCGCAAGGTCATAGGTCAACCGATGCCTCCACAGGAAATCACGTCTGATATATTCTATACGACACTAGTGAGGGCAAGTGCGTCACATGACGGAATATGTTGTCGACCCACCTAACTTGTACACTTGGCGAATGGGTAAAAAGATTCTTCTACATTGCCCGATTTAAGCTTTCTTGTCGATGTGAGAATTACTCCAAAAAAGTGATGAAAATATAAGAGTTTGTCACATAAACTGCAACAAATGAATCCAACAGTTTCACAGTCGCACACTTTTCCCTGTGCTCTGTCAAAACATATGTTTTTAACGTTTTCAAATTTTTCCGTGTGTAGACCGTCAAATCCTGCATATGTACAAGCAAATCTGAATATGTCCTGGAATTTGGGAAAGCGAAGTTGATTATGTATGAGTGCCTGAGCTTTGATAATTGTCTGAAAATAAAATTTTAGGATCGAAGGAAGACTTGAACCAAGGACTTCTCGTACCACAGCTGCTCACGCTAACCACGGGACCACGGCGCGCTGGAGCTCACAATAACCTTGATGTGGCCTATGTTGCCCATGGACTCCTCAGTTTGTATATTTTGCTTATTTTTTCATAGTTCCACACAACTTCTTCCTGTTTTCTCGATTGATCTGTGTTCAGTTTTTCAAGGCCTATCCACTGTGCCAACTTATAACTAAATCTGAGGGGGGTGCGATGGGGAGGTTCCCTTGTGAGAGGAAGCATCAAAATGGTTGGTTCAAATGGCTCTGAGCGCTATGGGACTTAACATCTGAGGTCATCAGTCCCCTAGAACTTAGAACTACTTAACCCTAACTAATCTAAGGACATCACACACATCCATGCCCGAGGCAGGACTCGAACCAGCGACCGCAGCGGTCGCGCGGTTCCAGACTGTAGCGCCTAGAACTGCTCGGCCACACCGGCCGGCAGGAAGCATCCACGTATCAATTGGCAAGTAGTATGGCAGTCGACACACCATGTTTCCTTAGACACAGAGGCACGTGCAATGTGGTATCTGTCAGTTAATGGTAAAAAAGTCACCAGATCCAGACTCCACGCGATCCATATGACAGATTCACCATTGTGCCCTCAGTACCAAACTCTGGAAAACGATGAACACCATCTCATATACGGACCCTCGACTAAAATGTGGCGTTTGGCGACAGAAATGATCGCTTTCTTTCTTCAAATGGGACAACACAACTCTGAACCAAGGATTCTATTCTTCGCGGGCTAGACGAACTACCCACGTACTAAAGCGAACGCCGTAACGTGGCTTCGAGGCCAGACGTGCTCTGTTTGTTCAGAGATGGTCCAAAGAATGTAATGGACTTTCGGACCTTTTTACAGGAACGACATATACAGATGGCGAGCAATCCGAAATACCGACACTATTTCTGTAAGTTCCTATGGCGTGCGTTTCAAGAGCCACTACATAGATGTAACGTCCAGGGTAGGAGAAGCTAAACTATCGATGCGAAGAAAGAATGAACGGAAGACAAGAATCGATGGGTACCATATGCTTACGAGAAGATATACCCGGATGAGAGAACAGCAGAGGGGATTGGAAATACGGTTCTCTATTGTGATGTGTGTTTCTTTCTTTGTGTAATACTAGTATCGTGTTCAGTTTACTAGCTTTCAAGCCATACAGAAATAGTATTTGTGGTATGAAAATGCAGTGGTTGTTACCGAAATTTAACTTTTCTTAAATGTTATATGAGAACCAGGATTTGCTGTAATTTGTGAAAGATATTCATTGAAATTTGAAGCATAGTTGAAGTATTTCTTTTTAACATAATTTCATTGTGTTTTTCGTTTCTGACGTACTGTGTTTTTAACTTTCCAAAGTTTACTCCTTATTACAATGTTAATTTTATGTCAGTCTGGTTTGTAGTTATCCTGTTCAGTATATCTAAAGAAATTTTTAATCTCATTTTTTAATACCAACAAAAAGGTAGTTTTTCGTTTTCTATTAAAAAAATAGGAAGAGGATAATACCAAGTTCGCGTCCACCGCATTCTGAATACTTTTTTCATCTTCCGTTTTCTAAAAAATTCTGGGCCGATTCTAACTCATTTAATGAAAGTAGTACCTCAAAGAAATGGGGTAGCATCTTTGCTTCATACTAAAAAAAACGGCTGAGGACGACACAGCGGCTGATCGGTACTGTTGCGCCTCCAAGGACTGTTCGGAGGGTGCTTTTTTGTGCATCTAAGTTCACAAATAAATTAATAATATTAAAGTGGTGTTCAAATTGTAAGCTTTACAGACAGAATATTAATCAGCCCCTTAAATGAGCACAGTGTCGCTTTGGAGCTCTGTGGCTGGAATAGAAATAGGGCAGGTGGTCATATGACCATCCACTGCCAACGTATGTGAAGTGGTGTGCACGTACCAGTCGGTTGTATGGAATTAGCGCAGTAAGATGGTTTGTGTCGAGACATGACAGAATGGGTGAAAGGAGCCATCATCATTGGACATGCCGGTGACCACACCATGAATGGAGCTGCTTGATTTGTTGTCTATAGGGAATGGTGTGCAACTGAGATCCCAAGCGACAGGGACCAATCGCAGGTGTTACACCTTGTCAATGACAATCGATTTCGAGCCAGATAAGAATTGCCGCTGTCAGCAAATATCAGTCCATGCTGGTAACTGAGCAAACACTGCATACAACATATATTCGGACCTCGCAATGGGCCATTGCTGACAGAGCCACATAAAGCTGCACAACTTCAACGGACCGAATAACAAAGAAACTGAACAGTAGCTCACTGAGGATATGTATCTTGGCTCAGCGAGACGAGATGCAATGTCTCGAGTGCACCTGTGGACCAATGACGGGTTTAACTCGTAGTGCATGCACGATGTAATTCAGATCAGATGTGGTTCTGTGATGTTTCAGGCCTGTCTTCCATACCATGACTTGGGACCACTCGTTGAGGTTACAGTAAACATGAAACAGATAAACAAGTGTTAGCCTTTTATCATGCTTAGGATGCTGTGGACGTTCCTGGCTTCCAAGATAACAGCTGTGTCCCCAGAGCTGCATGCATATGTTCCTGCCTTGATGAACACACAAGCGCCTATCGCATCCTGACTAGCCCACTAAATCTCTCGATCTTAACCTCACAGAAAATGTGAGACTATTTGTGACAGGGAATGTAATGCAGCAATCAACATCGCTGCAGTTTGGTAGTTCCATAGAATCTCGCTGTCAATGAGTGGCTTCAGCTGGATATAACATATCTGAAGAAACTTGTGTACTATTTTGCTCGCGGAATTGAGGCCATGACCAGGGCTATGGACGGTATTACACAGTCTCCAGGAAGGTGATTAATTTTTGTCTTATGTGCTTATCAGTGTCGTTGTGATTGGGTGCACTATGGAGATATACAGGATGGTCCATCCGAAGTTTTGGATGAGATTATCTCGAAAACTATACATCGGGTAAAAATAGTGGGTAAGACAAGTTTGTAAGCTCAAAGTGGGACATCAAATAATAATACACGTGACCTCCAGCCCCTGTCCCCTTGGGTGGGACGGGGGGCAGCTTTTAAACCTTAAATGGAAACAACCATGTTTTATTGCAGATTCGGATTCTCCATAAAAAGGTAATCAAGTTTTGTCTGAAAATTTTTTTAAACCATTGACAGATGGCGCTGAAATCGAGAAAAAAGTAAAATAGGGAAGAACTCTGATTTAATTAGAATTATCCGAGAAAGACGCATCAAATCGATAAAAAATGTGCACCAATTCTTTCGTTACGCCAAATGAAGCTATTTTTGTACAAAATGTACTGTATCCTACTTTTATCCAATGACGTGGACGTAGTAGAACGATATTCCTATGGGGTGCTTCATTAGTGTGAGTCCCCTTGCCTCTCACATGTTTGGGTGCTTCATTAGTGTGAGTCCCTTTGCCTCTCACACTTTGAGGTGCTTAATTAATGAAATTAGCCACGAAGAAATCGTTCAAAATTATCTTCATTTGCTTCAATGCATAAAGTCAATCATCTGCGAAAGTTGTCCACAGGTCTGAGCAGGACATGCCGTGGTATGGCTGCACACGCTCTTCGAATGCATTGCTGCATATCGTTTCGGGTTGTGGGCTGTCTTTCATAAGCAATATTTTTTAAATAACCCCACAAGAAAAAATCAGGAGATGCTAGGTCTGGTGAACGTGGAGGCCACTGAATTGGCCTGCCACTCCTATCCACCGACCAGGGTAACGTAAATTTAAAACGTTCCACACATTTTTAGCACAATGGGGAGCTGCTCCATCCTGTTGGAATCACTTTCGTTGCCTAGTTTCTAAATCAACAGATTAGATTAGATTAGTACTTGTTCCATAGATCATGAATACGACACTTTGTAATGATGTGGAACGTGTCAGGTTAATAAAAGGTGTCTATACAAGATATTACATTACACAAAATATTCCATGACACTTAATATTTTTAATTTTTTTGGGGTGGGGGGTGGGAAGGAATTACCCACTTACTATATCCAAAAATTCATCTAATGAGCAGAAGGAGTTGCCATTCAGAAATTCTTTTAATTTCTTTTTAAATGCTCTATGGCTATCTGTCAGACTTTTGATGCTATTAGGCAAGTGACCAAAGACTTTTGTGGCAGCATAATTTACCCCCTTCTGAGCCAAAGTTAGATTTAACTTTGAGTAGTGAAGATCATCCTTTCTCCTAGTATTGTAGCCATGTACACTGCTATTACTTTTGAATTGGTTTGGATTGTTAATAACAAATTTCATAAGTGTATATATATATATATATATATATATATATATATATATATATATATATATATATATTGTGAGGCTACATTAAAGATCCCTAGCTCTTTAAATAAGTGTATGCAGGAAGATCTTGGATGAGCTCGAGCAATGATTCTGATTACACACTTTTGTGCAATGAAATAAGAAAGCAGAGTATGAAAATAAGCATGGTAAGCTACTTTACTGAGCTGTATATCGCCAAAATTTGCAATGACCCTAATAGCATAAGTAGCTGAACTCAAATGTTTCAGCAGATCGTTAGTGTGTTTTTTCCAGTTTAACCCCTCACCAATACACACACCTAGAAATTTTGAATATTCTATCTCAGCCACCGATTTATGATCGAAGTCTATATTTATTAATGGTGTAGTTCCATTTACTGTGTGGAAATGTATATACTGTGTTTTGTCAACGTTTAATGAGAGCCCATTTGCAGAGAACCACTTAATGATTGTCTGAAAAACATCGTTTACAATTTCATCAGTTAATTCTTGTCTGTTGGGTGTGATAGTTATACTTGTATCATCAGCAAAAAGTACCAGCTTTGCATCTCCGTGAATATAGAATGGCAAGTCAAAGAACAGCACAGGACTCAAGACTGAACCTTGCAGCACCCCATTCTTCATTGTTCCCCAGTTTGAGAAATCGCCAGTTTTTTGCATATTATGTGAACTGCTTTATTTCAACTTTCTGCACTCTTCCAGTTAGGTATGATTTAAACAATTTGAGCGCTGTTCCATTCATACCATCGTACTTGAGCTTATCTAGAAGTATTCCATGATTTACACATTTCGAAAGCCTTTGAGAGATCACAAAAAATCCCAATGGGTGACTTACGATTACTCAGAACATTTAATATTTCGTTAGTGAAAGTATATACAGCATTTTCTGGTGAAAAACTTTTCTGGAAAATCACTTTCTCAAGAATTTTGGATAAGACAATCAGAAGAGAGATTGGGTGGTAGTTGTTGACAACAGACGCATCCCCTTTTTATGCAGTGGTTTAACGATGGCATACTGCAGTCTATCTAGGAAAATACCCTGCTTCAGAGAGCTATTACATATG
This sequence comes from Schistocerca nitens, assembly GCF_023898315.1. Lineage (NCBI taxonomy): Eukaryota > Metazoa > Arthropoda > Insecta > Orthoptera > Acrididae > Schistocerca > Schistocerca nitens. Next base: position 826,275,725 of record NC_064614.1, read on the forward strand.
AGGCTAAGAATCCCACTTATCTCTTGGTAAAAAGCTTTTATTATCCTGCTGGAAATGCCATCAATTCCATGTGAGCTTTTATTCTTGAGAGAGTTTATTATCTTCCTAATTTCGGAAGGAGAGGTGGGTGGAATTTCAATTGTATCAAACTGTGTGGGTAAGGCCTCTCCCATTAACTGCCTTGCTTCTTCTAATGAACATTTAGATCCTATTTTCTCTACAACACTTAAAAAAATGAGTATTGAAAATGTTTTCAACTTCCAGCTTGTTGTTTGTCAAGTTTCCATTCGCTCTGATGGTAATGCTGTACTCTTGGTTGCCCTGTCTCCCTTGTAATAATATTCCAAATTGTTTTGATTTTGTTATCAGAGGTATTAATCTCAGACATGATGCACATGCTTCTGGACTTTTTAATAACCTTTCTTAATGTAGCACAGTACTTTTTATAGTATTTGGCTGTTTCTGGGTCATTTTCTTGTTGTTGATACAGTTCCCTTTTGTGGTTACAAGATATTTTTATTCCTTTAGTAAGTCAAGGTTTTTTGCATGGTTTCTTATAATCAGATTTAACTACTTTCTTGGGGAAACAGTTTTCAAATTCTCTTACAAGTGTATCATGAAATAAGTTATATTTTAAATCAGTATCGGGTTCCTTGTACACCTCATCCCAGTCTGACTGCTGAAGATTTTCCCTGAAATTTCTAATTGTTGAATCATTAATTGAACACCCAACTTTGGAGGGTAGTTTTGAATTACTGAATGGAGCTATGTGATATACTGTAACTAGCTGAGCACCGTGATCAGAAAGGTCATTCTCAACAGGACAAGTATTTATGTTTTTAAACTTACCTTGGTCTATAAAAGTGTTATCTATCAATGTGCTGCTGTCCTTTACTATCCGAGTAGGAAAATCAATGACAGATATCAAACTGAAAGAACCGAGCAAGACTTCCAGGTCATTCTTCCTATTACACTCTTTCAGTGAATCAACATCTTCCATTAACTCCAACAAATAATCGTGGAGAAGTTGTAAATAAGATTCCCCAATAACATTTCGGTCAAACAAATACGGTCCTGTCAAGTAACCATTTAAAATTCCACACCAGACCATTAACGGCCATTTGTGTTGATTGTCAACGGGTCTGTGCCAGTGGGGACTGAGAGGGGACCAATAATCACAATCATGACGATTTAATTCGCCATTGTTTTTGAATGTGGCTTCATCGGTGAACATAACGTATCTAAAAAAATCATTGTCACCTCTTATCATTCCCTAGGCCCATTGGCAGAAATGCACACATATCTGCATATCTTTCGGCGTTAATGCCTGAGTCAGTGTCGTCCTAACCGCCGTCTGCTTCACGTCTGCTGTGCAGCGAGCTACCTTAATTTTAGTATTAACTGTATTTTCCTTACTTGTCACTACTTCTTCTTCCATGTGTTTTTGCTTTTAGGAAGCTTTATTTGTCGAGTGCTATTAATAGTGTTCCATAGATTTCTTGTTTGTTTTCAATACAGTCCAGAGACAGGTAGTGCTATTTTCTTTGTTTTCTACAAGAAGTGGCTAGCAATCACAGTTTAGTCAATAGTCAGCCGCCTTTAGTGATTTAGCAGTCTAGTTAAAAGTTGATTAACTCTCTTCAGTAAATTGATTCCTTAGGATGGATAGGATGTGTGACTGCTGTGTACGGACGCAGGAGGAGCTGGCCACTGTTCGCGAACAGCTGAGCGTGTTGATGGCCGCTGTCAGCCGTCTTCAGGCTGCTGCCTCGGAGTGTAGCGGCAGCGGGGAGTCTGGTGCGTCTCAAGGTACACCCCAGGTGTAACATGCTTCACCCATTGTCCCTGCTGTCGAGACATCATCGCGGGTACCGGGCGTGGTTGGGCCATCCTCTCCCCAAGGGGAGTGGCGGGTTCAGCGGCGTTCGCGGCGCAGGAGGCGGAGGGTAAATGTGGAGGCTGGCCGTGTGGCATCGCCCGCTCTGCCTGTGAGTGGACATGTGGCTGCTCCTTCAGCAAGGTCCGAGCAGGCACACGGGGGGAGGGGTTTATTAGTTATTGGGAGCTCCAACGTTAGGCGGGTGATGGAGCCCCTTAGGGAAATAGCGAAAAGGTCGGGGAAGAAGGCCATTGTTCACTCTGTCTGCTTGCTGGGGGGTCTCATCCGAGATGTGGAGGAGGCCCTACTGGCGGCGATAGAGAGCACTGGGTACACCCGACTGCAAATTGTTGCTCATGTCGGCACCAATGACTCCTGCCGTCTGGGTTCAGAGTTCATCCTCAGTTCGTACAGGCGGTTGGCGGAATTGGTGAAGGCGGAAAGCCTCGCTCGCGGGGTGGAATCAGAGCTAACTATTTGTAGTATCGTTCCCAGAACCGATCGCGGTCCTCTGGTTTGGAGCTGAATGGAAGGCTTAAACCAGAGGCTCAGACGATTCTGCGGAGATCTGGGGTGCAAATTTCTCGACCTCCGCTATCGGGTGGAGAAAAGTAGGGTTCCCCTGAATAGGTCAGGCGTGCACTACACACCGGAAGCGGCTACAAGGGTAGCGGAGTACGTGTGGAGTGCACATGGGGGTTTTTTAGGTTAGAGAATTCCCTCCCTAGGCCCGACAAGACGCCTCCTGAACGCGGCAAGGTAGGAGTAGGCAAAATGCAACAGGGAATAACAATATTAATGTGCTAATAGTAAACTGCAGGAGCGTCTATAGAAAGGTCCCAGAACTGCTCTCATTAATAAACGGTCACAACGCCTATATAGTACTAGGGACAGAAAGTTGGCTGAAACCAGACGTAAACAGTAATGAAATCCTAAACTCAGATTGGAATGTATACCGCAGAGACAGGCTGGATAGTGAAGGGGGACGCGTGTTTATAGCGATAAGAAGTGCAATAGTATCGAAGGAAATTGACGGAGATCCAAAATGTGAAATGATTTGGGTGAGGGTCACGGTTAAACAGGCTCAGACATGGTAATTGGATGTCTTTATAGGCCCCCTGACTCAGCAGCTGTTATGGCTGAGCACCTGAAGGATAATTTGGAAAATATTTCGAGTAGATTTCCCCACCATGTTATAGTTCTGGGTGGAGATTTTAATTTGCCGGATATAGACTGGGAGACTCAAACGTTCATAACGGGTGGCAGGGACAAAGAATCCAGTGAAATTTTTTTAAGTGCTTTATCTGAAAACTACCTTGAGCAGTTAAACAGAGAACCGATTCGTGGCGATAACATATTAGACCTTCTGGTGACAAACAGACCCGAACTATTTGAAACAGTTAACGCAGAACAGGGAATCAGCGATCATAAAGCGGTTACGGCATCGATGATTTCAGCCGTAAATAGAAATATTAAAAAAGGTAGGAAGATTTTTCTGTTTAGCAAAAGTGACAAAAAGCAGATTTCAGAGTACCTGACGGCTCAACACAAAAGTTTTGTCTCAAGTACAGATAGTGTTGAGGATCAGTGGACAAAGTTCAAAACCATCGTACAATATGCGTTAGAAGAGTATGTGCCAAGCAAGATCGTAAGAGATGGAAAAGAGCCACCGTGGTACAACAACCGAGTTAGAAAACTGCTGCGGAAGCAAAGGGAACTTCACAGCAAACATAAACATAGCCAAAGCCTTGCAGACAAACAAAAATTACGCGAAGTGAAATGTAGTGTGAGGAGGGCTATGCGAGAGGTGTTCAATGAATTCGAAAGTAAAGTTCTATGTACTGACTTGGCAGAAAATCCTAAGAAATTCTGGTCTTATGTCAAAGCGGTAGGTGGATCAAAACAAAATGTCCAGACACTCTGTGACCAAAATGGTACTGAAACAGAGGATGACAGACTAAAGGCCGAAATACTAAATGTCTTTTTCCAAAGCTGTTTCACAGAGGAAGACTGCACTGTAGTTCCTTCTCTAGATAGTCGCACAGATGACAAAATGGTAGATATCGAAATAGACGACAGAGGGATAGAGAAACAATTAAAATCGCTCAAAAGAGAAAAGGCCGCTGGACCTGGTGGGATACCAGTTCGATTTTACACAGAGTACGCGAAGGAACTTGCCCCCCTTCTTGCAGCGATGTACCGTAGGTCTCTAGAAGAGCGTAGCGTTCCAAAGGATTGGAAAAGGGCACAGGTCATCCCCGTTTTCAAGAAGGGACGTCGAACAGATGTGCAGAACTGTAGATCTATATCTCTAACGTCGCTCAGTTGTAGAATTTTGGAACACGTATTATGTTCGAGTATAATGACTTTCCTGGAGACTAGAAATCTACTGTGTAGGAAACAGCAGGGGTTTCGAAAAAGACGATCGTGTGAAACCCAGCTCGCGCTATTCGTCCACGAGACTCAGAGGGCCATAGACACGGGTTCCCAGGTAGATGCCGTGTTTCTTGACTTCCGCAAGGCGTTCGATACAGTTCCCCACAGTCGTTTAATGAACAAAGTAAGAGCATATGGACTATCAGACCAATTGTGTGATTGGATTGAAGAGTTCCTAGATAACAGAACGCAGCATGTCACTCTCAATGGAGAGAAGTCTTCCGAAGTAAGAGTGATTTCAGGTGTGCCGCAGGGGAGTGTCATGGGACCGTTGCTGTTCACAATATACATAAATGACCTTGTGGATGACATCGGAAGTTCACTGAGGCTTTTTGCAGATGATGCTGTGGTGTATCGAGAGGTTGTAACAATGGAAAATTCTACTGAAATGCAGGAGGATCTGCAGCGAATTGACGCATGGTGCAGGGAATGGCAATTGAATCTCAACGTAGACAAGTGTAATGTGCTGCCAATACATAGAAAGAAAGGTCCCTTATCATTTAGCTACAAAATAGCAGGTCAGCAACTGGAAGCAGTTAATTCCATAAATTATCTGGGAGTACGCATTAGGAGTGATTTAAAATGGAATGATCATATAAAGTTGATCGTCGGTAAAGCAGTTGCCAGACTGAGATTCATTGGAAGAATCCTAAGGAAATGCAATCCGAAAACAAAGGAAGTAGGTTACAGTACGCTTGTTCGCCCACTGCTTGAATACTGCTCAGCGGTGTGGGGTCCGTACCAGATAGGGTTGATAGAAGAGATAGAGAAGATCCAACGGAGAGCAGCGCGCTTCGTTACAGGATCATTTAGTAGTCGCGAAAGCGTTACGGAGATGATAGATAAACTCCAGTGGAAGACTCTGCAGGAGAGACGTTCAGTAGCTCGGTACGGGCTTTTGTTAAAGTTTCGAGAACGTACCTTCACCGAAGAGTCCAGCAGTATATTGCTCCCTCCTACATATATCTCGCGAAGAGACCATGAGGATAAAATCAGAGAGATTAGAGCCCACACAGAAGCATACAGACAATCCTTCTTTCCACGAACAATACGAGACTGGAATAGAAGGGAGAACCGATAGAGGTACTCAGGGTACCCTCCGCCACACACCGTCAGGTGGCTTGCGGAGTACGGATGTAGATGTAGATGTAGATATGATATGCATGCTATTTATCTGCCTTCAGAATCCTCAAAACAGTTGATTTCGTTATTCCAGTTTGTCTCTGAATCGCACGACTACTCGTTTCGGGATCCAGTTGAACACAGGCGAGAACGGTATTCGCGATGACGAGGTGGAGAGTGCATGTATCCATTTCGAGCTCGTTGAGTGCAATTTCGAATAATGTTTTCGCTTGGACGGCGTCTGTTTGGGAAACGATCCGCATACAATTGCGCAGCTGCAGCGTAAGTGTTATGGCATTCACCTAGAATTAACATCGTATCAACAATCTCAGTAGGAGGATAGTGAGCCATGTTTCGCTAGAGAATAATTTACTTTCGTCAGTTGATGTTCCCGGTTCACAACGTGAAAATGAAGTGACGTCTGGTCGCATTGGACCGACCTGTATACTGAGCCATAGTTCACAGTTTGGCCACGGTAGCGCCACAGTCAGGTGAATAATGCAATTGAGAAGTGTTCCCTAACGAGATTTTAATACCATTCCGCCCCCCCCCCCCCTCCATCAAAAACTGTACCGGGTAGGACACATTTTGTAAAACAGTAGCTTAATTTGGCGTGGTGAAACAATTGGTGCACATTTGCTATCGATTTGATGCGTCCTTCTCGGATCATTCTAAATACCGGGTGGTCAAAAAGTCAGTATAAATTTGAAAACTTAATAAACCACGGAATAACGTAGATAGAGAGGTATAAATTGACACACATGCTTGGAATGACATGGGGTTTTATAGGAACAAAAAAAAAAACAAAGTTCACAAAATGTCCGACAGATGGAGCTGGGCAGCAAAACGTCAGTGACTGCGCATGACAATCATGTTACAGAATCGCATCATCCCCAGCCTGGCTGATAAACACCTGCTGGAACGTACGATGTTTATGCAGGATGGCGCTCCACCCCATATTGATAGACGCCTGAAAGATCTCTTGCGCGCGTCTTTTGGTGATGATCGTGTGCTCAGCCGCCACTTTCGTCATGCTTGGCCTTCCAGGTCCCCAGACCTGAGTCCGTGCGATTATTGGCTTTGGGGTTACCTGAAGTCGCAAGTGTATCGTGATCGACCGACATCTCTGAAAGACAACATCCGACGCCAATGCCTCACCATTACTCCGGACATGCTTTACAATGCTGTTCACAACATTATTCCTCAACTACAGCTATTGTTGAGGAATGGTGGTGGACATAATCTTTGCTTTGTCTTACTTTGTTATGCTAATTATTGCTATTCTGAGCAGATGAAGCGCCATCTGTCGGACATTTTTTGAACGTTTGTATTTTTTTGGTTCTAATGAAACCCCATGTCATTCCAAGCATGTGTGTTAATTTGTACGTCTCCATCTATATTATTCCGTGATTTATTCAGTTTTCAAATTTATACTGACTTTTTGATCACCCAGTAAATCGGAGCTCTTCCCCAATTTTAATTTTTCTCCATTTCAGCACCACCTGTCAATTGTTTAAAAAAATGTTTCAGACAAAACTTGATTACTTTTTTATGGAGAATCCGAATCTGCAATTAAAAAATGGGGGTTTCCATTTAAGATTTAAAAGTTGACCCCCACGCCACCATAAGGGGCGGGGACTGGGGGTCACGTGTAGTATCATTTGATGTCCTCCTTTGAGCTTACGAACTTGTCTTGCCCACAATTTTTACTCGATATATAGTTTTCGAGATAATCTCATTCGAAACTTCAGATGGACCATCCCGTATATGAAAAGATGCCTTTTGTGTGAGTGTAAACGCGCCATCTACAGGTTCGAGCGGAGGGTGCACGTGCCACTGCCGGACGAAGCGTCCCGGAGGCGGCTGGCAGAGGTGTGCCTGCGCGGTGTGGCGACCGAAGAAGGTGTGGACGCGGCGGCGGAGGTGGCGTCGCGTACGCAGGGGTTCTCGGGCGCGGATGTGGCTGCAGCGTGCCGCTGCGCGGCCATGGCGGCCCTGCGGCAGCTCGTGCGAGACAGGGGCGTGGACGCGGTGGCCGCGCTGCCCGCTGACCGGCTGCAGCCGCCGCTGTCGCTGCAGGACCTGCGGGCCGCGCTCGCCGCCGCCAGGCCCACCGTGCGTCGCTCCCTCGTGCGCCGCTATAGTGCCTGGGCCAAGAAGTTCGCCACAGACTGATTTGTCCGTTGTTGTCCTGTCAATAAAATCTGTACCTGTGCGTCTGTCCCAGAAAACGCTCACTCACTTGAACGTCCCTACCAGAGCCACGTATAGAGCTGACTTTACCACATTCGCGGTTCTATATTTTCAATGCACCAATGTAACATTAAATGTACACAACTGGTGTTAAGTTAACAAATGGCAATTGTAGCTTTCTGAGTATACGGTAGTTTATGGAGATCTCACCAGTTTTGATATCTCGATGATTCTGATATCTCGACGATTCTAATATCTCGTCGGTTTTTATGTCTTATTGGTTCTGAGACCTTGTCAGTTCTCAGATCTCGATAGTTTGGAGTCCTCAACAGCTGGAGGACATCAACAGTTGTAACATCTCGACAGTTATGTAAGAGTACTGGCTGGCGCAAGCTACCCCTGCCATAACCATGTTGTTTGCATCAAGCAACCGGCAGTGAATTTTACCACCGTGGCTGTTCACATTATGTAGGCACAACCACTCAATCGGAAACTAAATGTGTTACTGAAATCCACAGTGCACCTGGAGCACTGTGATTAGGGAAATATGTAACACCTGGGGCACCTCCTTGTCGACACACCTGACCCTACAGAGTATTAGTACTGGCCATTCAGCCAGCAAAAGGCATCAAAATGGTGATTACAGTGGATCAAGCTACAGCTGTGTGGCCCAGAGAAGCATCACTGCTTTACCGTCGCCCACACGTGCAGTTGTCAATGTCCCTAATCCTATGGTACCTCACAATTTGTAGTGCTCTAATGAGCTAATGAGCTGAGGAGTCGACCTATCGATCTAGGACACTTCTGGCTACTGACCCATTTAGCGGCCACTCTCATCCGTCACCGTCAGTTCGCTGGGGCTGGAGTTCGCACACTGCCATCACTAAAACCGCCACCAGACTCTCTAGCAAATCCTTCAGCGACCTTGGATATGAAGCAGGACAGTGCAGCCATCACAGGCTCCGTGTCAGCCACCCTGGTTGCCTGCCTAGCTGCCAAGCAAGAATGCTCCACTCTGAGCCGCACTTTACTAGCGGGTGATCAAAAAGTCAGTATAAAATTGAAAACTTAATAAACCACGGAATAATGTAGATAGAGAGGTAAAAATTGATACACATGCTCGGAATGACGTGGGGTTTTATTAGAACTAAAAAAAAAAGACAAATACTGCTAGACGCGTGAAAGATCTCTTGCGCGCGTCGTTTGGTGATGACCGTGTGCTCAGCCGCCACTTTCGTCTTGCTGGGCCTCCCAGGTCCCCAGACCTCAGTCCGTGCTATTATTGGCTTTGGGGTTACCTGAAGTCGCAAGTGTATCGTGATCGACCGAAATCTCTAGGGATGCTGAAAGACAACATCCGACGCCTCACCATAACTCTGGACATGCTTTACAGTGCTGTTCACAACATTATTCCTCGACTACAGCTATTGTTGAGGAATGATGGTGGACATATTGAGCATTTCCTGTAAAGCACATCATCTTTGCTTTGTCTTACTTTGTTATGCTAATTATTGATATTCTGATCAGATGAAGCGTCATTTGTCGCACATTTTTTGAACTTTTGTATGTTTTTGGTTCTAATAAAACCTCAAGTCATTCTAAGCATGTGTGTCAATTTGTACCTCTCTATCTACATTATTTCGTGATTTATTCAGTTTTCAAATTTATACTGACTTTTTGATCACCTGGTATTTATGACTGTGTCACCAAGGATGGTGGGTTCAGTGCCCATCCCTCATCCAAACTACTCTGGAGGTGGGCATTTGATCACCACTGTATGCTATACAAGAGAAATGAAACTGACTAGTTCCCTTTTGAGTGTGGCTGGAGTTGTTCCTGCACCACACTAATGAACCCTCATGGGTAGGGTGAGGAGTTCAGAATGCTCATACTTACTAGTCTGTACCAAATTTCCCACACTTCAGTGGAGTCAAAGCTATCTCACACTGTCAATGTAGTCGGGAGGTCTAGACACATGGAAGATCTCACAAGTTGGGAGGCTCCAAGAACTGGGACATATTGACAGCTGAGAGGTCTAGACAGTTGAGTGGTCTTGACAGTTGGCAGGTCACAGCAGTTGCAAGATCTTGACAGTTCGGTGTCCTCAACAGTTGGGTGACCTAAACAGTTGGGTGACTTCAACAGTCGGGGGACCCAACAGTCAGGAGACCTCAATAGTTGGGAGACCTCAACAGTTGAGAAACCTGAGCAGCCGAGTGACCTCAACAGGCAGGCCATCTTGACAGTCCAGAGATGTTGGAACTTTTAAGAAATCATCTCATTCACAACAGGTCATCTGATGGGATGGAGTGGATATTGGAATTCAGTGTTTGTTACTCTGCCTGAAATATTATTGTGTCATTATAACATCTTGTGAAGGCTGTAAACTTACATGGCTTGTCTGTGAAAAGTCTGCTTTCTTGTATAAGTACATTTGTTTATACCTAGATTGGCCTTGTATGCAACAACTGACACGCAATGAGAGAAGTTGTCTAAAATATTACAAACGCATTTAAATTCGTGTTATAGTTCTGTCGCCAGGTGTTACGAATATTTTTAGAAAAGCATTTCGTAACACTACAACTGTAAGCACATCCAATACATCATTGATTTCGACACATGTGTCACAGTAATTTTATCCACAAAAATCTCACAGTTGTAACAGAAACATAAATGTGTCAAGTTTTGTGGCCAGATACAAGTTCTAACATCGTTACTAAGTACCAAGATGGCACACCACTCCTCTGTCTTCAGTGCACAAAGCCAACATGAGAGGTTAATGATACAAAGTCTTCGATAGAAGTGAACTTTGCCGTGTCTTCTTGGGAAATGAGAGGGAATTGTGAGCTGATGGCTCCCTCCACGCTACGGAGAACGATTATGTGCCGCTGCTATTCATTGAAGCTTACCAGCAGCGTCTTTGATTTACAAATGGCACCGATCGCGGCAAGGCACCTGCCCCCCCTCCCCCCCCCCCCTCCCCCAGCACAGAAAATCCAATGTACAGAATTCGGTTGACTAGCACCTTTAGTTAACTTGAATAGGAGCATGGGAGGATTGCATCGTTAGCAGGTGTATAAGATTGGCTTTGAACCTGTTTCTACACACAATAACAAAAGTTTTACATCACCGCTTTATTTCGAAATTCATGACACAGAAAACAAAACTTGACTCTGATGTATGCTTATATATTTATTTCAAATTCGTCCATATCACCAAATCAAAAAGAAACATTTGAGTAACAACACAAGTGTGTTTCCCTTGGGAGAGTTTTTCACAGCACTCCCGAGCAATGTCAATACGTAGTGGAACGGCCCCTTGCTCAGATGCAGCCTTGAATCCTTCGTGGCATACCATCGATGAGATCATCAAGCCAACCATGATGCAGATGGCCTCAGTTTTCGGTGGCGTTTGTGTGTAAGTCACACAGAGTGTGCAGCTAATGTCAACACCCAAGAACAGCTCATTTTAGTTGATCCCACACATGCTTTGTATTCCTCTGCATTCATGTCTGAAGAACAGGCAGGCTGCTTCAGCCTGGTAATCCTAGCATGCTGAAGAAACGCGTTCTTCAGAACAGCATCAAAATCTCACATCTGTACAGTAGAGCACTTAGATTGTCCTCAACAGCCACAAGAGGTGTATGATGGCTCCATGTAATGCCACCCCTGAACATCACACTACCAGCACCTTGTTGCACAAGTGGGACACAGGGTGGAGGCGATCGATATTATGAGGTTATCTCCCAAACACGTCGTATACGAATGATCAGGATACAAGCAGTTCCATGTTTCGTCCACAACAACATCAAACACCAAATCATGGGACGTCCACTCTGCATGATTTCTTGCCTATCTGTAAAGGAGTCCACCATGTTTTGACGTACGGCATGGTCGTCGAGAATGAAGATTCACATTATTCAGTCATCTCCTAACAGTCTGATGTAATACACAGTGTCCGGTAGACTCTTCCGAATTCAGTTCTTGAGAACTCAGTCCCCAGTTCCTTTGACTCAAAAATCGCAGATATGATCGCTCTGTACATCTGTTGAACGTGGACGGTCAGACCACTGCAACTCCTCACCACTACCTGTCAACTGGAACCGACTCGATGTCTGCACCCCATCACTTTGACTCTGATGCACACATCGAGAAACCCCCGATTAACAAACCTTGTGTGCATAACATGATGATGTAGAACCAATCATTGGTCGCGATTTTCCTTTGCGGCATGATGTATATTCACTCTTCTGCTCCACGGAGTTCTTTATCTGTTCTTACTGGTGCTCTGAGTTCAACTCAAATGCTGAAATCCATTCATGTGGGCATTCTACCCTCATGGTAACTGTGTATCCGTTTACAAGCAACGACAGGGGTGATCTTCTGATTGATATATGAACTGTCACAATAGCAACACACCTGCGTGGCCTATCAGGATGATGCAAAACTTCTGTTGATGTATGAATGTAGAGGAGTAGTAATAAAATATTATCATTTCGAAAAAATATAACAGCGACCATAGAACTTGGTGTTGGTGTAAGTCCTCCTCATACATATTCACCCTTAAATGTGAAACATTTTTCCCAATGATGGAACTCTTGGCGAGGCTCTTGGTTGTAGAAGTCTGATGTTTGGCAGTTCAGGAAACGATCCTCCTCAAAAATGACCTCGTTGTCATTTGGGAAATGCCTGCTACACAAACGTTTTTCCATATGAGGAATGAGGAAGAAATCACTGGAAAAATCAGTGTTGATGAAGCATTTAATCCAACAAATAAGCAGCATCTGTGCCAGTGTCCCGTGAAGAGTGAGCTGGGCATTCTTGTGGGGCAAAAACAACTCTTGGGCAACTTGCTACGACACTTGGTCTTGACAGTCTCTTGTAACCTCATCATGACATTTCTGTAGTATGCTCCTGTGACGGATTGTCCTTAAGAGCATTATCAGTTATAATCAAGCATAATTTGTTCACCTCGGTGGACAACACAACCTGAATGTGGTTTTAGGCAGTTTCCCACATCCGACTAGGTGAATACCAGGCTGGTATCCAAGTCCCACCTGAGTTATACAATTCGGAAATGTTTAGAAAACTTTCGCTCACTTTCACATGACTGTCACTGCATGCAGGCATCTGGGGTACACATATTCCATCCTGGGGGGTAACAGGATGGCGATGACAGGAAGGACATCCAGCCATCTCTTCAATAAACCATGCCGACCCTTCACACATGCGCGATGCGCGAGCAGGGTAGAAGGAAAAGGAGATCAGACATAATCTATTAAAACTTCACCATGACAGCCCAAAAAAAAAAAATCATTACATAGCCTGATGCTGGTTGGGTCTTCGCCTTTTTAAGCAGTTGTGAATCCACGTATCCCCTCCTTACTTTGTTATTTTGTCTCGGGATCTACATCTACATCCATACTCCGCAAGCCACCTGACGGTGTGTGGCGGAGGGTACCTTGAGTACCTCTATCGCTTCTCCCTTCTATTCCAGTCTCGTATTGTTCGTGGAAAGAAGGATTGTCGGTATGCCTCCGTGTGGGCTCTAATCTCTCTGATTTTATCCTCATGGTCTCTTCGCGAGATACACGTAGGAGGGAGCAATATACTGCTTGACTCGTCGGTGAAGGCATGTTCTCGAAACTTCAACAAAGGTCCGTACCGAGCTACTGAGCGTCTCTCCTGCAGTCTTCCACTGGAGTTTATCTATCATTTCCGTAACGCTTTCGCGATTACTAAATGATCCTGTAACGAAGCGCGCTGCTCTCCGTTGGATCTTCTCTATCTCCTCCATCAATCCCATCTCTTCTATCAACCCTATCTGGTACGGATCCCACACTGCTGAGCAGTATTCAAGCAGTGGGCGAACAAGCGTACTGTAACCTACTTCCTTTGTTTTCGGATTGAATTTCCTTAGGATTCTTCCAATGAATTTCAGTCTGGCATCTGCTTTACCGACGATCAACTTTATATGATCATTCCATTTTAAATCACTCCCAATGCGTACTCCCAGATAATTTATGGAATTAACTGTTTCCAGTTGCTGACCTGCTATTTTGTAGCTAAATGATAAGGGATCTTTCTTTCTATGTATTCGCAGCACATTACACTTGTCTACATTGAGATTCAATTGCCATTCCCTGCACCATGCGTCAATTCGCTGCAGATCCTCCTGCATTTCAGTACAATTTTCCATTGTTGCAACCTCTCGATGTCCCACAGCATCATCCGCAAAAAGCCTCAGTGAACTTCCGATGTCATCCACAAGGTCATTTATGTATATTGTGAACAGCAACGGTTCTACGACACTCCCCTGCGGCACACCTGAAATCATTCTTACTTCGGACGACTTCTCTCCATTGAGAATGACATGCTGCGATCTGTTATCTAGGAACTCTTCAATCCAATCACACAATTGGTCTGATAGTCCATATGCTCTTACTTTGTTCATTAAACGACTGTGAGGAACTGTATCAAACGCCTTGCGTAAGTCAAGAAACATGGCATCTACCTGGGAACCCGTGTCTGTGGCCCTCTGAGTCTCGTGGACGAATAGCGCGAACTGGGTTTCACACGATCGTCTTTTTCGAAACCCATGCTGATTCCTACAGAATAGATTTCTAGTCTCCAGAAAAGTTATTATACTCGAACACAGTACGTGTTCCAAAATTCTACAACTGATAGACGTTAGAGATATAGGTCTATAGTTCTGCACATCTGTTCGACGTCCCTTCTTGAAAACGGGGATGACCTGTGCCCTTTTCCAATCCTTTGGAACGCTACGCTCTTCTAGAGACCTACAGTACATCGCTGCAAGAAGGGGCGCAAGTTCCTTCGCGTACTCTGTGTAAAATCGAACTGGTATCCCATCAGGTCCAGCGGCCTTTCCTCTTTTGAGCGATTTTAATTGTTTCTCTGTCCCTCTGTCGTCTATTTCGATATCTACCATTTTGTCATCTGTACGAAAATCTAGAGAAGGAACTACAGTGCAGTCTTCCTCTGTGAAATAGCTTTGGAAAAAGACATTTAGTATTTCGGCCTTTAGTCTGTCATCCTCTGTTTCAGTACCATTTTGGTCACAGAGTGTCTGGATATTTTATTTTGATCCACCTACATATGACCAAAATTTCTGAGGATTTTCTGCCAAGTCAGCACATAGAACTTTACTTTCGAATTCATTGAGCGCCTCTCGCATAGCCCTCCTCACACTACATATCGCTTCGGGTAATTTTTGTTTGTCCGCAAGGCTTTGGCTATGTTTATGTTTGCTGTGAAGTTCCCTTTGCTTCCGCAGCAGTTTTCTAACTCGGTTGTTGCACCGTGGTGGCTCTTTTCCATCTCTTACGATCTTGGTTGGCACATACTCATCTAACGCATATTGTACGATGGTTTTGAACTTTGTCCACTGATCCTCAACACTATCTGTACTTGAGACAAAACTTTTGTGTTGAGCCGTCAAGTACTCTGAAATCTGCTTTCTGTCACTTTTGCTAAACAGAAAAATCTTCCTACCTTTTTTAATATTTCTATTTACGGCTGAAATCATCGATGTCGTAACCGCTTTATGATCGCTGATTCCCTGTTCTGCGTTAACTGTTTCAAATAGTTCGGGTCTGTTTGTCACCAGAAGGTCTAATATGTTATCGCCACGAATCGGTTCTCTGTTTAACTGCTCAAGGTAGTTTTCAGAAAAAGCACTTAAAACATTTCACTGGATTCTTTGTCCCTGCCACCCGTTATGAACGTTTGAGTCTCCCAGTCTATATCCGACCAATTAAATCTCCACCCAGAACTATAACATGGTGGGGAAATCTACTGGAAGTATTTTCCAAATTATCCTTCATGTGCTCAGCCACAACAGGTGCTGAGTCAGGGGGCCTATAGAGACATCTAATTACCATGTCTGAGCCTAGTAATAGACCCAGTACTTGTCCACGGTGGATAGTTAGTGGAAGAAGTCATTTGGACTGACCTGACACTGCTGCAATGTTCGTGCTGTCGCCTCGATTCGGTGGGCCTTTTGAGTGGATGTTAGCAGTTACGGAGCCCAGCAGGTAGCGACCGTTGTTATGTTCAAAATGTAGAACAATCCGTTCAAAACTTATCCATGAATGAGCTTCACTTTTTTCCCCACAATTGTGATATGCCGGTCATCAAGCACCAGGGCCACCACTTCTATTGCAATTTCCTGTTCTTCACAGACAGATGGTCTGCCACTTCCATTCGTCGTCGTTCAGCTTTGCTAGATCGCAGTGAATACGTCAACGCCACCTAACCACTGTGTCATATGGAAATTTGGACTGAGCGAGGTGGCACAGTGGTTAGCACACTGGACTCGCGTTCGGGAGGACGACGATTCAATCCTGTGTCCGGCCCTCCTGATTTAGGTTTTCCGTGATTTCCCTAAATTGCCCCATGCAAATGCCCGGATGGCTCCTTTGAAAGGGCACGGCGACTTCCTTCCCCGTCCTTCCCTAATCTGATAAGACCGATGACCTTGCTGTTTGCTTTGTTCCCCCAAACAACCCAACCCAACCTATGGAAATTTGGAAAGTTGTGGTAAGATCTTATGGGACAAAACTGCTGAGGTCATCGGTCCCTAAGCTTACACACTACTTAATCTAACTTAAACTAACTTACGCTAAGAACGATACACACACCCATGCCCGAGGGAGGACTCGAGCCTCCGACAGGGGGGAGCCCCGCGGACCGTGACAAGATGCCTCAGACAGCGAGGCTACCCCGCGCGGCTGTGTCATATGATTTTGCATTGTTGCTGTACACTTCCACCAACTCCTCATGGATCATTGTAGCGTTGTTCCCCTTCAGATGTGGAAAACAAACTACCGCAGGACGCTCCGCTTTATCAATGGCCTGCACTGTTTTGTTTTGACTCTTTTAGAGGCGTGCTACGATACTGAGGTATATATATATATATATATATATATATATATATATATATATATATATATATATATATACTCCTGGAAATGGAAAAAAGAACACATTGACACCGGTGTGTCAGACCCACCATACTTGCTCCGGACACTGCGAGAGGGCTGTACAAGCAATGATCACACGCACGGCACAGCGGACACACCAGGAACCGCGGTGTTGGCCGTCGAATGGCGCTAGCTGCGCAGCATTTGTGCACCGCCGCCGTCAGTGTCAGCCAGTTTGCCGTGGCATACGGAGCTCCATCGCAGTCTTTAACACTGGTAGCATGCCGCGACAGCGTGGACGTGAACCGTATGTGCAGTTGACGGACTTTGAGCGAGGGCGTATAGTGGGCATGCGGGAGGCCGGGTGGACGTACCGCCGAATTGCTCAACACGTGGGGCGTGAGGTCTCACAGTACATCGATGTTGTCGCCAGTGGTCGGCGGAAGGTGCACGTGCCCGTCGACCTGGGACCGGACCGCAGCGACGCACGGATGCACGCCAAGACCGTAGGATCCTACGCAGTGCCGTAGGGGACCGCACCGCCACTTCCCAGCAAATTAGGGACACTGTTGCTCCTGGGGTATCGGCGAGGACCATTCGCAACCGTCTCCATGAAGCTGGGCTACGGTCCCGCACACCGTTAGGCCGTCTTCCGCTCACGCCCCAACATCGTGCAGCCCGCCTCCAGTGGTGTCGCGACAGGCGTGAATGGAGGGACGAATGGAGACGTGTCGTCTTCAGCGATGAGAGTCGCTTCTGCCTTGGTGCCAATGATGGTCGTATGCGTGTTTGGCGCCGTGCAGGTGAGCGCCACAATCAGGACTGCATACGACCGAGGCACACAGAGCCAACACCCGGCATCATGGTGTGGGGAGCGATCTCCTACACTGGCCGTACACCACTGGTGATCGTCGAGGGGACACTGAATAGTGCACAGTACATCCAAACCGTCATCCAACCCATCGTTCTACCATTCCTAGACCGGCAAGGGAACTTGCTGTTCCAACAGGACAATGCACGTCCGCATGTATCCCGTGCCACCCAACGTGCTCTAGAAGGTGGAAGTCAACTACCCTGGCCAGCAAGATCTCCGGATCTGTCCCCCATTGAGCATGTTTGGGACTGGATGAAGCGTCGTCTCACGCGGTCTGCACGTCCAGCACGAACGCTGGTCCAACTGAGGCGCCAGGTGGAAATGGCATGGCAAGCCGTTCCACAGGACTACATCCAGCATCTCTACGATCGTCTCCATGGGAGAATAGCAGCCTGCATTGCTGCGAAAGGTGGATATACACTGTACTAGTGCCGACATTGTGCATGCTCTGTTGCCTGTGTCTATGTGCCTGTGGTTCTGTCAGTGTGATCATGTGATGTATCTGACCCCAGGAATGTGTCAATAAAGTTTCCCCTTCCTGGGACAATGAATTCACGGTGTTCTTATTTCAATTTCCAGGAGTATATATATATATATATATATATATATATATATATATATATATATATATATATTTGTGTGTGTGTACAGGATGGCGCCCCTCCACGCCCACACCGACGAGGTGACCAAACCAAATGTTCTACTGTCACCTCCGTATACGACGAAAGCGATCGAAGGGTAGCGGTTTGTAAGGGCAGAGGGGGAAAAAGTGCCAAGGCAAGCGCCAAGGGAAGAAAACCTCTGCGACAGTAGGACGGGTACTAAGGGGAGTAGCGGCTTACTAGCTGCGACAGTGCATGCAAGGTGAGGTTACGTTAGTGTGAGGTATCGTGCATCGTTACCTATGTTGTTGCGGGTGCTCGTTGTAGATGGGTCAGTCCGGGCGCTGCAGCTGGGCTCCTGTGAATTCTCCTGGGCCTGCAGCGGCGGCTGCGTCCCTGTAGCAGTCCGAGGTCGTCATACATTACGTGGGCGATCGGCCATAGATCAGCTCACAGTGGAGGGTGTGTGTGTGGCTGGTTTTCGTGTTGTGTACAGTAAGGCTTCTCTGCGATTGCCTGCCTTTCGGCAGGTCGAACATCTGGGGTTGCCAGTAGTAGCTGTGTTGCAGGGGTTCGCCAGTACTGTTGTGTTAGCGTGATATGAACCATAGATGTTTAGTCCCTTGCTAATAGTGGCGTTGGTCTATTATGTTTCCATCCATGGTTGTGGTCGTAGTTCTCCAGAGAAAGAATAAACGGGTTACGAGAGTGTTTTGTGTTTCTGTACAGTCGTGTGGAGAGTTTTTGGAATACCTGCAAGAGGGTATGTCGCCGATATTCCCGGTGAAGATCCGCGGTGCGTGTGTAACGCGGAGCATTGCTTATGATTCTGAGTACTTTGTTCTGTATGAGTTGCAGACGGCGCAGGCGTGTGGGCGTAGTTTATCCCCAGACTGGAGCAGCATACCTCATCAGAGGTCTAATAAGTGTAGTGTACATGGACCTGGACACCCTCCTGTTCAGTGTGCTACGCCTGTTAAGCGTAGGATAGAGTTGTTTGAGCATCGCCTTTGCTTTTTTGGTCACGTGTTGAATGTGGTCCCCCCTTGAGTAGCTTCTGGTCCAGCCAGACACCAAGGTATTCTACCCTCTCACGGAAACGTATTGGGCGTGCATATAGTGTTATTGGGTTGCAGTGTTGATGTTTGCGCATTAGTTTCGGTCTTCAAGTGAACAGAACGGATTCGCACTTGTCCTCTAACACGCCATTTCACAACCAAGGCACTGCCGCTGTGAGTGCAAATGGTTCAAATGGCTCTGAGCACTATGGGACTTAACTTCTGAGGTCATCAGTCCCATAGAACTTAGAACTACTTAAACCTAACTAACCTAAGGACATCACACACATCCATGCCCGAGGCAAGATTCGAACCTGCGACCGTAGCGGTCGTGCGGTTCCAGACTGTAGCACCTACAACCGCTCGGCCAAACCGGCCGGCCTCTGAGTGCAGTTTGTAGTCATGAGTTAATTTTAGACTGTTTCCAATATTGCGCAAGGATGGCAGTGTCATCCGTGTAGATTGCCATCATCGTGCTGCGTGTAGCTGTAAGGTCATTAATGTAGAGGTTAAACAATGGGCCCTAGGATGCTTCCTTGGAGTACTCCAACCTGTATACCATGTTGTGTTCTCCAGTCCGTGAAATATGAGTGTACGAGACGTACGAGCCCGTCGGGGAACCCTGCGTCGCTGAGTTTGCGTATGGTTCAAAAATGGTTCAAATGGCTCTGAGCACTATGGGACTCAACTGCTGTGGTCATAAGTCCCCTAGAACTTAGAACTACTTAAACCTAACTAACCTAAGGACAGCACACAACACCCAGCCATCACGAGGCAGAGAAAATCCCTGACCCCGCCGGGAATCGAACCCGGGAACCCGGGCGTGGGAAGCGAGAACGCTACCGCACGACCACAAGATGCGGGCGTTTGCGTATGGGGCCGTTGTGCCACAGACAGTCGAAGGCCTTTTCGATGTCCAGGGACAGTGCCTCAGTGGCTTTGTTTGTATTGTATCCGAATTGCTCCGGCCTCAGGGTGTCGTTTGTAATGCAGTACCTAGTGAGTCGTTTTAGTTTTACCTTCTCAACGATCTTGCTGAGGGCGCTCAGCAGGCTGATGGGTCGGTAATTTTGTGGGTGGGAGTGGTCTTTCCCCGGCTTCCTGAACATCAGGACCTTGGCCGTCTTCCAAAAGGCGGAGAAGTGTTGGTGTTTAAGGATGGCAATCGTGATGTGTGTAAGGTATTCTACTGTTTTATCCGTGAACTCCTGAAGGACACGGTTTTGAATGCCATCGTGACCAGGGGCCTTCCTAGCTGTGGTCTGCATGGTGGCCCATTTGACTTCAGCTGTGCTAGCCTGTCGGATGTCGTTGCGCAATGGTTGGGCCAAGGTGAGTGTAACCGCCTGGTCGGTCTCAAGTGTGAACGCTGGGTCTGAGGGATCCAGGTTCGGTGTGAATGACGCTGCAACTGTGAGGGCCATCAGTTCCACTTTTTCTTCCCCAGAATATGCCGGTCCGTCGGGCCCTTGTAGCGTGGGTGTGTACAGTTTCTCCCTGGTGAAGTGACGTGCCAGCTGAGGTGCGAAGATTTAAATGTATACCAGGACTGTACATATGCATCTCCAAATAAACAAAAAATGAATTGTGTACTTCATTTTTATTTTTAAAGATGATGGTTAAAATTTTATGACTGCTCATCATAAAGAGGAGTTATATACAGGGTGATAGTAATTAAAGTTCAGCTTTCAAAACGCTATAGAAATAACACCACTGGTCAGAATGACGTCAAATTGCAACGGAATATTATCGGAGAAAGAGGAAAACGTATGGCAGGAGTTAAAAAATAGTGTGAAAATTGATCAATGGATGGCGCTGTATGTGTCAGAATACTTAAATGAAAACACTTATCATGCTTACGACCCATTGAACTTGGTATAAACACCCCAGGTACACGGCTTTTCCTCCTTTCGCGTCTGCGACGTTCGCCATGACTGTCTCAAAGCAGGATCGCGCTCTGCTTGTAAAGCTGTATTACAAGAAAGATGACTGTGGACACGTCGCCCTACAAAACTTCCGGACACTGAAGAGTTTGAAAAAAGGCGTTGGTTCGATGACAGCCGTGGGTCGGGAAAAAAAATTCGGAAATTCGAAAGTAGGGGTTCTTTTTGTGTGCAACTTTGGTGGAGGGAGCTAACGATTTGACGTCAATGGAAGCAGTGGCCACAGCAATGCAGGGGGAGACGAGTGGTGGGTTGCAAACGTGTAGTGCGCGGAGAATTGCCCAAACATTGGCCTTACCCGTGAGCACGGTGTGTAAAATCCTACGAAACATCCTTCTTTGCTATCCATTCAAAATAACGCATGTGCATGAGTTGCTTCCTGTTGACCTGCCAGCAAGAGAGACCTTTGCTTTAGAAGTTCTTGCTCGCATGGAAGTGGACAGTGATCGGTCATGGAAGATTTTGTGGACAGACGAAGCGCACTTTCGTCTGACAGGATATGTCAATACACAGAATTGTCGAATATGGGCAACGGAAAATCCACGCGCAAATCAACCAGTATCACTTCATCACCGAGTGGTGCGGGTTTACGGCATCATTTGTCATCGGGCCATATTTTTTCGAAGAGACAGGTGCTTCTGGTCCTGTTACCTGTACCGTCACTGGTAAGCGCTATGAATGTCTTTAGCGCAACCACATCATTCCTGCTCTCCAACAGCGTGGACGTGTGGATGGGATCATTTTTACGCAAGATGGTGCACCCGCGCACATTGCAATTCCAGTTAAGCAGCTGCCGAAGAGCCATTTCGGAAATGCTGGAATTATCAGCCGCCGTTTCCCTACAGCCTGGCCGTCCCGATCTCCTGCTCTTAATCCGTGTGACTTCTGTCTGTGGGGCTATCTGAAAAATGTTGTGTTCAGTGTCCCGATTCCAAACTTCGCTGCCTTGAAGGCAAGCATTGCGCAGCACGTTCTGAACGTGACCTCGGAAACACTTCGATCAGTTGTGGAACACGCTGTTTCTCGATTTCAACTCGTTGCAGAAAACCGTGGACAGCATACTGAACATGTTTTGCGACAGTCACACGGAAACTAATAATCCGATTTGATTTTGATTGACGCTTATTATGAGGTTTTTTGCCTCGGGACAATTTAAAACCGATGTGAGTGATGCTTTTTGTGCGGTTTCTGGCCTCAGGACAATTAAAAACGGATTTTCCGCATTAGATGTGATGTGACCTTGCCACGGTGGATGGGCTTACATAACTGTCTTACACTTGTACACCCATGCACAATTTGTTTAACGTCAAACGTACACCTTAGGCGTTGTTAAACGATTCATTTGTCATTCCTAGTCGACCACTATTAAATTATGATGCTTACAGCGCCATCTATTGCTACATTTTTTAACTATTTATTTTTATTCTGCCATACGTTTTTCCCCTTCTCCGATAATATTCCATTGCAATTTGACGTCATTCTGACCATTGGTGTTATTTGTACAGCGGTTTGAAAGTTTAACTTTAACCATAAACTTTAATTATAATCACCCTGTAAATCAATTTATAAGGGGCAATCAAAAAGTTTCCGTTTGAGGGCGTTGAGGAAGCGTTGATGCCACTCGGTGCTACCCCGATGCGGGTATATAAGCACCGACATTTATGCAAGGGCATTCGTGTCTTTCAGACATGCGTCCACTAAATGCAGAAACGTGAACTATGGCGACATTGTTACTAGTGAAGTAATTTTAATGTGTAAATTATGGCCAGAAAAAGCATTAAAAGGTTCTGAAAATAAATACAAAACGGTGCAAAAAAAGTTACAGCTGAAATGAATTACTTTCTTTGGGTTTAAATCATCTACATTAACTTTCTTTGTCCCATTTTTGGGTTCTGTTATACTGTATTACACACATTATTTCAATGGCGCTTTGAGACCAATAGATCCTTATAGGAGAAACTGCGCTCGATATCTAGAGAAACTAATAGACCACATCCTGTCAGCACCTGTAAAGGAAGTCCAAAATAAGGGGTCGGTGAAACACTCAATGTTGCGAAGGTTACAACATCTAGATTGTTCTTAAAATTTAATTCCTATTTGTTTTTTAGCAACTCCATCAAGCATGTCTCCAACACTCATCAAGTCCTCCCACTGTTCCTACTCCTCCATACTTCCTTCTTCCAAACTCTGAATCACATCAGGGAAATCTGCAATTACATCCACATCTATACACTCCAACCACCGTGAGGTGCAGGGCAGAGGGTATGTCCCATCGTACCAGTTATTAGGTTATCTTCCTGTTCCATACATCCTTCGGGCATGGATATGTGTGATGTCCTTAGGTTAGTTAGGTTTAAGTAGTTCTAAGTTCTAGGGGACCGATGACCTCAGAAGTTAAGTTCCATAGTGCTCAGAGCCATTTGAACCATTTTGTTCCATACTTCTAGCCATAAACTGGAAAAAATTTCCAACTCTATGTCTTTGTTGTTGACTGATTATTGGGCCTGCTTGATGGCTGCTGCGTCCATTGAGTCTAGAGCGTGTATGAAGTACCTGGTTTTATCGAAGTTTTCGCACGAGAAAACTGCTCATCTTATGCAAGTACCCCTCCCTGTGACCGCGCAGGGTAGCCGTGCGGTCGGGGCGCCTTGCCATGGTTCGCGCGGCTCCCCCCATCGGAGGTTCGAGTCCTCCCTCGGTGATGGGTGTGTGCGTTGTCCTTAGTGTAAGTTAAAGTTGGATTAAATAGTGTGTAAGACTAGGGAGCGATGACCTAAGCAGTTTGGTCCCATAGAACTTACCACAAATTTCCAAAATTTCCCTCCCTGTGATAACAGGAAACTGTGGAAGGTTGAGCCCTGTCATTTCTTGCTAGAAAACTTCGCGACTAGGAGCCTTTACCAGAACCTTCCTCAGCGTAGTAATGATGTCATTTACCCTGCAGTAATGCTGCCTGATACTTTCGCAAAAACGGCATAGACCATGAGCAATGCATGTCACATGGTTGAGGTTGTAGATGCCCTCCAGTTGTTAGAAAGCCGAAAGTATGTAGCGTGTTTGATCAGTCACCACAAACCTGACTATTTTGTATTGTACGTCCCATGGCCACAGTTTCATGCATGAGTCGTTGAAAGATTGCATTACCGTGCAGGCATTTGTCTTCTCGAATCTCACGTTTTAAATACCATAGGCTTTACCCATTCACCAGTTAATGAAAAAACCAACGCAATCAAAACATATCTTTGCAGCTCATCAGTATTTTCATCCCACTTCATGTTCGCCGAATGCCTCTTTTATTTTCTCTAAATTGGCTGTACGTAACTTTGTCTCAGAGTGCTCTCATCCAGTATTAACCTTTGTGTGTACTTCTCAGGAAATAATTTGAAAACAGGATTGTTTACCTAGTGGACTGAAATTCCTGACTGGATTGATGCCATAACAAATCCGCACTAAACTCATTCAGTGACCGCTGCGCTTTAGACCCTGAAGCGAAGGCGTGTGTCAGAGTATTTTGCTCAGCTTACGACTTGCTAAGTGCACTGTTCTTTAAATGTTTGTTGTTCTGCAGGTGCTGGTTTATTCTGCTTCTTTGATGCTTATTGTCGCAGAATGATGTCATCAGTTTTATAAACTACGTCTTGTATTCTTCTGCAAGTGCATACGATTTCTCTCTCTTAACCTGTAGCATGATTTTATTGCGAAAAATCCATTCTGGTACAACACTAACACAGTCAACAATACAGTACACAGGCGATAGATAGGGACTGTTAAATTCACGGCAGCACTAACTGAATCTAATTTCAACTGTAGCAGTATCGTTGTTTAAATTTTATGTGATTTCACAGCAGCAAGTTGAACTTTGTTACTGAAGTTGACTATTGTTGTAGAGGTTGGCGATTGTTGTTCGGGGGTGCTTTCTCTCAATCTAAAATATATATTGATTGAACAAAATCTTAAAACCCCGTTCAAAAACAGAAAAAAGTTATGTCCAGTATATTAAAAACGCAGATAACTATGGGTGGAAAGGTGCTTAAGCATGGGATGGAACGAAAAAGATGTAAAATGCAGTAATCTCACAGAAAGGTACAAGAAACTTTGCTTGTTTTGTTCCATTTCCCGTCTCCAAGTGCGTATGTTTACCTGTCAATGTGAAAGTAGGTATATTTCTGGAAAGGCGCTACACCTTAAAATACTTTCTTCAGTTATTACCAAAAGCATCCAAACAGGACCAACGTGCTGTTATTCTTTTGTTGGCTGCTGAAGGACAGACACCAGCATGGAGAACGAAGACTGTATGTGAGGCAGAATGTCTGTCGAAAACCATTGTTGTGTAATGGTGTACCAAGTTCCACGCTGGCTGCAGTTCTGCACAAGACGCCAGTCCATCTGTCAGGTGAGACTCATTCACTATGGACAACAAGCAGACAGTTGATGAAGCAATTAGGACAGACCATGCATATCCATTGGTGCACTAGCAAAGGATCTTGGCATCAGCTTCGGTACTGCACAACACATAATCTGGCAGGAGTCAAGCTAACGTGGATACCCCAGGTGTTGAATGCCAAACATAAAGTTTGCCTGAAGCACCCCATGCATCCCAATGTTGAAGGCAATACGTTCCTCGAGTTCACTGTCACTGACGATGACAGCTGGTGCCATCGCTAGGAATCGGAGTCGAAAGTGTCGCCGATGAAGTGGTGTTATCCATCGTTCCCTTGTCTCACGAAGTTCAAGAGGCAAGCATCTGCTGGAAAGGTGATGCTCACCCTGTTCTTTGATTACCAGGGCCCACTGCTCATAGATTTCAAGGAACCTTGTGTCTCCATCACTGGGGAACGGTACTGAGCAACCATGGAAAAATTATGACGTGCAATTAAGGTGAAACATCCGGAAAAACTGCGACAAGAGGTGCTGCTGCTTTTGATAACACATGTATCCTTATCCTGAAAGCCGTAAAGCAGAAGTTGTACAACTCAAGTGGGAGAAAACAGAGCACCTGTTGCACAGTCCTGATCTCACCGCATATAGGCATATACACTCCTGGAAATTGAAATAAGAACACCGTGAATTCATTGTCCCAGGAAGGGGAAACTTTATTGACACATTCCTGGGGTCAGATACATCACATGATCACACTGACAGAACCACAGGCACATAGACACAGGCAACAGAGCATGCACAATGTCGGCACTAGTACAGTGTATATCCACCTTTCGCAGCAATGCAGGCTGCTATTCTCCCATGGAGACGATCGTAGAGATGCTGGATGTAGTCCTGTGGAACGGCTTGCCATGCCATTTCCACCTGGCGCCTCAGTTGGACCAGCGTTCGTGCTGGACGTGCAGACTGCGTGAGACGACGCTTCATCCAGTCCCAAACATGCTCAATGGGGGACAGATCCGGAGATCTTGCTGGCCAGGGTAGTTGACTTACACCTTCTAGAGCACGTTGGGTGGCACGGGATACATGCGGACGTGCATTGTCCTGTTGGAACAGCAAGTTCCCTTGCCGGTCTAGGAATGGTAGAACGATCGGTTCGATGACGGTTTGGATGTACCGTGCACTATTCAGTGTCCCCTCGACGATCACCAGTGGTGTACGGCCAGTGTAGGAGATCGCTCCCCACACCATGATGCCGGGTGTTGGCCCTGTGTGCCTCGGTCGTATGCAGTCCTGATTGTGGCGCACACCTGCACGGCGCCAAACACGCATACGACCATCATTGGCACCAAGGCAGAAGCGACTCTCATCGCTGAAGACGACACGTCTCCATTCGTCCCTCCATTCACGCATGTCTCGACACCACTGGAGGCGGGCTGCACGATGTTGGGGCGTGAGCGGAAGAAGGCCTAACGGTGTGCGGGACCGTAGCCCAGCTTCATGGAGACGGTTGCGAATGGTCCTCGCCGATACCCCAGGAGCAACAGTGTCCCTAATTTGCTGAGAAGTGGCGGTGCGGTCCCCTACGGCACTGCGTAGGATCCTACGGTCTTGGCGTGCATCCGTGCGTCGCTGCGGTCCGGTCCCAGGTCGACGGGCACGTGCACCTTCCGCCGACCACTGGCGACAACATCGATGTACTGTGGAGACCTCACGCCCCACGTGTTGAGCAATTCGGCGGTACGTCCACCCGGCCTCCCGCATGCCCACTATACGCCCTCGCTCAAAGTCCGTCAACTGCACATACGGTTCACGTCCACGCTGTCGCGGCATGCTACCAGTGTTACAGACTGCGATGGAGCTCCGTATGCCACGGCAAACTGGCTGACACTGACGGCGGCGGTGCACAAATGCTGCGCAGCTAGCGCCATTCGACGGCCAACACCGCGGTTCCTGGTGTGTCCGCTGTGCCGTGCGTGTGATCATTGCTTGTACAGCCCTCTCGCAGTGTCCGGAGCAAGTATGGTGGGTCTGACACATCGGTGTCCACGTGTTCTTTTTTCCATTTCCAGGAGTGTAGTTATCACGCCTTTCATTCCTTAAATGCGTATCTTAAATCTGGTGCATTGGTGGGATGGTTGCCTCAATGCTCACAGCGATTTTTCCTGATTGGTCTCCGAATGGAAAAGTTTTCGATAGCCCTTTATACGGTGGTACACATAGCTAAAGACTGTGACACATATTTTTGTCATTTGAGTCTTGTACTGTTATACATGCATAAGTACCGCTTTTCTGACAACAGACGGGCCAATCAGGACTGAGTGACCGCGTGTTATCTTATGCACTGTCGTCGTTCGGAAGTGGTATGGAGGGGTGAGGACCAGCGCACGGTTCTCCCTGTCATTGGTGGCTTTACAGAACCGTTACTTCTCATGCAGGAAGGTTCTCAACTGGCATCACAAGGCTGATTGTACCCAATCCCAGTCTGTCCACCAAGCGAAAATCCCTGGCAATAGTGGGAAACAAACCCAGTTACTCTGATGGTCAGTCAACTATGTTGACCATTCAACTACAGAGATGACCTTGGGTATCTATGCCGTGTTGAAAATTATGCTAGAAGTACTACTTTGCAAAACTGTAAATAGATTTTATTTTTCAAAATGTAATTGCGAGCAGAATTTTCAACACAGCACAAGTAGAGGGACAAGGTTCATGCCAGCGCACTCTGCATTGTTGCCAAATTTATTCAAGATGGCGGCGATGACGTCATCCAAGATAGAGGCATGTAGACTTGGCAACATCGCATGACGTCATCCAATATGGCGGATTATGGCGGGAAAATAGTCCAATTGTGCTATGTCTATTAACCTAACCTCAAGAAAAAATGGAGGGAATTTTGGATTTTGGCGGGAAATAGACCAACTATGTTACGTCCACTAACCTAAGCCTCCAGAAGAAAAAATGGCGGGAAGTTTGAATTCCAACAGGATAATGCATGCAAAACTGTACTTGTATTTATTATTATTATTCATTATCATTTATTAACATTTATTATCATTTACTATTATTTATTATCATTTATTATTATTTATTATTATTGACCTGCCTCCACTAGAAAATTCCGTCCAATTTCAAATCGCAACACGATAATGGCTGCAAAATCTTACTTTTGTTTATTATTATTCATTATTAATCATTATCATTTATAAACATTCATTATCATTCATTGTCATTTATTATCATTCATTGTAATTTATTATAATTCATTATCATTTATTATCATTCATTATCATTTATTATTATTATTATTATTATTATTATTTATTATTATTATAGGCGTACCTCCACTTGAAAATTGCACCAAATTCAAACTCCAACACGATAATGTCTCGAAAACTGTACTTCTATTTATTATTATCATTTATTATTTATTCAAGATGTCCGATTTTCTCAGCAAGAAAGCCATTTTCCTTACATCCATAACAAAAATCTATCACAAGTTCAAATCCCAACACCATAATTTATCACACGTACGAGCTTTCTCTGTCACTTATCTTTTTTCACTGGTAATCTATCATAATCGCGTCAAATAATAAACTGCACTTATAGTAACATAAGTCACGTCCTTTGATTTTGCAGGGGGAAGGAGCTGAAGGCTTTATTTCAAGCAGTACGGTCATCACTTGTTCGCCAACACAGTCAGCACACACATCTTTGATATCGCAGTGCAGTCACCACGACATCCACGCTCCAACTGAATTAGTTCAAATCCTCGCCACCTCCTGGCCAGCGCGCGGAGACACTGCCGACGCCTGTCACGTGATGCGGCCGCCCGCGCTGGGGGCGAGCCCAGCGATCGCTCCCACGTCGTAAACATGTTTTCGCTGGACATGCTGGAACTTGCCGAGTTTGACGTCACAGCGGTCCCTGGTCCACTCACCACGTGTATTCGTCGCCTCCGCACATTTCCCACCAAAATTGTTTGCCTCGGAGCTGAATCACACAACGGTCGGCTGTTCCCTGCTACACTTTTGGCGCCAAAGTTGTTTTCCTGGGCACGTTCAAACCTGTCGATGCCGACCGCTCACCGTCCACCACGTGTCCTTGTGCAATCGAGAACGCCGTGCTACACTTTTGGTGGCAAAGTTTGCTCGACAGTGGAATCCCCCATGACTATATAACAGCACGTTTGGTCCGCACTAGAGTGCTCGCTAACTGACTCACTCTCGCGCGCGCGTAATAACTGTACAATCGCTGCGCCGCCGCCCTGCTTACGTCGCACACCCTCCATACACGCGACGGACATAGTCTTCTGTAAATACCTGGAAAATTACTCTTTATTTCAGACATTACGGTCATGCAGGTGTGTCCCAACTGACTTCTCCACGCTCACACAGCGAAACTCCAGAGCGCAGCTGACGTATGTGCGGCCGGCTGAGCCCGCTCCATCGGCAGCTCCCTGGCCGGCTGACGTCAAGCAACCAGTGCTGCCCGCACAGCCCCCACGGCCAGCGCGCCAGGTAGGCGGCGAGCGGCGCCTCAGGGTCCAGCCAGAAACGGTCAGCCGCGCTCGCCTCAGAGTCCAACTACGTAAATATCTTTCCGCGCCCGCGAGCACTTAACGTTGGACAGGATGGAACCTGTCGACCACGTGCTGGACAAAGGACACGTTCCACCCCAAATTTATTTTTCTGAACAGGTTCGAACCTGCCAATACCTACCTCACACAACCGCCTGAGATGTTTGGAAAGTTCTAACACGTGACACGCTAAAAGCTATATCGGTCCTAAAGTTCGCAAATTCTCAGCACCGGCGGACAGGAACCGACACGCTTGCTCTGTCCAAACCACCCTCACGCAACATACTGCCCAACCAGCATGTGTGATGGAGCACAAAGGACGCCCTCACTTCCATAAACTTTGCAATTCAAGACCGACAGACAGGAACCGACACGCTCAAACTGGAATGTTTTTTCTACCGAGCTGGAAACTTCCTTGACGTCACAACGCACGATCGACCACGTGGCTCTGTCGGACAAAGAACGCTCTCACTAAGTTAACTGATCACCTGATTCTCATTATTCAGCCCACATGCTTCTATTATCTAATCCAGGATCTTGGCGAAAACACACGTCCGTACACATGAGCCATCGCGCGCACCTAACTAAGCAGCTCCGCAAGTGAATGTAGCAAAGTCCGCATGACTATTTAATTAATCTGATCAATTAATTAACTTCTCTGATGCAGAAAACTGCCACGTCCAGCTAGACTTGGAATCAATTTTCGCCACTGCCACACCCACCTGGACGTGAAATGAAATAGTTAAAGTCCCTACCGACCACCACGTCCTTTTACCGACCCATGTTCGTTGGCTAACATGTACTAATGCTTGCTTCCGTTTACTAACGTGTACTAACCTACATTAACTTATATCACATTCTGTCTATACAAATAAGCCAAGCTTCAATTCTGATGGTCAGTTCGTGTTTTGCTACCAAACACAAGAAAATTGTGGCAAACGAAGCCACTAACCTAAGTCACCTGTGATGACTCAAAATCGTCTGCTTTGCCTCTCACACACCACGAGCGCGAGACCGCCCACATCACAGTCTGGACCTTTATACTCGCGTCGGACATACTCCTCTATAAATATTCTAGCTAAACCATGACCCTATTACTGCTGTTCAATCCACACGATCTAGCACATGGCCAGAGCACACCCCCAGTACCTAAGCCGAGAACATTGACGCCCCATCTTTACTTAACCGCTGGGAGACGGAGATATGCTGCAATCACACCCCTCGCGCTCTCGTAGCTACTCGCATCAGCAATTCGATTTAACAAACCCTCCAAGTAGAAAAAATAACAACCAACTCGAACTCTCTCATATTCTATATCGTCCCACAAATACTTAACGTACATTTTACTTACGCATCGAGTATACCTATCACTCTCATACAAAAAACACTCGCCCTGATATACCTGGTGTCATGTTGCACTGTCGGCAGACACGCACAACATCAAACTGCTCCTAAATAATGCAGTACACATAACTGCAAACACCATCAGTACTCGTAATCTGTCCAAATAACGCACAGCGAAGTAACTCAACAGATGCGCGCAATCAACCTGTCCCACACTAAGTCACACGTCCGACAGCTCTCAATTCGCTCAAAGGCCTCTGTTCGACCCTTCAAACATGACTTGATGACAGCCACATTCACACCTAACACCTGAGAAATTCATATCACCTACACGTCGAACATGACTATCCAAGCCAGGCCACGCGAGTCGTCTGTGAGAGATTGATCGAGTACTATGCGCGAGGTATTAGAAATATGTATATCGTTGTCTGGTATACTTTGATAGTTTTTATGTGTTCGAGAATTAAGTGTGAATGGATGTACTGAACAGTCAGGCGAGCGCGGTTGACCGTTTCTGGCTGGACCCTGAGGTGGCGCTCGCCGCCTACATGGCGTGCTGGCCGTGGGTGCTGCGCGGGCACCGCTGGTCGCTTGACGTCAGCTGGCCAGGGAGCTGCCGATGGAGCGGGCTCAGCCGGCCGCACGTACGTCAGCTGCGCTCTGGAGTTTCGCTGTGTGAGCATGGAGAAGTCAGTTGGCACACACCTGCATGACCGTAATGTCTGAAATAAAGAGTAATTTTCCAGGTATTTACAGAAGACTATGTCCGTCGCGTGTATGGAGGCTGTATGATGTAAGCGTTGCGACGGCGCAGCGATTGTACAGTTATCACGAGCGCAGCGAGAGCGAGTCAATTAGCGAGCGTTCTAGTGCGGAGCAAACATGCTGTTATATAGTCATGGCGGATTCCACTGTCGAGCAAACTTTGCCACCAAAAGTGTTGTGACTTGGCAAGACAGCCAAGCCACTAGGAAATAGCCGAAAGGCACGCGTTTAAGCTCACGCAGGCTGGCGTGAGGTCTGGAACAGTTAAAGGAGTTGAGGCTAGTAAAAAAAGTACGGAGCTTCTGGAATACTTAACTTTAATCCATAATTGGTGAACATTGGTCTGACGGTACATGCATCACAAGATAAATAGCAAATGATAATGGTGCCTTGCTAGGTCGTAACAAATGACGTAGCTGAAGGCTATGCTAACTATCGTCTCGGCAAATGAGAGCGTAATTTGTCAGTGAACCATCGCTAGCAAAGTCGGCTGTACAACTGGGTCGAGTGCAAGGAAGTCTCTCTAGACCTGCCGTGCGGCGGCGCTCGGTCTGCAATCACTGATAGTGGCGACACGCGGGTCCGACGTATATTAACGGACCGCGGCCGATTTAAAGGCTACCACCTAGCAAGTGTGGTGTCTGGCGGTGACACCACATTCCTCCCCCGCAAATCGGCGGACGGTTGTGGCATAAGGCTTCCGCCCGCCGTGGAGAGGACCCCATGTTGGCGTATGCGACGAGGTGGGGAGCCTAACAACAGGCGAGGCTGTGCCACCCGCACCCTGCCATTCGGTCCGAGGGGAGCTAGGAAACGCCTGAAAACCTAGTCCAGGGTGCACGCCAACATGCGGTGTATGCGCCCGTAGAGATACAGGAGGGGCCGAAGGGTCGACCTCCATCGAGCCGGGGCACCCGACGGGCGAAGACGACATATGGTCCGGAGCGGGCAAGAGTTCCATGGCGGAGGACAACTGGTCATGGGAAGCGATCGGCGGCGCGTGACCCATGGAGGCGCCCGGCGGTTGCAGCGACGCGTCCACTGCGGGCGTCGCCGGCGGGAGACCAGGCGGCGGCGGCGGCGGCGGCGGCGCGTCGCCATGGGGCAAAATGGAGGGCATCGTCGGTAACACCTGGGGCTGAGGCGAGCCAGTAGATGGGTCCCCAGAGCGCTGACCGGACGGCACCGACGCTGAAAGCAGACGGGGAGTGGCAGATCCCGTGCGACGACAGAGGCGCAGCTGATTGAGATGCTGACGCACCTCACCAGAGGCCCCCAAAACCAGATACATAGCGCGGCCGAGGCAGCGAAGAATGCGCCCTGCGAGCCAACGCCGTGAACCTCGATAGTTGCGGTAGTAGACAACGTCGCCTGGAGCAAAAGCAGGTGTCTGCCGCTGCACAGGAACCTGATGCGGCGGATGTAGCAAAGACATCAAGGTTCGATGAGGGCGACCGTGAAGCAACTCAGCCGGCGAGCGACCATCTCGAGGCTGAGAGCGATACGAGGACAAAAAGAGCAATAACGCGTCCTCCCGAGAATGCGACTCTTTCAACTTCAACATCTGTGACTTGAAAGTCCTGACCAAACGTTCAGCGGCACCGTTTGACTGTGGCGAAAACGGCGCGGACGTCAGATGTTGAATACCATTGGCCTTGCAGAATGACTGAAATTCTGCAGACATGAAATGTGGGCCATTGTCGGAAACAATAGTCTGTGGAAGACCTTCAATGCAAAAGATAGCCGATAACGCTTGGATGGTGGCAGAAGACGTCATGGAAGACATCCGGACAACAAAAGGGAAATTACTGAATGAATCTACCACAACCAACCATCGAGCATTCCAGAATGGACCAGCAAAATCTATGTGTAAGCGTTGCCAAGGGGAAGTGGCTTTTGGCCATGCAAAGAATTTCCGCGGTGGTGCGGATTGTTGTTCGGCACACACCATGCAAGAAGAGCACATATTCGTAATCGCAGCATCGATTCCGAACCAAGTACAGTGTTGACGAGCAAGTTGTTTCGTTCGCACTATACCCCAATGTCCTTGGTGGAAAAGCCGTAAGACAGAGGACTGTAACGAACGTGGGACCACGACCCTGGACTGATCATTATCAGAACGCAACAGCAAAACACCACGTCGTACAAAAAGTCTCTCCTTGTGAGCAAAAAATCGGCGAACCAACGGATCCTCGATCCGTGAGTTTAACAAGGGACACTGCGTAGCAACAAAACGCAGAACGGTAGCAAGGACAGGGTCTACAGCTGTGGCTGTAGCTACACGACGAAAATCAATCGGAAACGATTCGACCACGTCATCGGTTTCCGAATCAATGAACATGCAAGCAAGTTCGGAGGAATCGAATGCTCTATCCTCAGCAACAGGCAAACGGGAGAACGCTTCGGCGTTTCCGTGCTTAGCAGCGGACCGATACAAGATATCGTAGCGGTACTGCGAGAGGAAAATAGACCAGCGAACGAATTTCTGCGCTGTACATGGAGGTACAGGCTTGGTCGGATGAAAAAGCGATGTCAAAGGTTTGTGGTCTGTGATGATGGTAAAGTGACGACCATACAAGAAATCATGAAACTTTGTAACACCAAAGACGAGAGCCAAAGCTTCTTTCTCGATCTGTGAATAATTTCTTTGTGCAGACGAGAGCAAGTTGGACGCAAAGGCAATAGGGCGATCGTGCGAACCATCTTTGTGCGCAAGCACAGCACTGATCCCGAAATCCGATGCATCCACCATCAACAAAAGGGGCTTCCGGGGATCGAATGGCGTAAGGCAAGTATTGGAAAGCAACGCCGATTTCAACTGGCGAAAGGCGCGTTCACATTCCGTCGTCCAGACGAACGGAACACCTTTACGGCGTAAGCGAAGAAGCGGAGCTGAAATGGAAGAGGCGTGGCGCACATAGCGATGATAATAATTTATTTTTCCCAGCACACTCTGTAGCTGCTTCAAATTCTGTGGCGAAGGCAAGTCTTGTATGGCACGGAGGTGCTCCGGACTGGGATGTATGCCGTGGGCATTGAGTACATGGCCCAGATAGGGTAAGTCCCGAGCAAAAAACACACATTTGTCCTTCCGCAAGCGAAGACCAATTTGTCGCAAGACCTGAAATAATGTTCTGAGATTGGCTAAATGTTCTTCTTCCGTCTTTCCGGAGATCACAATATCGTCCAGATAGTTTGCTGCAGTAGGGACCGACGCACAAAAAGTTTGTAGATATTGCTGAGACAATGCAGGGGCGGACGCACACCCGAATGGCAGTCGTTCGAATCGATACAAACCAAGATGCGTGTTAACTACCAAAACGCGCTAGGATTCTTCGTCCACTGGTATTTGCAAGTACGCATCTGCTAGGTCCAACTTCGAAAAATATTTACCCGGGCACAGTTTGTCAAAAAGATCTTCCGGGCAGGGTAAAGGAAAAGTTGCAGTCACTAGTTGGGGATTCACTGTTGCCTTGAAGTCCACGCAAAGTCTCAATTTTCCGGAAGGCTTTTGCAAAATTACTAAGGGTGATGCCCAGAGAGAAGCCTGCACACGTTCAAATACACCTTGTGAATCCAAATCGTTTAATGTTCTTGCGACCTCATCACGCAATGCGTGGGGAACATTGCACGCTCTGAAAAATTTCGGTTGTGCGTTTACTTTCAGTTCCAAATGTGCTTAATAGTTCTTAGCGCAACCAAGGCCCGGTGCAAAAATGTCTGAAAATTCTTCACATAGACGAGAAACACTGTCTGAAGGCACAGTCTGGTTCACTGATAGGACCTGATTGACTATAGACAAGTTAAACAACTGAAACAAATCGAAACCAAACAAGTTCACTGCAGAAGAAGAACGAAGGATGTACAATGACACAAGTTTTGTTTGTCCCTTGTATGTTGCAAGAAGGCTGCACTGTCCTAACACAGGGAGCCCGTGACCTGAATATGTAATTAGCTTAACATTTGCGGCACGCAACGGAGGTGTGCCCAGCTGTTTGTACGTGTCGTGATTGATCAGTGAAACTGCAGCTCTGGTATCGAGCTGGAATGCTATCACGTTGCCGTTAATATCCAAGTCCACAAAAAGTTTATTGTCCTGCTGACGACAAGAGCGACTGTCTCGTGCAACGGGAACTGACTCTGGTACAGAATCACTTGCGACTTGACGGGATTTCCGGCGATGTCGACGCACACGATTTGTGGGACGAACACAGTCACTTTTAGAGAGAGTGGCACTGGGCGGAGTGGAATGAACTACATGAATTTCCATGGGCGAAGTGTCACGAGCCGGAGTATCCTTGGTTCGATTCCGATTCCAGCGCGAAGCAAAGGGCCTGGAATGGTTTGGAGCTTCCGATTGGAGCTTTTTCTGGCAAACACTTTGAACATGTCCTTTTTTATTACAGAAAAAGCAAATAGCTTGGCGTGACGGGCAATTCTCACGCAAATGTCTAGTAGCACCCCGCGGGCATGATTTCACTTCATTTGCTTGCCGACACGGGACACGTGGCTGAGAGCCAGGCGGCTTTGTCGCGCCGGGCGCGAGGACTGTTTACTGTTCCGTGCAGCTCGCCCAGCGGGCCGGTTAACCTGACACATGGGTGGCGAAGTTTCAAATGATTCCTGAGCAAAGTCAAGTGTGTCTTGCCGATCCAATATGTCCATCACTTGTGGAAGGGAGGAATTGACTAGTTTCAAAATCTGTTCCCGTATACGAACATCAGAAACGTTCTGTGCAATAGCATCACGTACCATAGTATCTGAATAAGGGAGTCCACATTCACACTCAAAAGCACAATCCCTAGTAAGGACCGAGCGAGGTGGCGCAGTGGTTCGCACACTGGACTTGCATTCGGGAGGACGACAGTTCAATCCCGTCTCCAGCCATCCTGATTTAGGTTTTCCGTGATTTCCCTAAATCGTTTCAGGCAAATGCCGGGATGGTTCCTTTGAAAGGGCACGGCCGATTTCCTTCCCAATCCTTCCCTAACCCGAGCTTGCGCTCCGTCTCTAATGACCTCGTTGTCGACGGGACGTTAAACACTAACCACCACCACCACCACCACCACTACCCACTCCCGATTAGTCTGTCCTGCCGTACGTTTGGTACGAAAGAAGGTATACCTTTTTGCAACTACATTGACTGATTCTTTGAAATATGCATCTAATGCAGACAAAATTTCGTCGTATGACAGAGTTGCTACGTCATGTCGGGGAAACAATTTGACTATCACATGGTACGTGGACACTCCTACACATGATAATAAGAAAGGCTGCCACTCGTTACCTTGAATTCTGTAGGCGGCCAGATGGAATCCAAATTGGCATGACCACTCCTTCCAGCTTTCCAGTGCCACATCAAAAGGACGAAAAGGTGGTGCAACTGCGTGTTGTGGCTGCGGGAGCGGTGCAGCGGCGGCGGCCGCATCGTTTTGCATTGCACGTCGACCCTGGACGAGCTGTCACAAGCCATCCAGTAAGGCCTGCATCTGCTGATTCTGTAAGCGATAAAATTCGGACAGTACATCTGGAGATGGTGGCGAAGCCATTACACAAGTAAATCAGTCTGTATAGTTACGAACGCGAATTGGCTCGTCGCCAATCCTCGTCGCCAAACTGTTGTGACTTGGCAAGACAGCCAAGCCACTAGGAGATACCCGAAAGGCAGGCGTTTAAGCTCACGCAGGCTGGCGTGAGGTCTGGAACAGTTAAAGGAGTTGAGTCTAGTAAAAAAAGTACGGAGCTTCTGGAATACTTAACTTTAATCCATAATTGGTGAACATTGGTCTGACGGTACATGCATCACAAGATAAATAGCAAATGATAATGGCGC
The DNA here is from genome assembly GCF_023898315.1 of Schistocerca nitens. Taxonomy (NCBI): domain Eukaryota; kingdom Metazoa; phylum Arthropoda; class Insecta; order Orthoptera; family Acrididae; genus Schistocerca; species Schistocerca nitens. Next base: position 826,313,677 of record NC_064614.1, read on the forward strand.
CTTGCTAGGTCGTAGCAAATGACGTAGCTGAAGGCTATGCTAACTATCGTCTCGGCAAATGAGAGCGTAATTTGTCAGTGAACCATCGCTAGCAAAGTCGGCTGTACAACTGGGTCGAGTGCTAGGAAGTCTCTCTAGGCCTGCCATGTGGCGGCGCTCGGTCTGCAATCACTGATAGTGGCGACACGCGGGTCCGACGTATACTAACGGACCGCGGACGATTTAAAGGATACCACCTAGCAAGTGTGGTGTCTGGCGGTGACACCACAAAAAGTGTAGCACTGCGTTCTCGATCGTACAAGGACACGTGGTGGACGGTGAGAGGTCGGCATCGACAGGTTTGAACGTGCCCAGGAAAACAACTTTGGCGCCAAAAGTGTAGCAGGGAACAGCCGACCGTTGTGTGATTCAGCTCCGAGGCAAACAATTTTGGCGGGAAACGTGCGGAGGCGACGAATACACGTTGTGAGCGGACAAGGGACCGCTGTGACGTCAAACTCGGCAAGTTTCAGCGTGTCCAGCGGAAACATGTTTACGATGTGGGAGCGATCGCTGGGCTCGCCCCCAGCGCGGGCGGCCGCATCACGTGACAGGCATTGGCCGTGTCTCCGCGCGCTGGCCAGGAGGTGGCGAGGATTTGAACTAATTCAGTTGGAGCGTGGATGTCATGGTGACTGCACTGCGATATCAAAGATGTGTGTGCTGACTGTGTTGGCGAACAAGTGATGACCGTACTGCTTGAAATAAAGTCTTCAGCCCCTTCCCCCTGCAAAATCAAAGGACGTGACTTATGTTACTATAAGTGCAGTTTATTATTTGACGTGGTTATGATAGGCTACCAGTGAAAAAAGATAAGTAACAGAGAAAGCTCGTACGTGTGATAAATTATGGTGTTGGGATTTGAACTTGTGATAGATTTTTTTATGGATGTAAGGAGAATGGCTTTCTTGCCGAGAAAATCGGACATCTTGAATAAATAATAAATGATAATATTAAATAGAAGTACAGTTTTCGAGACATTATCGTGTTGGAATTTGAATTTGGCGCAATTTTCTAATGGAGGTAGGCCTATAATAATAAATAATAATAATAATAATAATAAATGATAATGAATGATAATAAATGACAATGAATGATAATAAATGACAATGAATGATAATAAATGACAATGGATGATAATGAATGTTAATAAATGATAATGAATAATAATGAATAACAATGAATAATAATAAACAAAAGTAAGTTTTTGCAGCCATTATCGTGTTTGGATTTGAAATTGGAGGGAATTTTCTAGTGGAGGTATGTCAATAATAATAAATAATAATAAATGATAATAAATAATAACAAATGATAATGAATGTTAATAAATTATAATGAATAATAATAATAAAGACAAGTACAGTTTTGCATGCATTATCCTGTTGGAATTCAAACTTCCCGCCATTTTTTCTTCTGGAGGCTTAGTTTAGTGGACGTAGCACAATTGGCCTATTTCCCACCAAAATCCAAAATTCCCTCCATTTTTTCTTGAAGTTAGGTTAGTGGACGTAGCACAATTGGACTATTTTCCCGCCAAAATCCACCATATCGGATGACATCATGCGATGTTGCCAAGTGTACATGCCGCCATCTTGGATGACGCCATCGCCGCCATCTTGAATAAATTTGGCAACAATGCAGAGTGCGCTGGCACAAACCTTGTCCCTCTACTAGCACAGACATATAATATTTTATGTCTCAACCGGGTATACGTGTCACTTTATTAAGAAACTTCCTGGCAGATTAAAACTGTGTGCCCGACTGAGACTCGAACTCGGTCGGACACACAGTATTAATCTGCCAGGAAGTTTCATATCAGCGCACACTCCGCTGCAGAGTGAAAATCTCATTCTGGAAACATCCCCCAGGCAGTGATCTCGCGTCCGTCGGCCGTCGTAATTTAATATATTATTATTGTTATTTTGATTTTTTGAGTGTTGCCGACTTACGTGGTGGGCCTTAATTAAAAATGATATTTCATTTAATTTTGATTTACGATTAAATGCTTTCCTGAAGTTCTCCTTTTTAACAATATTAATCTCAAATTATTTGTTACGTTAATGAATGTTAGACTCGCTGAATCTTAAAACATGAGCATATAAGCGAACAATGTAATAAACTTTTCATATTAATTTCCTCGGCTAGTCAGCTCACTTTAAAGCAAAAGATCTTTAGTTATAAATTACAATTGCGGCCCACACACGCGCGAGAGTATTTTTCTTACCTCCATTATTCATTGCCACGTAGTCGGAGTCCTAGCTCTGGCTGTCGGCTATGGTACTGAAAATAAGAACCTTAAAGCTCGTATTTTCTGCAACGTCGGGCGGCTGTGGAGAAAAATTAATATTATGTTAATAGCGGGCGAGTTTTCCGCTTCCGCTAATTTTTCATAAGTTAATATCGCCACGTAATGGCGTCGTTGGCTGCGTCGGCCGCTGCGATTGTTGACCTGTAAATTACTTGAATGCAGGTTAATTCAAGGAAGGCGGACATGAAATCGGGATCACCTCTTACAAATTAAACGTGCACAATAATATTAAGTGAATATATTATATGCTTAACTCATACAAATATGCTTACATTTGCCAGCACTCGCAAGATGTCCGTCTATACACAATCAAGACAAGAGAAGAAGTGAAGACGACTAAAAAAATTAACAAAAGAGCGTTCTTGTCACCTCTTTATATCATTTTGTCATAAATTATTTCTTTGCAATCGAAACTTACATAGAGAAATTATTATTTTACGGCTACATGATAAAAATATATTATTCAATTTTTAAATGTCTGTTCTTTATAAATACTGTTTTTTAAGTCTTTTCGTAATATAGCACTGGGGACGCTGTACAGCGCACACTCCGCTGCAGAGTGAAAATCTCATTCTGGAAACATCCCCAAGGCTGTGGCTAAGCCATGTCTCCGCAGTATCCTTTCTTTCAGGAGTGCTAGTTCTGCAAGGTTCGCAGGAGAGCTTCTGTAAAGTTTGGAAGGTAGAAGACGAGATACTGGCAGAAGTAAGGCTGTGAGGGCTGGGCATGAGTCGTGCTTCGGTAGTTCAGATGGTAGAGCACTTGCCCGCGAAAGGCAAAGGTCGCGAGTTCGAGTCTCGGTCGGGCACACAGTTTTAATCTGCCAGGAAGTTTCGTATCAGCGCACACTCCGCAGCAAAGTGAAAATCTCATTCTGGAAACACTTTATTAAGGTTTGAACAGTATAATGCACTTAAGTTGGAAACATTACATGTCCGAAGGAATGTCTGTGTATTTGTTTCTGTCACTGTACACTAACTCATCCCGTGACACCGTACAAAATGATGGCCATATCTCACTGTGCAATGCACTATAAACTTCGATAGAGTTCTGACTCCAAATGCAACTCGCAGTGCTGAATATCAAGTAAGACGATGCTGTCGTCGCAAACAATGAATGCAGAGTGGAGCTAGCAGCATTTCGCTCTGACTTAAGTACTCTTCCAGCAGCGGTAGTGCATGGAACCTCTACAGAGCATGTTTACACCAACGTCTCTCATTCGTCGCTGCGTCAGGCAGCGACTGTCCTTACTTGTCGTCCATTGTGAGGTACCATCATTGACATGGGATCTCATTCTTCGGATGATAACCACATTTTGTGTACAGGATACTAGGGCTATAAGTGCAGATACTGAGATCATTGGTACCTTGGCATGTACCCACTTCAGTGTGTCACTTTTCTTTTTCTCTGCATCTAACGGTTATCCCACAAACACATCACATAATTCACAACCACATGTTTTCTGCAGGGTCTCAACTGCACCACTAAGTGGACTAAAACTGCCAGTATAAACTAACTCTTTTGCGTCCATGTGTACACACTTCAACACCTGACCTGCTGCCCAGGAAAAAATGAGCCTTAACGCCTAGCTCTTGCTACATGTAGTTGGAGGCAATAGCCAACCAGAAAACATACTACTCCTAATAGCCATAATTATTAGTCTGCAAACAAAGTAAATACTGATGTAATGTTGTTCAGTATACTGTCATCAGTCACCAATAAAAATATCTGCATTTATACCCCTAAAACTTTTATGTAGTCATAGTAATAGTGGTGGTGGTGGTGATGGTTTCATCTGTGGAGCACTTTCAAAACTATGTTATACATGCTACGGTCTTTCAGTTTAAGTACAAAAACGACACAGTTCATATACACAAGCATTTACATACTTAGTGGTGAAGTTTGACAAGGGGACAAGCCCAGCCTTATTAAAACAGCGCAACCACATTCGGTTCATCCCTGGTGTACTGACAATGCTGTTTTCATTTTGTGGTGTGCAAATTCCAATCTGTTGGCCTGAAAAATAAGTCACAGCTACAAATAGCTTTAAGCCAAATGTTACATGAACCTCCGCTAAATGTCACTATGAACAATAATTTTTCAGACAAAACAATAAACAAAAACCCACACAACATGGCACAGAAAGTGCTAAAACATACATCGGTAAAACAAAATAAACCGTGTATTGCACAAAGCGGAAATCTAATTGTTCTTTCAGGCCTAGAAAGTATGAAGCGCAACGATATTCAAAAAAGGCTGTCTCAACGAAGAGACTGTTATATAGCGTAACTTTAGTTAAGAAACATCAGTTAAAAAGTGCAGATGAGTTCAATACAGTGTTGATAGGCGGAGCTGTAATTTGTCGCATTTTAAGATGCATGTTCACGGTGTTTCCGAATGCACTTATTTTCCGTATATCTTCTCGGCGTTGGTAATGACGCGAACTATTGCAGAGACCGGGAGGCGCTCGAAATACATTGTAAGAGTCGTTTATTAAGCACTTTCAGATTTCCGCACCTCCACGGGTAAAAACGGAACCCTTACAGCATCACTTTGCTGTCCGTCAGTCTGAGTATTAAGACCCCTTTTTCTCAGGAATGAGCCGACGTATCAAGATGAAATTTATGTCACACACCAAGGTCTACGATCTCTTGGCGGTGGAAAACATTTAAGCTTCTACGTGAATGTAGTCAAAAGATATGACCGTTTATGTCGCATATTTTGGTATTTTTTTAACATCGATATCGATAACAGACAAAAATTGTCGAGGTTCTTGATTCATGGGATAGATGACCTATATAGACAGTTAAGTTTGTGCGAAAACCTCAGTGCGTGAGTCCTACCCGCACTAATCCGAATATTTTTTTTTTTTCCAGTGAGGTTTTGATAGTCCGTGTGCGGGAAATACCGACGTACGTCACGCTCTCCGTTGGGCCTACATTATAACTGAGTCGTATATTTTTAAAGGGGCTCAAGTCAACCGACATACTTTTGTGGAAAATTAACAAAAACTGTTTAAATTGTATAATAACTTTATATGGGTTTCTTTATTGGTGTTGCTTTTGTAATTTTTCCTCCTATCTATGTAATTATGTAGTTCTCAATTCGTTCGAGCAATCAATCATTCATAATAGGAAACACAGTCATAGCTAGTCACTCAAAATGATTCAGAAATTTTACTTGTTAGAATGAAATCAGGCGATGATTCTTATTCTCTGCAGGCTCGTACTTTGCGGCAGTCTGCTAATCTTTACAAATAAAATGTCTCGTATTTTTGGGAGCGTTGTATAATCAGTCGGGAAACCTCAGATCAAGCGGATATTTGGCTTTGACGAAGTTTAACCTTCCGAAGAAGTAATGGATCTCTTGGATTATTAAATACAGGTTCGTATCCAGTCTTTCGGAAGTTCCATTCTGATTAACAACTACGTAATATATCGATGAATATCATTAATTCTCAAATGTCAAATACACACCTTTTGTATGAAGGAGCAATATATATATTTCCCTTTTAATTGTACAATTTCGTATCAGTTATCTTTTGTCATAAATCGCAATATTCAGATTACAATTCTTCAAACAAAGCTCAGGCTAATCGGCACGAAGACAATCTCGGAAGCTTTTTCTAACAACCACCAGAGAGAGTACTACAAAGAATAATTATGCGCTCATGGCATAGCTATTGTATGAAACTACTTTCCACATGGATTCTGCGAGTATGAAGAAAGAAAATTAGTACACGTCATTCAAGGGTAGAATTGTATCAGAATAATTCATCGATCTCGCGGTTCTAGGCGCTCAGTCCGGAACCGCGCGACTGCTACGGTCGCAGGTTCGAATCCTGCCTCGGGCATGGATGTGTGTGATATCCTTAGGTTAGTTAGGTTTAAGTATTTCTAAGTTCTAGGGGATTGATGACCACAGATGATAAGTTCCATAGTGCTCAGAGCAATTTGAACCATTTTTTAATTCATCGAATATAAAGAGATATTACACTTTGTTATATTGAAACTTCTTAATTAAAGAATTATTTTTACTTAAATTGCTGAGTATCTGGGAAGGTGAAGCTTCTACGGTATTTAATTCTGAAACTACTGAATGAAATTGACGTATTGAACCTACTGTCCCTTTGCTTATTCTTTTCATTTCAACTCTGACCCACAATATTATAGCGCAACGCCATCCGACTGCTCAAAAAATGATAATTTAACTTCAAATAATTAATACAAAAGAATGGCCCTGAATTAGAAGAAATCCTAACAATAACCCATACATATCATAAGTCGCTTACCTCACAGAAAATTTTCATGACACGAACTACAGCGATACAAGCGCCAATACTGCCAGCTAAATAAGAGATTCTAACTACTGAAGGCTCTGACTACTAATAGGCATGTGGTTACCAAAGGAAAGATTTTGTTGCAGAGCAAAAAATGTATTTAGCAGATTTTACCTCAATCGAGTGACAACCAGTTCAAAAAAATTATATAGTCATCAGTAATAAATCTCTATTACGGATACACATTCAGACCGTCCGCTCGCTCTAATATTGCAAACCTCCAACATTGCTAATTATTAACATCTAACCTCCATCACTGCTGACTACTCACTCCGAACTTCCATCACTGCTGGCTGTTCACCTGCATCTGCGAGTCCAACCAGCTACAGACAAGTCTCTTACATAGTGCACACAGCGCTGTCAGAGTTATTAACGCAGAGCGCTACATGGCGCTGCCAACATACAAACTCACAAACAGCCTACTTACAATATGACGCAAATGCGGCTGTAAAACGAAAGACTGAATTTCTGATGTTATATTTTGGTAATGAAATGCTGGAAAAACATGCTATTTTTTAAAAAAATAAGAAATACATGTGAAACTTACTGAAATCGCCCACTCCCTTTTATTCTCAGTAACATTAATTTGCTTGCATATAATACAACACGTACAGCTCTGCAATTCACAATACTAAAGCATTGTTCTACATCAAATATCAGGTGTCTGAGAAGAAATGAAGTTCGTCGTAGTCTTGTGTTATATCTTTTATATGGTCGTTATAAATGAGCACAGTTCATTTGAAATCTTTTGGTTTCACCCTCATGGCAGACATGTACCGTGCTTGTGCCAGTTTTATAGTATTAAGCGAAACGTAAGGGGTAAAAAAAGGAAAGCTAGACAGATGGAAATAAAGTAAATAAACTGTTTTATTATTTCAAAACTAATCGCCATAACAGTTAATACGTACACTCCTGGAAATGGAAAAAAGAACACATTGACACCGGTGTGTCAGACCCACCATACTTGCTCCGGACACTGCGAGAGGGCTGTACAAGCAATGATTACACGCACGGCACAGCGGACACACCAGGAACCGCGGTGTTGGCCGTCGAATGGCGCTAGCTGCGCAGCATTTGTGCACCGCCGCCGTCAGTGTCAGCCAGTTTGCCGTGGCATACGGAGCTCCATCGCAGTCTTTAACACTGGTAGCATGCCGCGACAGCGTGGACGTGAACCGTATGTGCAGTTGACGGACTTTGTGCGAGGGCGTATAGTGGGCATGCGGGAGGCCGGGTGGACGTACCGCCGAATTGCTCAACACGTGGGGCGTGAGGTCTCACAGTACATCGATGTTGTCGCCAGTGGTCGGCGGAAGGTGCACGTGCCCGTCGACCTGGGACCGGACCGCAGCGACGCACGGATGCACGCCAAGACCGTAGGATCCTACGCAGTGCCGTAGGGGACCGCACCGCCACTTCCCAGCAAATTAGGGACACTGTTGCTCCTGGGGTATCGGCGAGGACCATTCGCAACCGTCTCCATGAAGCTGGGCTACGGTCCCGCACACCGTTAGGCCGTCTTCCGCTCACGCCCCAACATCGTGCAGCCCGCCTCCAGTGGTGTCGCGACAGGCGTGAATGGAGGGACGAATGGAGACGTGTCGTCTTCAGCGATGAGAGTCGCTTCTGCCTTGGTGCCAATGATGGTCGTATGCGTGTTTGGCGCCGTGCAGGTGAGCGCCACAGTCAGGACTGCATACGACCGAGGCACACAGGGCCAACACCCGGCATCATGGTGTGGGGAGCGATCTCCTACACTGGCCGTACACCACTGGTGATCGTCGAGGGGACACTGAATAGTGCACGGTACATCCAAACCGTCATCGAACCCATCGTTCTACCATTCCTAGACCGGCAAGGGAACTTGCTGTTCCAACAGGACAATGCACGTCCGCATGTATCCCGTGCCACCCAACGTGCTCTAGAAGGTGGAAGTCAACTACCCTGGCCAGCAAGATCTCCGGATCGGTCCCCCATTGAGCATGTTTGGGACTGGATGAAGCGTCGTCTCACGCGGTCTGCACGTCCAGCACGAACGCTGGTCCAACTGAGGCGCCAGGTGGAAATGGCATGGCAAGCCGTTCCACAGGACTACATCCAGCATCTCTACGATCGTCTCCATGGGAGAATAGCAGCTTGCATTGCTGCGAAAGGTGGATATACACTGTACTAGTGCCGACATTGTGCATGCTCTGTTGCCTGTGTGTATGTGCCTGTGGTTCTGTCAGTGTGATCATGTGATGTATCTGACCCCAGGAATGTGTCAATAAAGTTTCCCCTTTCTGGGACAATGAATTCACGGTGTTCTTATTTCAATTTCTAGGAGTGTATATTCCATTGTGAGGCAAGACAGTCAATACCTTCGTGGAAAAATGTTTGCAGTTGCCTACGGAACCATTATTGTACCCAGGCGAATCGACAGCCACTTTCGTCAAGACTCTAAAAACACAGAAATCGTATGCGGAAAGATGGGGACTGTATAGAGGATGTGTAAGGCGTTCCCAGCGTAACTTCTGCGGCGGACTCAAAACAACAGGCATCCCCGTTCTGGGAGAGTCGTGATGATTTTTTCCTTTGACTGCAAGGGCCCACTGTTCATTGACTTTCCGGAACACTACGCCACAAGTAACTTACAGCGGTACGTGCACACTTTGCAAAAACTGAAGCGCTCCATCGAGTCCAAAACCTCAGCAACGATGATGAACGGCATCATTCTGTTGCAGGATAAGGCCCGCCCACATGTTGCCAAGGTTGTTTCTACTACGCTGCAGAAATTTCGCTGGGAAGCTCGTACACATCGTCCATACAGTCCCGATCTCTCCTCATGCGATTTCCATATTTTTGAAGCCCGAGGAAAGACATTCGTAGAAGTCAATTTGCTTTAGATGAAGCCTGGGTGCAATCATGGATCAGTATGCAACTGCAAACATTTTTCCACGAAGGCATTGTCCATCTTGTCTCACAGTGCTTCAGTGTATTAACAGTTATGGTGATTGTAAAATGTAAGCTTTCACTGCTGGAAACGTCACAATTAATAAATGTTCCGGGCTATTTTGCCGTGGTCGACTGGATTCCACCTTAAAACCCAATGTTTCGTCCCATCTGCAAAGGCCATTTTCAAGGGTGATCGCAGCATCTATAAATTATTCACACACTGGCTGACTACAGACTACAACAAAATTCCGCTTCAGCATGCTTCCGCGCAGTGGCCTGGCGTCACATGTTTTGAATACGCGAGCGCTAATGGCCGTTATCGACTGCCGTCGTCTGCTGTTGCTATCGTATCGTACGACTGTATGTGGGACGATCGGATTCGTGTATCAAGAATTCGGCACATTTTATCACTAAATTAAACGGCATAGTGGTACAGTCGGAAGACATATTAGTTAGTTTTGATGTGGTATCAATGAAGTGCTGCAACAGCTGAGTCGGATTCCTCCTCCTGATGCAGAACTGTTTACATATTGCCTCAAACTACGAATTTCAAATGGAACGATGAGTTATATAAACAGACGGATGGCGTCGCTATGGTGAACCCCTTAAGCCCAGTTAGAGTGAACTTCTTTATGGAAAGTTCGGGGTGCAAACATTGGAACCTGTGAACAAGAAACAGAATATTTGGTTCCGGTACGTGGATGATAAGCTTGTTTTGTGGTGGCATGGCAGGGAGGAAGTGTATCATTTTCACAAACATCTCATTGGGATCAATCCGAATATTTAATTTACCATGGAGGAGGAGGCAGGCGGAAGATTAAATTTTCTCGATGTGCTAGTTTTCAAGAAAGAAGATGGTAACTTGGGGGCACACGTTTTACCGAAAACTCTCGCACACAGACCGTTACATACACCGGTATTCGAACTACCACCTACAACAACAGCGAGGCATCATAAAAACGTTGCCGGATAGAGCAAGAACATTCTGCGAACCAGAGCTGCTTGAATCGGAATTAAAACATTTCAGCAATACATTGCTCAAGAATGGTTATTCGTTCGCTGAGTTGAAAAGAGCAAAACAATGGTTCAAATGGCTCTGAGAACTATGGGACTTCACATATGAGGTCATCAGTCCCCTACAACTTAGAACTACTTAAACCTAACTAACCTAAGGACATGACACACATCCATGCCCAAAGCAGGATACGAACCTGCGACAGTAGCAGTCGCGCGGTTCCAGACTGAAGCGCCTAGAACCGCTCGGCCACTGCGGCCGGTTTGAAAAGAGCGTTAAGACCACCACGTAGAAATTAGCGATGCTCAAGCACCTGTGAAATCGAACGTTTTCCTGCCATTCATTGAGGGCGTTACTGACCGCAAAGGGAAAAACCTTGAAAAAGCGGAACATCGCGGTGACCTGCAAACCCACACGCCAGATACAAGATCACCTAAAATCGGCCAAGGATGTTCACCAATCGCTGGAAAAAGTAGGAGTTTATAGGGAAGATTGACGGATCAGTTGCTGCGGAACATGATTTGCTGGCAGGAGACCAGCACGTTCATTTTGATAGGACTCAATTACTGGCTGGACAGGCTATAGAGAGAGTCGATAGAGATTGTTAAGCACGCCAGAAATTTCAATAGGAAGGTGGAGGCGGTGAAACTGAAAGTCATCTGGGTTCCGGTGCTGAAGAAGATGTGCAGTCTTTCATCATTCGGTGACAACAACAGCGGACAACGGCCAGCTGCGCTTGAGTATTCAAAACTTGTGACGTTAAGCCACTACACGGAAGCACGCGGGAACGGAATTTTGCTGTGGTCAATAGCGAGCCAGGGTGTGAAGCGGACATTCAATGAACCTGACGGTCCCTTTAAATACTGGGTTATCAAAAAGTCAGTATAAATTTGAAAACTTAATAAACCACGGAATAATGTAGATAGAGAGGTAAAAATTGACACACATGCTTGGAATGACATGGGGTTTTATTAGAAACAAAAAAAAAGTTCACAAAATGTCGACAGGTCTCTTGCGCGCGTCGTTTGGTGATGATCGTGTGCTCAGCCACCACTTTCGTCATGCCTGGCCTCCCAGGTCCCCAGACTTTGGGGTTACCTGAAGTCGCAAGTGTATCGTGATCGACCGACATCTCTAGGGATGGTGAAAGACAACATCCGACGCCAATGCCTCACCATAACTCCGGACATGCTTTACAGTGCTGTTCACAACATTATTCCTCGACTACAGCTATTGTTGATGAATGATGGTGGACATATTGAGCATTTCCTGTAAAGAACGTCATCTTTGCTTTGTCTTACTTTGTTACGCTAATTATTGCTATTCTCATCAGATGAAGCGCCATCTGGCGGACATTTTTTGAACTTTTGTATTTATTTGGTCCTAATAAAACCCCATATCATTCCAAGCATGTTTGTCAATTTGTACCTCTCTATATACATTATTTCGTGATTTATTCAGTTTTCAAATTTATACTGACTTTTTGATCACCCGGTATGTCATCCGCTGATGCGGACGAAACGTTGCGTTCTAAGTTCAAGTCCATTCGACCCCGGCATAGCAGCGTTGAGTTACGGTGATTACTTTTGAAATAATATAAGAGTTAACTTATTTTTTTTCCATCTGTCACTTTTTCATTTGATCGCCCCTTATACGTTGATAGTAAGTTGCCTTAGATAAAACACATCTTGCACTGAAATTTTTGGTAGGAAGCCGTTCTGCGTAAAAACGAAAGACAAAGAAAGAATTTGGTATTGTTATTTTCCTCCTTCTGTAAAACTGTCAGCTCTTTCGCTTATGAAGAAGGAGCTCAGTCACAACATTCCAGTTGCTTATTCCCTCTTTGTTTTTCCGAATAACAACGGTGCTCTTTAACGTTAATATCACACTTGGACCCACTCATAATCGTTAGACACTAATATCAACCTATAATACAATGCACTTGTAACTGCATGGTTAAGCCAGACAATAATGTACAACAATTGCAGCGTATTGTTTGCTTGTGAACACTACTAATGTAGCCATCTCGCAGCAAGTGTAGAAAATATTAACACTGCTAATTAAGCTCAATTTTCAAGGGCTCATGAGTCACGACTGATGTTCTTATCTTTTAATGGGGCATGAGTCTTTGATTAATGCCCCTATTAAATAACATTGCTTTTTCAGATTCCTGTTGAATATATACTGACAGACTCATACCCGGTTCATGTCAGTTTGTGCTGTTTATACAGGGTGGTCCATTGATCGTGACAGGGCCAAGTATCTCACGAAATAAGCGTCAAACGAAAAAACGTACAAAGAACGAAACTTGTCTAGCTTGAAGGGGGAAACCAGATGGCGCTATGGTTGGCCCGCTAGATGGCGCTGCCATAGGTCAAACGGATATCAACTGCGTTTTTTAAAATAGGAACCCCCATTTTTCATTAAATATTCGTGTAGTACGTAAAGAAATATGAACGTTTTAGTTGGACCACTTTTTTCGCTTTGTGACACATATCGCTGTAATAGTCAGAAACATATGGCTCACAATTTTAGACGAATACTTGGTAACAGGTAGGTTTTTTAAATTAAAATACAGAACGTAGCTACGTTTGAACATTTTATTTCGGTTGTTCCAATGTGATACATGTACCTTTGTGAACTCATCATTTCTGAGAACGCATGCTGTTACAGCGTGATTACCTGTAAATACCACATTAATGCAATAAATGCTCAAAATGATGTCCGTCAACCTAAATGCATTTGTGGATACGTGTAACGATATTAGCCGGCCGAAGTGGCCGTGCGGTTAAAGGCGCTGCAGTCTGGAACCGCAAGACCGCTACGGTCGCAGGTTCGAATCCTGCCTCGGGCATGGATGTTTGTGCTGTCCTTAGGTTAGTTAGGTTTAACTAGTTCTAAGTTCTAGGGGACTAATGACCTCAGCAGTTGAGTCCCATAGTGCTCAGAGCCATTTGAACCATTTGTAACGATATTCCTCTCAACAGCGAGTAGTTCGCCTTCCGTAATGTTCGCACATGCATTGACAATGCGCTGACGCATGTTGTCAAGCGTTGTCGGTGGATCACGATAGCAAATATCCTTCAACTTTCTCCTCAGAAAGAAATCCGGGGACGTCAGATCCGGTGAACGTGCGGGCCAATCCACCTGTCATGAAATATGCTATTCAATACCGCTTCAACTGCACGCGAGCTATGTGCCGGACATCCATCATGTTGGGAGTACATCGCCATTCTGTCATGCAGTGAAACAATCGGTAGAACATTACGTAGAAAATCAGCATACATTGCACCATTTAGATTGCCATCGACAAAATGGGGGCCAATTATCCTTCCTCCCATAATACCGCACCATACATTAACCCGCCAAGATCGCTGACGTTGCACTTGTCGCAGCCATCGTGGATTTTCCGTTGCCCAATAGTACATATTATGCCGGTTTGCGTTACCGCTGTTGGTGAATGACGCTTCATCGCTAAATAGAACGCGTGCAAAAAAATCTGTCATCGTCCCGTAGTTTATCTAGTGCCCAGTGGCAGAACTGTACACGACGTTCAAAGTCTTCGCCATGCAATAGAAATATGGTACGGGTGCAATCGATGTTGATGTAGCATTCTCAACACCGACGTTTTTGTGATTCCCGATTCTCGCGCAAGTTGTCTGCTACTGATGTGCGGATTAGCCGCGACAGCAGCTAAAACACCTACTTGGGCATCATCATTTGTTGCAGGTCGTGGTTGACGTTTCACGTGTGGCTGAACACTTCCTGTTTCCTTAAATAACGTAACAATCCGGCAAACGGTCCGGACACTTGAATGATGTCGTCCAGGATACCGAGCAGCATACATAGCACACGCCCGTTGGACATTTTGATCACAATAGCCATACGTCAACACTATATCGACCTTTTCCGCAATTGGTAAACGGTCCATTTTAACTTGGGTAATGTATCACGAAGCAAATACCGTCCGCACTGGCGGAATGTTAGGTGATACCACGTACTTATACGTTTGTGACTATTACAGCGCCATCTGTCACAAAGCGAAAAAAGTGGTCCAACTAAAACATTTGTATTTCTTTACGTACTACACGAATATGTAATAAAAATGGGTGATCCTATTTTTAAAAAAACGCAGTTCATATCCGTTTGACCTATGGCAGCGCTATGTAGCGGGCCAACCATAGCGCTATCTGGTTTCCCCCTTCAAGCTAGGCGAGTTTCGTTCTTTGTAGTTTTTTCGTTTGATGCTTATTTCGTGAGATATTTGTCCCAGTCACTATCAGTGGACCACCCTGTATATGTAGTATCTGAAGCAATAGCAGACTCTAGATTAGCTGATTACGGAATGATGCCCTTTTGAAAATATACGATTCATAATTTTCTATTTTAGGTTGAAGATGCAATGGAAACATAAGGATAAGGTATTCTTAGACAGTGCAAAGAGAAAATAAAGCTGCAGAAGTAAAATATGTTACAGAAACTGAGACACAGTGTTCTATAACTGTGAACCGATATAACGTACCAAGAACAGGCAGAGTTCTCGGCTGAAGATATGTTTTTCAGGTAGTGGGCAAGCTTGTGAAGGGGCATCTCCACAAAGAGAGTCGAATTCTTGACATGCTTAGCTTAGCGCGGCATTAGCAGAGCGGTCTTAGGCGCTGCAGTCATAGACTGTGCGGCTGGTCCCGGGGGAGGTTCGTAGTCCTCCCTCGGGCATGGGTGTGTGTGTTTGTCCTTAGGATAATTTAAGCTTAGGGACTGATGACCTTAGCAGTTAAGTCCCATAAGATTTCACACACATTTGAACATTTTTTTGCTTAGCTTACTCAGAACTCAAGTGAAAACGACGTGTCACTCTATGAAACAACGGTAGTCGACAACTTTGGAGCCACCAGTTTTTATATTATAACTTGCATGCTATGGCAGTATGCTATTTCAAGACAATGCGTTGAATAATTATCACAAACACGTTAGCCTTGGTACGATGTCTTATAATTATGTGTCAGTTAATGATAGCTGGCGTAAAAGCCTCCAGGAGATCCTAAGATGGATGATAATCTTCGTCAGAGCTGCATGTGTTTTCCATGGTCTTGTGGTAAGGAACACCACTTTATGCAGTCGACGAAGCATGTTTGCGTTCTGGTATATGCTATTTTTTTAGCTTTCGTGACAGGTTCTGTGACTTTCTGATCAATAAAACAGAAATATGTTATGCAATAGTCGATATTATTTACATGTAACAACGCCCTCTAGCAGGAATGAGCATTTTCTACATTGTGACTCGTGCCTGAAAAATGAAGGCTGCAGTTGCTGTGACTGAAGCGGCAAGCAATGGCATATATGTTCCTTTCTGGTCAGAAGTATTTGACCGTTGTTTCCGAAAATGTTGCTTTGCGAGGGCGTTTTCCGCTCTTCTGCTTATGAAGAAGTGGCTCACTCACAACTTCCCGTTGCTTAATTTGTCTTCGTTTTTCCGAATAACGACATTACTCCTAAACTTTAATATCACTCCTTGAAACACTCATTGTATACTATGTAATCGTTAAATACTAATGCCAACCTACACTACAATGCACTTTTAACTGAATATGTCCGCAGCTCGTGGTCGTGAGGTAGCGTTCTCGCTTCCCGCGCCCGGGTTCCCGGGTTCGATTCCCGGCAGGGTCAGGGATTTTCTCTGCCTCGTGATGACTAGGTGTTGTGTGATGTTCTTAGGTTGGTTAGGTTTAAGTAGCTCTAAGTTATATGGGACTGATGACCATAGATGTTAAGTCCCATAGTGCTCAGAGCCATTTGAACCATTTAACTGCATGGATAACAAAGACAACAACGTACAACGATCAATACAGTTTGTGAGGGTAGGAAATTATCCAGACATTTTGTAGCCAAAGTTTGGAAATAAATAATTTCGTTGAGTGAGGGTGAAATCTCGTACTAATTTTCAACATAAACGAACAAGCCTTATTAGTAGAATTATATGCACTTTTGTTATCCAAAATAATCGTTCAGAATATAAAGTTTTAATTATTATGTAAGAAGGGTTATAAATACAAAATCAAATAGGGCTAATGCAGGAGCCGGTTTAATAATGAATAAAACAATAGGAATGCGGGTAAGCTACTACAAACAGCACAGCGAACGCATTATTGTGGCCAAGATAGACACGAAGCCCGTGCCTACTACAGTAGTACAATTTTATATGCCAACTAGCTCTGCAGATGACGAAGAAATCGAAGAAATGTATGATGAAATAAAATAAATTATTCAGATAGTGAAGGTAGACGAAAATTTAATAGTCATGGGTGACTGGAATTCGGTAGTAGGAAAAGGGAGAGAAAGAAACATAGTAGGTGCATATGGATTGGGGCTAAGAAATGAAAGAGGACGCCGCCTGATAGAATATTGCACAGAGCACAACTTAATCATAGTTAACACTTGGTTCAAGAATCATAAAAGAAGATTGTATACATGGAAGAAGCCTGGAGATACTGACAGGTTTCAGATACAGTATATAATGGTAAGACAGAGATTTAGGAATCAGGTTTTAAATTGTAAGACATTTCCAGGGGCAGATGTGGACTCTGACCACAATCTACTGGTTATGAACTGTAGATTAAAACTGAAGAAACTGCAAAAAGGTGGGAATTTAAGGAGATGGGACCTGGATAAACTGACTAAACCAAAGGTTGTACAGAGTTTCAGGGAGAGCATAAGGGAACAATTGACAGGAATGGGGGAAAGAAATACAATAGAAGAAGAATGGGTAGCTTTGAGAGATGAAGTAGTGAAGGCAGCAGAGGATCTAGTAGGTAAAAACACTAGGGCTAGTAGAAATCCTTGGGTAACAGAAGAAATATTGAATTTAATTGATGAAAGGAGAAAATATAAAAATGCAGTAAATGAAGCAGGCAAAAAGGAATACAAACGTCTCAAAAATGAGATCGACAGGAAGTGCAAAATGGCTAAGCAGGGATGGCTAGAGGACAAATGTAAGGATGTAGAGGCTTATCTCACTAGGGGTAAGATAGATACTGCCTACAGGAAAATTAAAGAGACCTTTGGAGAAAAGAGAACCACTTGTATGAATATCAAGAGCTCAGATGGAAACCCAGTCCTAAGCAAAGAAGGGAAAGCAGAAAGGTGGAAGGAGTATATAGAAGGTCTATACAAGGGCAATGTACTTGAGGACAATATTATGGAAATGGAAGAGGAGGTAGATGAAGATGAAATGGGAGATACGATACTGCGTGAAGAGTTTGACAGAGCACTGAAAGACCTGAGTCGAAACAAGGCCCCCGTAGTAGACAACATTCCATTAGAACTACTGACGGCCTTGGGAGAGCCAGTCATGACAGAACTCTACCATCTGGTGAGCAAGATGTATGAGACAGGCGACATACCCTCAGACTTCAAGAAGAATATAACAATTCCAATCCCAAAGATAGCAGGTGCTGACAGATGTGAAAATTACCGAACAATCAGTTTAATAAGTCACAGATGCAAAATACTAACGCGAATTCTTTACAGACGAATCGAAAAACTGGTAGAAGCCGACCTAGGGGAAGATCAGTTTGGGTTCCGTAGAATTATTGGAACACGTGAGGCAATATTGACCCTACGACTTATCTTAGAAGCTAGATTAAGAAAAGGCAAACCTACGTTTCTAGCATTTGTAGATTTAGAGAAAGCTTTTGACAATGTTGACTGGAATACTTTCTTTCAAATTCTGAAGGTGGCAGGAGTAAAATTCAGGGAGCGAAAGGCTATTTACAATTTGTACAGAAACCAGATGGCAGTTATAAGAGTTGAGGGGCATGAAAGGGAAGCAGTAGTTGGGAAGGGAGTGAGAGAGGGTTGTAGCCTATCCCCGATGTTATTCAATCTGTATATTGAGCAAGCAGTGAAGAAAACAAAAGAAAAATTCGGAGTAGGTATTAAAATCCATGGAGAAGAAATAAAAACTTTGAGGTTCGCCGATGACATTGTAATTCTGTCAGAGACAGCAAAGGACTTGGAAGAGCAGCTGAACGGATTGGACAGTGTCATGAAAGGAGGATATAAGATGAACATCAACAAAAGCAAAACGAGGATAATGGAATGTAGTCGAATTAAGTCGGGTGATGCTGAGGGAATTAGATTAGGAAATGAGACACTTAAAGTAGTAAAGGAGTTTTGCTATTTGGGGATCAAAATAACTGATGATGGTCGAAGTAGAGAGGATGTAAAATGTAGACTGGCAATGGCAAGGAAAGCGTTTCTGAAGAAGAGAAATTTGTTAACATCGAGTATAGATTTAAGTGTCAGGAAGTCGTTTCTGAAAGTATTTGTATGGAGCGTAGCCACGTATGGAAGTGAAACATGGACGATAACTAGTGTGGACAAGAAGAGAATAGAAGCTTTCGAAATGTGGTTCTACAGAAGAATGCTGAAGATTATATGGGTAGATCACATAACTAATGAGGAGGTATTGAATAGGATTGGGGAGAAGAGAAGTTTGTGGCACAACTTGACTAGAAGAAGGGATCGGTTGGTGGAACATGTTCTGAGGCATCAGGGGATCACCAATTTAGTATTGGAGGGCAGCGTGGCGGGTAAAAATCGTAGAGGGAGACCAAGAGATGAATACACTAAACAGATTCAGAATGATGTAGGTTGCAGTAGGTACTGGGAGAAGAAGAAGCTTGCACAGGATAGAGTAGCATGGAGAGCTGCATCAAACCAGTCTCAGGACTGAAGACCACAACAACAACAACAATGTGACATTTATGACAGCCTCCAGAACACAGTCAAATATCCTATCGTTATTTTGCATTCATGACACACGTGGTCAGCGAAATTTGAAGAGTATTACATACTCTAACCAGATCCTTCGGTACTTTGAAGAATAGTGTGCCTGTGTCGCCTGCTAGCTGCTTTGGGTTCGTGCCGCTGTTGCGCTACAGTGCGTATGCGCTGATTTGTGGCAGATTGCTTTAGATTGGTTGGCGCGAGGAGAACTGACACCAGCGTCTCGGTTCGCTAGAACCATACGACATCGCTTCCTAAATACTTACAGGATAATGTTGGGGATCTCCTTCGAAAACAACTCCGCTCGGTGCGCTCGCTACCGATCCAATCGGCAGAGCGGCCCAAAGATACAGAATGCTGGGACCCTATTCTGTATCTTCCGGATGCTATGCTGTCCAGATCGGTAGGCGAGAGCACCGATCGGCGTTGTTTCCAAAGTAGAACCCAACGTTATTCTGTAAGCATTTAGGAAGCGATGCCGAATATTTGTAGCGAACTGAGACGCTGTTGTTAGTTCTCCTCGCGCCAACCAATCTAAAGCAGTCTGCCTCAGATCCGCGCATGCGTACTGTCGCATTTTTTATTTTATTCTCATTTACATCTACGTCTGGTTTTGGATTTTACGTTTTGGAACATGAGTTAGAAATGGAGTGTAGTACCACGCTGTACAAATACATCTACAAAACACCAGAAAAATTAGTCATTTTTTTCTGTTTTCCATGATTCCTTAGTTGCTTCAAAATTAATGGAGGTGCGTTCCAGCTATGTAACTAATTGAAGGCAGTTTGTTTATTGCCATACGCATTTCGCATTTTTATTTGTGAAGATGCTTCGTTTCTTTTATTTGTGAAGATGCTTCACAAGTAAAAGAAGCGAAACGCGTACGGCAATAAACAAACTGCCTTCAATTAGTTGCATAGATGGAACATACCTCCATCAACCCGAAAAATTGTCTAAGAGAGTATCAAAGAATAAGAAGATGCATGGAATGCGATTATAACACGCTGTTAGAGATCCAAATGATGAAGAATGCTGCTTCCCTATGTGATACTTCAATGATATAGTTCTTAAAAACAAAGTTTAAAAAACGCCTTTTCGAGAGAGTGTGGCGAGTGCAGCCACTTAAGTTCGACGTATTTTATAACATGCATCTGAAGAACCAAAATGTGGCATGGTTTAAAAATATTATGGTGGGATCTTTCATCTCTGTCTGCTATTGTTAAAGATTCGACCTCTGATAAATACTTGTGAAAAGCAAGAGTATAAAGCCTGAAACGTCCCCTTAGAACAATTATAGAAGACTGTCCTTAAACTGACACACAATGTTTTTTTAGCGCAACGCAATCTGACTTTCAATAATCCCTACAAAAGAATGGCCCTGACTAACATTAACCTATACCTTTCACAAATCACTTACCTCACAAAAATCTTCGTTACTCGAACTACTGCAATACAGCGAGCGCCACTACTGCCAGCTAAATAAAAGATTCAAACTACGGAAGGCACTAACTACTGATAGGCATAGTTAGCAAATGAAAGATTTTAATAGAGAACAAACAATGTATTTACCTTAATAGTCATAATATATATAGCAGTTCATGACATCCAGTCTTACAAATTTCAAAACTCCGCCATCTCTCTCCCCACATCTACCACTGCTGGCGGCTCACCTCCAACTGCCCAACGCTAGGCGCTGTTCACATCCAGCTGCCCAACACTACAATGACGAGTATTACAACAATGCCAAGCAGCCACTGACTGCACACAGCACAGCCAGTGATTTTCATCAGAGCGCTACGTGGCGTTACCAATATAAAAACCTAAACAGCCTACATTCATAGCCCCCATGCTCCCCACAAAAATTTTACAAATTGTTTTGGGCAGTGGCCAATACAGATTTGAAAAAAATTTTCATAATTACAATAATATCAAATGCACACACTTATTGATACAATGTTGGTCAAAAGCTAAAATTTTCTCACAGTCCATAAATACAGTCCTGATCATTCATCACAGTAAAATTGCAGTTTTTTTTTTCAAAGTCTGAGCAGTAAAAGAAAATGCACACGGAAGTAGTGGATTTCCATGCTGTCTTGAAGAAGTACTGTTGTCCTTCCAGCGGAAAGACAGTGCTGACTCTTGACATGCAGACAAGTTATGGGTCACAACAGAGCAAACCCACAGCAGAGTAATTCGAAGTTTTGAGGAATATTGGTAGGCAAGTCATCACAGAATAGACCCACTGTAGTCCTGGTAGAGAGCATGGTATTGGTGGGCCACCAGAGGTGCAGACCCACTGCAGTCCTTGTAGAAATAATGGTGTTGGTGAGTCATCAAAGGTGTAGACACACTGTAGTCCTTGTAGAGACGGCCAGCAACCATCTGTTGCGACTGTGCAGGTGCACAATCACCATCGAAGAGTCTTGCGGACAATATAGCAAGTCCATAACCACCACTTGTGCACTCACAAAGTTTTTGGAATTGTCCTTAGAACCAGCAATGGTGTTATCCAGTCCCTTGCTGAATTATTAACACACGTGCAAACACTATCAGTCCCTACTTCTCACATATTGTCCATATACTATGACCAACAGAAATGTGTGCAGTGAAATGTAACTTACAAGTTACTTAATTCGATGAACTGGTGTCAATTACAATTTTATAACATAAGAATACGATAACAAAGGTACAAAATACATCATTAAAAACATAATAATACAGATAACATTTGTAGTAATAGGGGCTTTACAAAAGAATAGGAATAAACATGTACATCAGTGTTACAAGAATTATGACATAAGTAAATATATAAAATAATGAGAATAGTTTTCGAAACATTAATTTCACACATGAGCATTAAAACAGAACAGAATAAATAATGTCCAAATATCTTTACAAAGAAAATAACTTAGTATTTGAAAAATTCTACAACATAAATCTTATTAGCTAAACACATAAAGACAGGAAAAAGACAAATTCACATAGTGTAATAACACAAATATACAGGACAGGGTTTGTTTTCAGTGTAACATTAGGTACTGCAGTCCAACCCAAAACGCCATTCCATAGATCTTTCGTCTTATCTCAACATTTGTTTCCACCAAAAAAAATCCTATCCAAGCATGCTTTCTGTATTTATATGTTCACATATTTCTTACCTCATTATTTATTTTCCATTATCTTACCTCATCATTTATTTCCAAGAAAATCCTACCTAAACCTGTTGTCCCTAAACCATAATTTTTGTTCATATCCTCTTTCAAAATCCTTTTTTGGCCAAACCATTTTCTTATAGCTTCTCAATGCATTTCATCCAATTCATCACAACTCGTTCTCATATATAGTCTACCCCCTCTTAAGCTAACTTAAATATACTGAGCTCAGATGCTAAACTAAGGGACGAGGTAATGCAGCAGCGCAAAACAATTAACACAAACAGCAATGACAAAAAAAATGGAAATTGGTAAAGCAATTGCAATATTACAACTAATATACGGCACTGTGCAGCAAACAAGAAAAATAAATCCATAGTAAAACTGGCTTAACAGAGTAATGCAAAGTGAAATTTAGTAGCACTATGCCTGGCACACAGCAGCAGCAAATTCAATAACTTATACCTAAACATGACAAAGCTCAAGCAGAAAAAATATTACAGTAAAAATGGCCATGTTTAATACCTATGTCACATCTTAACACTAGGGTGATGCATCACCATAACTAAATAAGTTACCCACTCATTGACAAAAATTATGTATGCAATTCCTGTGAAGGAAAATGTCTTTTTGTGCTCCCTCGTATTTTTTGAAGTAGATTATAAAATGGTTATTTACTGGATCTGTAGGCATAAAATATCTATATTAGTACATATATTAAATTTTATTTTAACCAATGCTGCAGTGCAGCTAGAAACTAGATATTAAACAAAATAGGCAAAGCAAGGCGTGAAACGTCATTCACTAGCCATATGGCATTTCATAATGCAGTAAACAATCTTTCAACTAGCAAGGCAATAGATGTGAAATGTTTCTCATTATTTCATTAGGCATTTTAGTAAACATCATAAATTACGAGCTCCACAGTGTAATCATATGTTTTCAAGTTTGAGCGTGTCGTATTTGCGATGCTTTCTACAAAAAAATGTCAATAGCGAGGATAATGGCCTCCTTATTTCTGCACCTGTGCCTCTGAAAGGCGACTGTCGCGCAGCTGCCCACGTAATGCATTGTGCCCACGACGCATTACGTGAAGGTCACTTAACTTTCTTACTGAAATATTTACAACACCAGTTTGCACTACAGTGGCAGTCTCATATACAAAATTTCACGGGTCGAGAATTTGCATTGCAAATGTGTAGAAACAAAATCTTATGAATATAACAGTGTCCAAAAAATTTTCGCCGGCATTGTGATACATTCACGCATTTACACACATTTCATAACTCTTAAAGTACGATTCTTGGTTTCCAACATCCTTTTTCACAAGTCAGAGTCCCTAACCACTATTCATTACTCCTTACCTTATTACACATATATGTATTCGTCGACACGTCAATCTTGCGACAACACTTCGATATTTCATCATAATAAATACATAGCATAATCAAATTCCTCATGTAGCATCAGCTTATAGATCATAAACATACCTCAACAGCATAATACACATCGTCGTCGTAAAAATAACATCATAACACCTCAGTCAAATCTCAAAAACGTCGTAGCTTTCTGCAATAATGTCAAAAACTAAAAAAATTCTCTGCTCATTTCAATAGTGTCATCTACCTCAAACGTACTTTAAAATCATGCTCCCTTACCAAATACATCATTCAAAGCTCTCATAGTATCACAATGGTTCCGAATAAATATGAACAGTTCACAAAATACAATTTCATAAGTGTGAAGTTACCCAACTGTGTAATTGCGTAAACATGTGTCACTGATGTAATAAAAAAAAATGTTTATCTCTCAGTTAAATGATCAGACAGCTGTGTAATTTATGTGTTAGAGGAATATGGTACCGATGTGTAAAGTTGTATAAGCAAATACCATATTAGCTAGGGCTCCTTGTGCTTGCCAAACACATGGTACACAAAGTAAGCGTGTACCCCCTGAGGATTAATGTAATTATACCCTCAGGTGTTACAGATTACAGCAATGGAATGAAATGTATCATGGAAAACCTTTGTAATTCAAAAAGCTTGAAAAATAAATGGTTCAAGTACAAAATTAATCACTCAAATGCGTGTCCTGTAGCGCTAAATGTGCGTCTTGTTGTAAGATAATTCTGTGGAAGTGTTGTAGTTATCGTCCTCTGTAAGCAAAGTTCTGCTGAAGTCAATGTACTTACCTCGTAATACACGAAGTGAATTGCTTTGCGTATAGATATCTTAGTTATTACGCTTATTGCCGTGATGAAGGAAGTACTGTGCTGTAACGTATTGTTGTGCTACGGAAAAGGCTGTCTCATCGTAGCTATACCACAAAAGTTACTACTAAAACATGTTTTACTTTCCAGAATAATTCAGAAAAACTGTGCAGATATAAAACAGATACACCGCAAAAGCAACATTGTAAATTGTCACTCATTAGTAGCGTCGTGATAAAATCGTGTAGTTGTCACATAAACTAACCACTGTGTCATCTGGTATCTCACAGAAAGTACTTTAAATCAAGAATGTATCTTCAAGTAAACCAAAATGATGCATTAAAATCTCATTAGCAGTACCAGTATATGTCCTAAGTATGTAAGTCTGATAGTCGTTACGTAATCGTGCAACTAACAAGCAAGAATGTACAAATACAACACTGTGTCGTCTGTTCACTATAATAATGCATTCGTAATTTCTGTTTAAAAATGTTCCCTAGGTTCTAGACTGGATATTTAACTTCAAACATTGTTGCATGTTAACAATTTCTTAAGTCTGACAAAGCATACTAGAAATGTGAAGTGAAAAGTTTTATGGCAAAGACAAAGTTAAAAAGCAGATTATCTTTCAATAAACGGTTTTACATGTGAAATGTGGTGTAAACCTTTACTCTTCCTAGTACGCAGAGTTTCAACTTCAACGCAATTATCGTGTGGTATACGTCGGATTCTGTAAGGTCCATTGTAAACGAGAAAGAATTTGTGACTCAAGTGTTTCTTCTTATGTGACAATGAATGAGCTTTAATGAGAACTTTCTGACCAATATACAGGGTGTCCCAGCTATCTTGTCCACCCAAAATATCTCAGGAACAATAACAGCTATTGTAAAACGACTTTCACCGGTATCAATGTAGGGCTGGGGCCCATGTATGTACATATTTGGAAACATTCTAAAACGAAAGCATATGTGTTTTTTAACACAAACTTATGTTTTTTTTAAATGGACCTCCTATATTTTTTCTTCGGCAATCCATAGCATGACAAAGCACATACACAATGGCGTTGATTGCATCGCAATATTCCCATTACATCCCGAGATATTAAGACGCGAAGTTGACGCTTGAAACACCCGACATGTGCTGCTTGTGCATGTCCTGAGGCTCAGGCGTGAACCACATGCTGCCCGTAATCGCGATGTGATTAACATGCGTAATCACACTTCCATACTTATCAAGAGGTCCGAAACGAATAATACGGTCTGCTGCCATACTGCAGCATGGGGTTCACACCTGAGCCTCAGGACGTGCGCTAGTAGCGCATGTCGGGTGTTTCAAGCGTCAACTTCGCGTCTCAATATCTCGGGATGTAATGGGAATATTGCGATGCAATCAAGGCCATTGTGTATGTGCTCTGTCATGCTATGGATTTCTGAAGAAAAAAATATAGGAGGTCCATTTAAAAAAACATTAATTTGTGTTAAAAAACACATATGCTTTCGTTTTAGAATGTTTCCAAATATGTACATTCATGGGCCCCAGCCCTACATTGATACCGGTGAAAGTCGTTTTCCAATAGCTGTCATTGGTCCAGAGATATTTTGGGTGAACAAGATAGCTGGGACACCCTGTATAATTTCTTTGCATTTGCTTTGTCGTGTAGTTTTCTCCTTTTGTCTGTTGCAGATTTTATATTTTTAATAGCTAAATCAATTATGTCTTTGTGTCGAAGTTAACGTGTATTTGGAAAAGGTGCAAGCTCTCTGATTCTGTTCGGTGGTTCTTCATTCTTTAGTACAAGAGTAGGTGGTAAAGCAGTGGAGTCGTGAGACATTTCATTCAGCACGTTTTGAAATAAGTGTAAATATCTGTCCCAATGCTGATGCTTTCTGTGACAAAGTCTGCAAAGCTTATTGATTTCTTTCATAATCCGTTCAGACGGGTTATAATGTGGTGAGAACAATGAAATAAAAACAGGTTTGATTTTATGATTCCGAAGCATGCGTGACCAAACAGCAGATCTGAATTGCGGTCCGTTATCTGAAATGACTTTACTAACGTGTCCAACTTCACGTAAGAAATTTTTAACAAAGGCGTTGGATACAGACCGTCCAGTGGCTTTGCATAACGGAGTGAAAGAAACAAATTTTGAAGTAAGTTCAACAGCGACTAGAACGTACGAAAATCCATTCGATGTTCTGATGAGGGGTCCCAAGCGATCAACAGCAGCAAATTCTTTTAATTTAGAAGGAATGATAGGAAACAACGGAGCACGATGTGAGATAGTAGATGGTTTCGCCTTTTGACAAAGTTTACAAATAGACAAGACTCTTCGAATTCTCTTTTCCATATTGTTAAAATAACAAGTCGTTCGAAGAATATGATAACATTTTCGTGGACCAAAATGTGCGTACCTGAAATGAATGTACCAAATGAGCTTATTAACAAATTCGTCTGGAATGCAAAGTACCCATAGCTTGTCATCAACAGTGCAGCGTTTGAAGAGTATGTTGTTTCTAACCAGATAATAATGCCGAATCTGAGTGTGCGGCTTTTCATGCCATTTACTTTTGATGTCTTTCCAAATCGGATCTTTATCTTGTTCATGAGCAATGTCCTTTAAAGATGTGGTGATGAAGTTTTCAAAGGCGACTTTCTGAATGTAAAGAATACTGAAATTTTTCTCGAGGTTGCCTTCTGTGTTACTTTTCTCAAGCCCAGCCGGTGCGCGTGACAGTGCGTCCGCAACAATGTTCTCCTTGCCGGGAATGTAGACTATTGTGAAGTGGAATTCTTGCAGAAACAATGCCCAACGTTTTAAAATGTCATGATTTAATTATGAAGACATAAGAAATTGTAATGCACGATGACCACTGTATACTTTTATGTGCTTACCAGAAAGAAAGAAACAGAATTTGTTAAATGCCCAAACGATAGCTAAAGCTTCTAATTCAGTAACGGAATAATTTTTTTCAGATTTTGTTAGCACTCGGCTAGCAAAAGCAATGGTTTTCTGAACAGTAATGTCATTTTCTATGGCTTCTTGAAATAAATGGGCACCAAGACCGACTTTAGAAGAATCCGTGCTAAGGCAAAAGTCTTGTGAGAGATCTGGATGAGCTAGTATTAGCGCGTTAAGTAGCGATTCTTTCAAATAATTGAATTCCAATTGTGCTTGTTCGTCCCAGTTCCAAATAGTATTCTTTCCAGTGAGAGAATAAAGTTTTGGTGTAACTAGAATTTGCATATTCAGAAAACGACGGTAAAAATTGACGAGACCTAGAAAACTGCGGACTTGTCTTTTTGTGGATGGAACTGGAATGGCTCTGATTGCTTTTAACTTTTCAGGATCCGGCTGAATGCCTTCAGAAGAAATAATATGTCCCAAAAACCTCACCTTTGACCTACCGAATTCAGACTTTTCCAAGTTAACTGTAATTCCAGATTCTGCAAAAATACGTAACAAACTGTTGAGGATGCGATTATGTTGTTCCCATGAGGCTTCTGCTATTAGAATATCATCCACATATAAGGTGATGTGACGTTTTAAGAAATCAGGTAATATGGAATTTAGCCCGCGAATGAACGCTGCCGAAGAAATGTTCAAACCAAAAGGAAGTTTCCGAAATTGATAACAAACGCCGAAACAAAGAAAAGCTGTGTATTTTCTACATTCTGGATGAAGTTCGATCTGATAAAAGCTGGATCTGAGATCAATGGAAGACAACACTTTTACACCATTAAAATTTTGAAGAAGTTCTTCCATTGTCTGCGGCCTGTCTGTTTCAGGAAAGATGATAGTATTGATTTGTCTCGAATCTAAGACAAGCCTGATCGATCCATTTTTCTTCTCAACAACATGTAATGGATTGTTGTATGAGCTTACTGCAGGCTCAATAATGCCCTCGTTAAGCATAGGTTGTATTTCTGTTCTAACACGGTCCCTATAATGCGCCGGAATTACGTATGGTCTAACACAAAATTTAGTATGCTCACGAACACGAAATTGGTATTGAAATCCCTTGATTGTTCCTGTTTTGTGAGTAAACACTGTGGAATGTGCTTGTAAAATCTCAAAAAGGTCTTGCCTATCAGTGTCATTACAATTCTCAATTGTTTGAATTTTATTCTGAATTAACTCATTAGTATCAAATATGTCGTCGATAACATCCCTGGCAGTACTTGCAGAGTGATTGTTAGTGTCTAGTTCCGTAGAAAATTCCGAACTGTTGTCTAACAGAAGGTAAAGCCGATTAATTTCCTCGTCATGGTTTGAGAGCCAATCTTCAAATTTCAAAGCTATTGACTTACCTTCTTTCTCCAAACTTATTTCAGCATCGTGAAAGTTTAAGATTGCTTTGTATTCATTCAAAAAGTCTTTTCCCAATATAATTTCCGTCGGCAATAATGGAACAATAAGAAAGTTTATAGAGTAGCTGTGGCTTTGACAAAAGAATTCTAAGTTGGTTTGTTGGCGTACATCTACACTTTTTCCAACGATTGCACCTTGTAATTTAATCTTACGTAACGGAAGTGTGGGGCAATCATTCGATTTGTTGCATTTGCTAAAGGCTGTTTCACTAATTACTGAAATGGGACTGCCAGAGTCTAGTACTGCAGTAAATTTTACGTCATTTACTGTAATGTGAATCACAGTATATGCAATATTGTTATGTTTTACGTCGTGTTCCTGGAGTAAGATATCCCTAATGACTTCCATTTTTACGTAATTACTAGCTATGGCAGCTGCATCGTCAGTTTCATACGTACGTTTTGTGGCTGCCAGCGGTATGAGTCATTGCCTATTGTCTCTTTGTTGGCGCGCGTCGTTATTGGGATTTGGAGACCTAACTTCTACAAATTCACCTTGTCGAGAGGGCCCTGCTCTATTTGAATCCCGCCAGTTCTGATGCAATTCAGGTCTGTCGTTACGATCATATCGTCTGTCGTCATGTCGGTAGATTCCATAGTTTCTTTCTTGTCGGTCACGTGGTGGAGAATGTCCCCCTGAATCGTAACTGCGCGCTGGACCGTTGCGTCTAAAGGTATTCTGTCTCCCCTGATAATATTTAATTTGGTTCCCATATTGTCTGTTTCTCTGATTGTCTCTGTGATAGTCATTACCGCGGAGAGGTGATCATTCCCTGTAATTATTACTACTCTGCCAACGGTTGTCATACGAGTCGTGTCTGTTTTGGTCACGATTTGTGTTGTGAGAATGCCTTGTCGCGTCCAGTTATTATTTCTTTCATCGCAGAATTGCGACGGATGTGACCTGTAATTGTTGTGTTCCTGTTTTCGCGTTCCGCGATTGTCAGTGTCAATTTATAATTCTTGTAAGAGTCCCTAAAAAGCTTCAATGTCGTCTTTGCAACGTCCTACCAAAATAATATGTCGTAAATGTTCAGGCAATTTGATTAAGCAAATGCGGATGAGTTCTGAGGGGCTGTATGGGTTTGACAGGTACTGATTCTTGTGCAACATGTGTTCAAAATATTTCACAAGACTGGAAAATTCAGATTGTTCGAAATGTTTCATCATTATGATGCCATGTTTTACTCGGTCTTGTGTGACTTGAGACCAATATGCTGAGAGGAAGGCGTGGTAAAACTCTCCTTCATTGTGGCAATCGTGAATGACCGATCGCATTCTTACAGCTGGTTCATTCTCTAAGTAGCCACACATAAACTCTAATCTGTGTTCTAACGACCAGTTGGGAGGAAAACAATGAGAGAATTGATGGAGCCATGCTTGTGGATGAATGTCGTTGCCAGAATACGTGTAGTAATGAACAGCTTATAGTCAAAATCATCATGTCGGCGAGTCGCATGTCGGTCGTTGTTACGTCGTTTCAGCGGTTCCATCTCAAAATTCGGTGTACTTTGCCAATTTCTTTCATAATTTCTGAAGTGCCCTATGTTATTATTTTGTGGCTGTTCCGTATTTCTAGTCCCTCTTCCCGTATTGGAGCGCGAGTGTCCTCTGAAATATGTAATTCTTGTATTACCTGTGTCAGCTGATCTTGTAGTTCCCGGATTTCTCTTTGGCGTTGCGTATTAATTTGATTTTGATTTTGTTTGAATTTACTAATTTGTTCGCACTCTTCTGTGTCATTAAAGACTACCGGTTTTGTGTCATTCAGATTATCATCTACCTTCGTAGATAAATTATTTAGCTGATCCGAAAGTTCAACTACTTTCTCTGATAATGAACTAATTTCCTCCATGTGTCTTTCTGAACCAATTTTCAGAGTATCTACTGTGTCCTTTAAGTTTTCTTGAGTTTTTGCAAGTTGCGTAACCGAATCGGTAGATGCAACTGAGTCAATTTTAGCTTGCAAGGTCTCATGAGTTTCATGTACAATAGTTTGCAGTTCTTTTATGGCTGCTTCGTGATTCTGTAATGCATTTTCATGCCGCGAAAAAATAGGTTGAAAATGCTCACAAATCTGTGTTTTTACGTCATTACAGACTTTTTGACATTTCGATTCAGTGTTATGTAACTCAGTAGTTAAATCTTCACGTGTTTGTTCAAGTGTGGTGTCTAACTTTTGAAGCTGTTGCTGTGTTTGTCTCTGATTTTGTTCCATTGTGTCTAACTTTTGAAGATTTTGTTCCATTATGTCTAACTTTTGAAGCTTTTGTCCCATTTGTTGCATTAATTGTAATAACAATGCACTGGTGTCTGAAACATGTTCCTCAGTGCTATTCGGTCGCAGGTTCGAATCCTGCCTCGGGCATGGGTGTGTGTGATGTCCTTAGGTTAGTTAGGTTTAAGTAGTTCTAAGTTCTAGGGAACTTATGACCTAAGATTTTGAGTCCCATAGTGCTCAGAGACATTTGCACCATTTTTTTTCAGTGCTATTCGGCAATGCATTTGAACCGGCAATATTCGCAGTTTGAAAAGCAGAAAATGTGTCTTGACTTATTTGAGAAAACGGTGAGGACGCAAAACCTGAATCTACAGTATTTGCAAGATTGTGTCCTGTCATTTCGGATTCCTGAGGCAAGCTGTTGCCGACCGATCGATCGATAATGCTTCCCTGTTCACTAGTTATTTCACAATCTACACCATTGTTTGCAGCCCGCTCCATTTCCCTATGTACAATTACCAAATTACTTCTTTGAACATTAGTTAATTCATTACTCGGTGGCGCTAACACACTGCTTTCGT
Source organism: Schistocerca nitens (assembly GCF_023898315.1). NCBI lineage: Eukaryota > Metazoa > Arthropoda > Insecta > Orthoptera > Acrididae > Schistocerca > Schistocerca nitens. The sequence goes on from NC_064614.1 coordinate 826,345,630, forward strand.
CTTCACTGTCATTTCTCAGTTTACTTTGGAGCCTAATATTACGTTTTTCACACGCCATTATTGTCACAATATTTCACACGATAACACAGAAAAGCACAATTTGAAGAGCAAAAATAAGAGAACACATTAACGTAGCACTGAAAATAATATCTCGTTAATTGCAAGCGCAGCTGCGAAATACGTACTGCAAATCTACATGCATGCCACAACTGTTTTACTGTACAACAATGAAAAACTACAACTACAAAGGAAATTCTCTCTATAATTACGCGCTAGCAATAAACAAAAGCTACACTTATTACACAAACTACAAGAAAAAAATCAGAAGATTCCAGTGAGGTATCCTCGGCTAATGGTCGACATATGAAACGTCCCCTTAGAACAATTATAGAAGACTGTCCTTAAACTGACACACAATGTTTTTTTAGCGCAACGCAATCTGACTTTCAATAATCCCTACAAAAGAAAGGCCCTGACTAACATTAACCTATACCTTTCACAAATCACTTACCTCACAAAAATCTTCGTTACTCGAACTACTGCAATACAGCGAGCGCCACTACAGCCAGCTAAATAAAAGATTCAAACTACGGAAGGCACTAACTACTGATAGGCATAGTTAGCAAATGAAAGATTTTAATAGAGAACAAACAATGTATTTACCTTAATAGTCATAATATATATAGCAGTTCATGACATCCAGTCTTACAAATGTCAAAACTCCGCCATCTCTCTCCCCACATCCACCACTGCTGGCGGCTCACCTCCAACTGCCCAACGCTAGGCGCTGTTCACATCCAGCTGCCCAACACTACAATGGCGAGTATTACAACAATGCCAAGCAACCACTGACTGCACACAGCACAGCCAGTGATTTTCATCAGAGCGCTACGTGTCGTTACCAATATAAAAACCTAAACAGCCTACTTTCAAAACGGCTGCTGCTAGATTCATTTACAGTAATTTAAATTGTGCTCTTAGATTCCTATCTGACCACACACACGGAAATCGCTACGTATTCGGAAAAAAATTATGATTTATTTGTGACAAAAAAAATATAAATGTCAATGTCAGTTGTTTCACGCACAGCAATTTCATCTTTCATTTCTTAAACATATGGAAGTCACGAAATCGAAGATACTCATTACTGAGAAAGAGCGCTCTTACGAGTTAAAAAAAAATACTTAATTTTGACGAGTAACTAAGTCTCTGAATGTGCTACAAACATGAAAAGGAAAAAAAATACTTTCATAGCCAGCAGTATGTAAACCTACGATTTTTGGCACTACAGTTCGTTGCCTTACCCGCTTGGCTACTACAACCCACATGCACTCAGCACTTTATTCCACATAATTCCAGTCGAGAGAGACGCAAGCTGACTTTATTGCTGAATGGTGCTGGCGTAAGCCGTAAATCCATGAAATTTTGGATGATTTCCTCTATCAGGCTTCACAAAATTGCTTTCCATTTTTACTTAAAAATTTTAAAAACGTTTCGATAATTAATAAGTAAACCATTTGTGGAAAAGAGTATGCAAAGTCCCTAATAATTTCAGGTAATACTCATGTGATATGTGAGCTGTGGTAAAAATTGCTGTTTTGTAGAGCACGCCGCAGCGTGTTGTGCGAAGTAGTCGCCCTCCGTTTCTGGCGGTGGCGGCGCTGTGGCAATCGCAGCTTTGGTGTCTCCCTCTGGTGGGAAAGGGGAAAGGTTGCCTGTTCACGTGCATTTAAGGGGCGCTATGAGCTCGCCAGTCGGTCAGTCTGGGCCAGTCTCTCGTCCCTAGCTTGCTAATTTGTCTCTCGTCCGCATTTGTTACGCAGTTAATGTCTGTCTGTCGTCCGGAGTGCTAGTATGTCCTTCGTTCGGATCAATGTTGGATCGATCGGTTGGTCGGTCGCTCACTGAGACACAAGATGACTGGTCCGTCTTGAGCGTCAGCGCATGTGAGGTCGCCACGTGATTCGAGTGGGCCGCGACGTTTAGCGAGGTGGTAGTGGCTTCGCGGTCGACACGAGAACAACAGGAGTCAACCTACGGCATCGGTCTGGCCAGTGTGAGCTGCGACGCCGTGGTGTAACTGGTTCTCCGAGCGCTTCTGGGCCCCTTGAGTTACCATCTTGTGGAGCTTGGCACGGTCCTTTCCTGGTGCAGGGATTTCGTTTTGCCAGTGGGCGTGTTTCCTCTGCATGGTTGGGTCCGAGCCAGTATTTCCGCCATCGTGTGTCTGGAAGTGAGTGGGAGACGCACCAGCAGTGCCGTCGCGACGGAGCAGCAGTCGCGGACGGAGCAGCGGGCAGTCGGCCGGTTGGTGCGGACCAGGAAAGACGGGAGATCGGCGTGCCTTCCTGTGTCCGTTGTAGTGGCTGACAGCGGACGGTTCAGGAGAGCGATTTGGGTGTGCTGTGCCAGGTCTCCCCCAGAAATCGCAGTTTATTAGAAGTTAAGTGATTGGTGAGATGTTGTGTGATTTACTCTCGTTAAATTTTACTTGTTTTCTTGGTCAGTCTCTCGTCCCCAGCTTGCTCATCTGTCTCTCGTCCGTATTTGTTTGGCAGGTAGTGTCTGTCTGTCGTTCGGAGCTGCCTCTGTCATGTTTGTCGGATTCGGCGTGTTAACGAATTTATTGCTTGGAGTGTAACGACCTAATTCCTGAAGTATGTTTTGATCTTGCCTATCATCTTGAGAGACGGTGTCTGTGTACTGTAGAGCATGTTAACTTGTTTGGACAACCTTGTATAATTTTTATAAGATTGCATTTCATGGTATTTTATTTAAATGGTCATTTTAGTATATAAAGTTGCCACCCTTCCACCGTAAGACTTTTCTTAGAAGTCAAAATCAAGTTGCACCTTCGGTGGCAAAGCTATTTTTTTAATTTTAGTGTTTTGTATCATTTCCATCCCTCCTATGGGGTGCGTAGTTTGTGTGCTTGCGTGAATTGTTAAAACTTTTCGTTTAAACTAATCTCTTGCGTTGCAGATTTGCACCAGTGTAGTCTTTCAGAGGTTGTTGTGAGCGGTCATAACTACGGCCGTGTCAAAAGGGAGCGGCAAGGTTCTCAGCCCGAAAGCTCATACAGTCAAAAATTTGTTTCTTTCTGCCTCTGAATAAATTGTAACTTGATATTTAGAGGGTGCTTTCTGATTATAATTTTAAATCTGTTTCTTTTAAAATAATGCTTTTAGGAATAAAATTCCAATTTGTTAATAGTAATTTGATTATGATTTCATCAGTTACTCCCTGGCAACTACTTCCACACTCACATGGTGTGATTAAATGTGTTAATGTTCTTGATGAATCGCTAGTAGATAAAATAAATTCTCAAGTATATTCTCTGAAAATAAATCCACGGTTCAATATAAGTAAGCACAGCTGATCTTTTGAGATCTAAACACTTTTTAAACTCTTAATTACTTAAAAATAACAGGTATTTTGTGGGAATATTGACCGAAACTGTTTTTTTATGCTATAATCATTCATAGTAACAACAATACAAACCATATTCCTAACAAAGGAAAACAGTCTATTTTGAACTCACTTCCCACCCAGGTGTGCCCTGGTGATTCTTCAGTAAATTCGAAGCTAAAATCACTCAATATGCCTAAAATAACAAATTCTAGACGTAAATAAATCACACCGAACCAAGCAAGTGGGCTATCACTAAACCAACACACCACTCAGTATAGTTGTCGAATAATCGGCCAGAGGACCGATCGGTAACAACTTACAGAATAGCAACTTCGTACACAGAACTGAAAATGACGTCACTACCGAGGCTAACTTACTGCACCGATCGGTGTGAACAATACAGAATACGGCCCCTAGCCATGCTACGATTTTCCACTATAACTGCAGCCTAAGGCACATGTTTGCTATTGTAGAAATAATATTAAAACATGTGACAGATCAGGGCATTTAGCACGAGACTACCGACTTGAGAAAAGAATTCATAAAGTAAAATCTGCTCAATCGTGTTGAAAGTCAGAGACTCCATAGCCAATTATATGACAAATTTGGAATTTATTGGGACATAAAGATATCTTTAAGAAGGCGAAGCCAGTGTGTGTTTCATACATCACACGCTAGGGCACTATTTAAAGGCGACTGTGGAAGTAAAAATGAGTTTGTAGAATTGAATAGCCTGCAGAGTACAAGAAGGTTTTTAAAATTGTTTCTAGTTGAGGGAACACAGATTAGCTTGTTTAACATAAAGTGTCTGTGAAGCCAGGACAGCTATAGAGCTAAAGAAATTATAAAAATTATAGATATTGCAAGTCCTGTCATACATATGAATGTGGCGGCAGTTTTAGATATCGGCATAGATCGGTAATTAAGAGCGATATGTAAGATTTCTCTGGTTGGGGGACAGCTGGATATGCCATAGGCTGGTTTCATTGGTAGTTGCTTCTTTATAAAGCATGGTGTTGTAGTTTATTACACCAAGGCAACCCTGTGGATCTGCGTGAAGCCCCTTAAAATGTGTTACAGTGATAGAAGCGCAAAGCCACAAACAGATTTTGAAATTGCAAAGTGTAAATGCAGTGGAGGTCATCGTTCTCTGAGTTTCTTGGAGGAATCAGTAAACAAAAGAAATCCAAAAAAATAACAAAGTTAACAAATTACTAGTAGGCAGACATGTCACTGACGAGAAACTGAAGCTACAAAGCCTAAGGCAGGCCAGGTGGTTCAAACAAAGTTAGGTCCTCGTGAGGAGAGGATTTTGTGGATAAAGGTTGCATATACTAACCTAAGAGAACGCATTGTTAAGAAACAAGAGTTGCAGGAAGACATCTGCCTTACCAGAGGCGCTGGTGAGAGTATGAAAAGCTCTTTCTTAATTATCGTGTTAGTACATTCGAGTAGACTGTTTCATTGAGCTGCTACGAACTGAACTAAAAGAAGTTCCCCAATTTAGCACAAGTCCGAAGCAGATTGTGCATAACGGAGAAAAGATCTCGAGAGAGAAGAAATCGAGAATTAGTTGACTAAAAAGTAATTTATGATTAGATCATTTAAATGGTATAGAAAATCTGTACATAATAGAGGTGTTTGTACGTATAATATTATATTTCATCAACCAGGAGATAAGTTGATGTATGTAGATACAATCTGGCATCAAACAATATTGATAACCAAACCAGAGGGATGAGTAATTTGCTCTCGTCACACGTAACACTCGAAGCGCAGAAAGAAACAGGACAGCAGGATATAAATCAGTTGTTAGAGGACAATATAATAGCACCTTCAACAAGTCACCGGTATTTTCCATTAATCATGGTCCCCAAAAGGTTGGACGCATAAGAAACAGAGGATAGTAACTGATTGTAGGAATGTAAATGACATTGCTGTCAACACAGTTTCCCCATTCTCACTGATTGATGGAATGCTTGGTGGATTAGGTAAAGAAAAATATTTTTCAACACTTGACGTGGCTAAAGGGTACTGTGAGTTGTTGTTAGAGGAAAAGGACCGAGAATGTACAGCTTTTAGTACACCAAACACTCATTATAAGTATAAAATAATGCAAATGGGACTCTGTTCCTCACCCTTCATGATCCAAAAATTGATGAATTAAGTAGTAATGGATTTAGAGTGTGAAAAATGTTTATCTATTATTTTAGTAATAGTGATTTTAGGTCAATCTCTGGAAGAACACAATACTCAATTTGGCAAGGCTTTCGAGTGACTAAAGCAAAACAATTTGAAGTTGCAGGTGAACAAATGTGAATTTTTAAGAAAAATGGTCCCTTTCTGAAAGTGTCTTACATAAAGATGGTTAAAACCAGGTCCAAACAAGTTAAAAGCGGGGGTGGAGTATCCACAGCCCAACACAACACAAGCATTAACGAGTTTTCTCGTATTGTCTTGATACTCTATATGCTTTCTTAGTGACTTTAGTAAAGCAGAAAAACCACTACATGAGTTTTTTAAAAAAAGGTGTTAAGTATGAATGGGGCGCCAAGAAAAAGAATGTGGTCCGAGTGCTAAAGGAGAAGCTACACATCCCCCTATGCTAGAGTATGCATAAGTTCATAATAACGACTAACACCAACAAGAGAGAGATTGGTGCGATTCTCAGCCAAGGGGAGATAGGTAAAGATCTTCCAGTCACATATACGTCCAAAACTCTGAACAATAGACAGCGAAATTATAGTACTATTGAGAGAGAGTTATTGGCCATTGTTTTAGTGGCCAAACATTACAGCTCATATTTGTTTGGTCGTACGTTTATCATTTGTACAGATAATAAACCACTACAGAATATCAGAAACACTAGGATTCCCTCTTCGTGTTTATGAAGTTATGTTTGGAATTATAGGTGTATGATTACGAAATTGTACACAAAAAAGGCAAAAACAATCTGGTAACTGATTCACTACCGAGAATAATGGAAGTACAGTCAGTTGATACCGAAACTGGGGAAAGTGAAAGCGAGGAAAAGCCGATAGCCGAGAAAAACGAACAGCAGAAGATAACTGAGGAAAGAAAAACGGAAATTTTGCCGCTGTTCCACAGCGCACGTGTAGGTGGCATCTACAGATAGTGACAACAGACATCGTATTATCGAATTGGGAAATAACGAAAGTGGTCTGGTATGAAGAAGGATATTAAGGACTACATCAGACGAAATGTTAATTGTGTCAAATGGCTCTGAGCACTATGGGACTTAACATCTGAGGTCATCAGTCCCCTAGAACTTAGAACTACTTAAACCTAACTAACCTAAGGACATTCACACATCCATGCCCGAGGCAGGATTCGTACCTGCGACCGCAGCAGTCGCGCGATTTCGGACTTAAGTGCCTAGAACTGCTCGTCCACCGCAGCCGGCTGAAATTTTAATTGTAAAAGAAACAAGATAACGGAAAATAAGATAAAAATGCCATCGATTTTAACAGCAGCACCAGTGAAGGTGTTTGATAAGTGTAATATTGGTGTCGTTGGTCCATTGGTGGCAACAGAAATAATAACTATATACTAACATTTCAGAAAGCTCTAACGAACTTCATAGTAACAGAACCTATAGAAAAACTCAATACAGATAAAGTGGCTCACATCATGGAGAAAAAGATAATTCTGAGATTTGGGTTACCCTTGGCAATGCTGAGTGACAACAGTAGCAATTCTTTGAGTGACACACTAAAGAGACTGCGCAAATTGTTAAGGATTGAGGGGGTACAACTTCTTGTAACCATCCCCAGTCAAATGGAGTATTAGATAGATCACACGGAACTATAATTAAATTACTGAGACACTATATCAACAGGATACAGTCAGGTTGCGACAAATGGCATTCGTTCGCTGCATTTGCTAATTATACCATCCCCCATAGCGCAATAAGATACACACCACACGATTTGTTCTTCAGTAGAGAATCTCAGATATTGGATATGTTGCAAAGAGGCTCTAGAGGAGTTATTTATAATTACATCTACATACATACACCACAACGCCCCATACAGTGCATGGTGAAGGGTACCACATACCACCACTAGTCATTTCCTTTCCAGTTCCACTTCCAAAATGGCCGAGGGAAATACGACTGTCTAAAAGCCTCTGTATGATCCCTAATTTCTTGTATCTTAAATTCGTAGTCCATACGCAAAATGTATATTGACTCCAGTAAGATCGTTCTGTAGTCTGTGTCGTCTCACTTCCAGGGATTCCCATTTTAGTTAACAAAGCATCTCCGTAACACTGCTGATGGAATTACCACTAAGAAATCTAGCAGCATGTCCCTGAATTGCTAACTTCCTTTAAGTCAACCTGGTGGTCATCCCAAACACTCGAACAGTACTCAAGACTGGGTCGCACTTGTGTTCCATATGCTATCTCCTTTGTGAATGAAGTATCTACACTTTCCCAAAATTCTCCCAATAAAACAAAGACGAGCATTTTCCTTCCCTACTACCAATCTAACAGGCTCGTTCCATTTCATATCGCTTTTCAATGTCATACCTAGTTATTCAATAGATGTGACTGTGACAAACAGCACCCCACTAGTTTTCGAACATTACAGGATTGTTTTTCCTTCTCATCCTCATTAGCTTACATTTTTTTTTACATTTATAGCAAGCTGCCATTCATTACACCAATTATAAATTCTGCCTAAGTCATCTTGTATCACTTAATTCATTCAACGACGACACTATCCCATACACCACAGTCATAGAACAAAGTTTGTTTACCCCACTCTCCATTGTTGCCAAATTTATTCAAGATGCAGGATCCAAGATGGAGTCGATAGATGTGGCAATGTCGCAATGACATCAAGGTGGGAAGTTCAAATGTTGGCAGGAAGATAGGTCAAGTGGGCTACCTCCACTAACCTAACCTCCTCCCCTCCCCCTCCCCACCCCTCAAACAGAAAATGGCGGTAAGTTCAAATTCCATCAGGACAATGCAACACACCATGGCTACCTCCTCTAACCTAAGAAAATGGCGGGAAAATATGTCACTTGGTCTACCTCCACTAACACAAGTAATCCGACTGCTACCTCTTCCTATAAACTGGCTCGGAAAGGACTCAGCCTATGCTGGATAGGATGTGCGTAAGTCTTTATTTTGCATGCAGTGTTTATTTAAACAATCTGAAGAAGTAGCTCCATCCAGTGTGTCCACCATGAGGTCTGGAGTCCAACTGACCTAGTGCACAGTACTGCCACCATAGGGTGCTGTGGTCCCTTCTGTGATGTAATCCAAGATGGCGGTCTGGGGAGGAAAAATGGTGGGAAAAGGACTCAGCCTGTGCTGGACCGCTGGATAGGATGGACGTCAGTCTCTATTTTTCAGGCAGTCTTTATTTAAACAATTTGAGGCAGTAGTTCCATCCACTGTGTCCACTATTAAGTCTGGAGTCCAACTGACCTGGTACACAGTACTGCCACCAGAGTGCGCTTTCATGGGCTGCTGGAGAGAGGAAGGAGTGTACTTTATTTATTTTCGAGCAATTTATTTAGGGACAGATCTGACATAGTATACTTATTACATTGATACAAAACACTAGCCCTGGCATACTTGGGGTCACAATACACAGCATACAGACCTGCAAACTACTCGTAAATCACAGAAATATTGCAGTACACTGATGTGCAGACAGCAAGCAACCTGTAAATTGTCAAAATAATGCATGTAAAACACTCTGCAGACACGCTCACTAATTATAAACTGTCAAAATAATGCAGTGCACTGTTGTCCAGACACACAAACAACTCCTAAATTACTGAAATAATGCAGAGCACAGCCTACAGAATAATACAACAGACACGCAAACAACTCGTAAATTGTCAAAATAGTGCGAGTAAAAGGCTCTGCAAACACACTCACAACGCTTAAACAGCCGAAAATAACGCTGTTCACAAACACTAAGCGCAATAAAAAATGATTTCGAATTAGCGTCAACCACGATGTACAGCAAACTGTTCCAATGCGCACACATGTCGACACCGCCGACACCGCACAGGTGCTTTGTACCCGCAGTCAGCAGGTGAAAGTCACTTCCACAGTTCTTCGGGTGTTATGCTGACATCACATGTCTATGTAAATAAGAGCCAGATCAGTCTCTGGACATGCACACTGGGCAGTGCATTCACTCTGCTCTCGTATGCTAGATGCCTCTGGGCTGGACGCACGTGTTTACCATTGCTCGCGCTATACCTCTCTACCTATTGATACTGATATCACAGGTCGTGCCATAGAAATCAATTCCAGTGCTTTCCAGAGTAGCACAGGGTGCATTGTTCCTAGCAATCCTAATGGGACATGCGAGCTGCGACTGGTTGTGCACACATTTACCCCCGCCCCCAGGGTGGCTGATTCAACACGGCAAAATGTTCGCATGGCGCACGAAAATAGCCTCAAATAACACCCAATGCATTCTTTCTGACGATCCTAACCAGACAGCTCGTCTGCTACTGAATTTACTCATCAAACTGCTGCTGTTACCAGTGTGGGAACACAGTCCGCCATTGTTTTCTGCAGATGAGACTTTCAGTGGCAAAACTATTTTGTAAAATCGCCATATTGCACTGACGGTTAAACACCACAAAAATCGTCAAAAACATCCCACATACTCAACGTGCTGCAGTGCAGCACCGCCGGAGGAAATTGCCACTGTAAACGCAACCCATTACTGCAGCTGCAGAAGCGCGTGTAAGCCAGAGAGAGGCCAGCCAGCTGTGGACAACGCCTTACCCCAGGAGGGTCTGAATAGCATGAGTTCGAACACTGTCAGTACTCCCAGGACAATACTCATCGTATTGAATCTTCTCAAATTTCTGCAGAGTACGCAAGCGACACATGACACGTGACACACACACAGTCCCAAAGGCAACTCTGCACAATCTGGGCAGTAGATCACTATTTACCCATCTAGGGGGAGCTGTGAGCCAAATCATCATAAGCTTTCTCGGACTCTCTGTACAGAGGATAGCATGCTTGCTTGCTGCTACGCTTTCTGTGGCCATCTCCAGACTCGCAAGAATCGGACACATATTTATCAGTGTAACTACAATTAAATATTAGGACACTCAGCAATGTACTGAATATGTCTCCTCTTTACGACCGTGGTTCTGGAACAAATCTCACTATCTATAGCCCACATAATTTTCCACGTAAAAAATATTTTTCATTCCCTTACACCTATCGATGTGCTGAATCTATACATCCCTCGTGATAGGACATGAAGTAGTGACCATCAGACACTCACACATATACAGTGAAGATTGTTGTACAAAGTCTGGGTCGGTTCACTTCAGCACAAAGACATCACCGTTTCAGGTCCCGACCTGCTTGGTTGCTTGCCTTCTCCACCAATCTCCAGACTCTGGAATTACAAGAACATACGTAATTTCACATAGTTTATTAGAATATCATACCTTTTTTTCGCAAGACTTTTCGTTATCAAGCACATAGCAGCATGCTACCAATCGCTTGCACAGTATAATTCCGAAGATACAGACTAGAAATCTTTTGTCTAGGAACCCAAAACCTTAGTGAGGTGGAGTATGATGTAAACCCCTGAGTAAATAGAAATTTTTCTCACCTGCTAAGATCTTTACTTGAAAACTCGAAAAAAATAGAGGAAACTGATATTCCACTGGAGAATACCGATGTCGGTGATATAGCAAATTCCAAATCATCCTTACAATTTACAAAATCAGCTAAGGTGTGTCTCATGTCTAGAGAACCAGCAAACATGTCCTCCACCCGTCTTTCACCTGCTAGATGAGCCCACCATAATCGATGTTCTCTAAAACAAATAAGGACAGGAAATGTGAAGAAGCAGTCAATCAGACAACTTACATGGGAGGGAATAACGGTCCAGCTCAAACACGTGTCCATATTGAATCATCTCAAATTTCCACACGATCACGAAAGCTGTCAACCACATACTACGTATTAGTTCGCTATTAGGCCGTCTACAGGACAACACGGTTCCTGGATCCCCACAGGCCTTTCCATTCAGACGGCGCCTGCCGTTAACAGGAAACGTGTATCATTCCCACCCCAGGCCACCACCAGCACGCCACACAGGTCTAGACAGAATCGTCCTAGGAAATCGGTGACATATATATTAGATCACTATACTTACAATTGAATGTTATGATTGTAGTCTCAGTTGAACGACATTCGACAATGAGCGAAGTATCTCTGGAAATAGAAATATCTGTACCATTCTTATGACCTGACATACTCCTCCCTTTGCTGTCACAGTATTCCATGTCAAATCCATGTCTTTCTTACGACTGGACATAGTCATTTCCTTTGTACATGCCGGAACACAAATACAGACCTTATACGCCTGATGCTCAAGGTGAACCTATCACACATCCCCTACTACTAAGTATATTACTTCGTCAATAACTGTTTGCTGGCTATACGATATACTACTGACCAAGAATCAAGTATGGGTGGACATGTCTCAGACATTTTTCTTCGGAGTGGTGCCACCGTGTCTTAGAAAGAGAGGCGTATTCATCTTACAAACCGCCAGATGTTGGAAAACCCGATTGCAACAACTACTGTATGATACTATCACAAGCGGTCTTGGTTCTGCAGGTGCTTACAAGTATCCATGTTAAAAGTTATACTGGCTTTATAAATCGAGTTATGGCATTGCCTCTGAATGAAGTTTTTTCCAGACAAATCCCGTGACACTGAATATAGACGGTGATCGCTGGAGTGTATATTATCAGACCAACAGTGCAGTTGCATGTCGCCGACGGTCCAACCTCGTAATAAAATTCCCGAATTTAGAAAGTGATTTGGCGAGTGAAGCATTTGCTAGTCCCTCGCACTGCCACCACTAGATATTTTTCCAGTATTTGTGACACATTCTGTGTCGATACCATGTCAGAGGTTTGGTGATATATCGACTGGGTTATAGGCGATGGTTTATTGTGAAGGATCACAAACAGTAGATGGTGTGCTGATTGAGGTTGTAAGAAATGTTACACTAGCTTTTCAGACCTCTAGTGTTATGCTATCCGCTAGAAATGCTGTCTGGGATTTGGAATCAAGTCTCTCCATTCAACCACACACCTGCATTTGATCCTATGGAGAAGTCCTTTACTGATTACAGCCTCTAGTGAATCATACTTCTGGCACTCTCATATGTCGAAACGAATCACCTTTCTCGAACCTATCTACTAGAGTAGAATTCCAACGTGATTTTAGGTAGCCCCTATGCATCTTGCAACTGCCCCTCAGCCTCTGCGCTACCATCCCTGCAAGTTTGCGCATGTGATCGTTCCAATGTAAGTCGGAACTGAATGGAAGTTGGAGAAAGCTATATCTACCACCTTCTGCAACCCGTGAAGATACAGGCTGAGTTACTGCGACAGGACTGTGTTTTGACCGTTCGATGGAAATGGGAACATGTTCTCGTAACTCGGCCAACTGTGCACAATGTGTAATGTCAGTGCCATATGAAGCCTCCTTCTCCAACACGAGGTAGTATAAAAGACTGTATGGGAACTGGGGGAAGGACATTGTGCATTGTGGTGTTCCTCCAAACTACAAACAGGTACTACAGATCCACATCTCTCAGGGCCCATTTATGTCTATCACCCCAACATTCCATCATCGTTATTCTGTACCATCCAACAGAGAAAAATTACGAACTATAAAAGCTCCACTAACTTCATCTGATAAAGAACTCGATAAGATTTTTACCACATCTCTCTCCTCCCATATATAAAAAACAAATACCGCATGCATGCTGGCAAGGATCACATGTGACGATCCTATTACATATACAGGTATTGATCCACTGCACAGACCAGTTTAAAGTCATCACCTGTACTGTAGGAGAATGATCGTATCTTGCAGACTATACAGTGTTTTTTTCTGCTGTAACACGCTTTTTCCACTGCCATACATATTGTTTTTTTCTCCATGACTTCGAGGTCTGTGTCAGGTTCTAAACTGACATTAACACGTTCTGATCCATTGCCTCTCACAGAAAACTAGACGTCGTGGGGCGTAAATCACGTTGTTACTGCTGCTACCATGACACACCACACACACACTGGATGATTTTAAATAAAATGCAGTTACAACATAAGGAAACTGGAAGAGTTTGGTGGCATTGTGGAGAGTTTCCAAACTGCAGTCTGAAGGTGATTGACGACCTCTACATTTAATCTCATCTGTCACAGTGACAGAATAGCTGATGACTGGGTATTCCATTTCGACTGATTCCTCATATTGCAATCATGTACGCGATCACTGTTTCCGTGCTAACCATCCAAAGGAGGTGTTACCCCTCCACCAAAGCTCTTTCTCCAACTTAAACAAACGATGTCAGTCAATCATCATGTCGTAACCAACAGCGTTCCAGTGGATGGATGGGATAGAAAAGACACCACTGATGTACTGTATGTACTGTATTAATAAGCATCACAGTTGATTGTGCAAACAATTTTAGCAATTTTACAGTTACTTCAGCACCAACCAATGATGCGACAGCATGTTTCCCAATTTCTGTACCATCGCTAAACCACCCCTTCTCTACTTTGCGAGTATGAGAATGTAGATAGATGACTCTGCAGTACATCCATTCATTGTTAATTCTTGAACACATACACCATCAAAGTATATCACACAGCGCTCTTCATATTTCTAGCAGCTCGAGCATAGTGCTTAATTTATGATCATATCTATGTGGATGGGAGTCACAGAGAAGTCTCGCAGTCTTAGGATAAAATTAGAGACTGAATGTGTCCATCGCACTGTCTTTGACCAGCCTACCCTGCAGCACCATTACCAATTTAATATGAAGCCAACCAGAAGTAGACCGCTACATTCTGTGTCTCGTGAATGAATGGAGCTAATCGAGTCCTCTCCCATCAAAGTACACAAGATTTCTCAAGATGCGCCCATGTCGAGGAGGTTAGCACTCCTTAAAGGTGCATAGTAACATATTTGAAAGTGTTGTGATGTAATAGCAGATGGTGAGGAAGAACAAGAAACGGGCGATTTTTATGTATGATGGAGCTCCAGACCGATGCAGTTTGAAGCATTTTACGTAAATCAACTACGCTATCAATTTTAAGGTATTGTTCTAGGGTCTGGGATCAGTACATGGAAGGTATTGGTAAGAGAGAACATAAACACTCGCGCTCCTAAGGCTACAAGGTTCTGCACTGGCTATATTGTTAGATCGCTCCAGTTTTCGACCTATTAGTCGTATGGAATGTAATGCTGTTAATATTCCAGTGTAAGAAATATGTTTCCAGCGCATGACATACATCCTTCTTGCAAGTTTCTCTACGATAAACTTTGGTAACAAACCATACAATGAAAGAACTACTTCCTTAAAATATCGATTCTGTGTGATACGTGCACAATATAGCTTTCCAGAGATGTATAGTGTCCACTGTCCACATCCGATCATGGTTCAGAAATTATACTATGCCCGCATCAGTCCTATATAAAATGATCGTTAGTAATGGAGAATACCTCTTGCAAGGAAACAGATAAACGCATAGCAGCAGCTTCCAAGATGTGAAATTACAAGTGTTGCCACCACTAACTCTGTAAACAGGACATGTGTTAAGCAGATGTCTACACGGGGATTGCAGGGTCTCACAAAAACCTATTGCTAAATTAGAATCATCTTAGTTATGAAACTGAAGTCTCGATTTTACACTCAAGATGCGAAAGGGGGATGGAGTACAACGCACAAATCTTCGTTCGTTTAGAGGAATGTGTCGAAACAGGATGGCCACGATTTATCACACATGAGATGGAAATCCTCTGATGACCGAGAGGTTTGCTGTTAACAATCTCAAGTAGACAGTGCTCTAAATCACATACAGAACACGTGGTTGTATACAAGTCGAACGCAGGCTATGTAAGTGACTGATGCATCCTGACAGAACAGCGGAAAAAATGGGCAAACGACAGTTCTACCTCAACCGATCACGCAGTCCACTCTCTGTTATCCTTTACCGAAAATGCAAGTAAGTTTAGAAGCAGATGGTTCTCTGTCTTCCTGAAAAGAGTCAAATGCAGTAGTTAACTCGCGTGTATCATTGTTACCTCATTAGACATACAGTAGAAAAGCCTCGACAGAAAAAAACTGACTGTTTCCCTTCGCTTTCATGTCGACGTTTTCTCGGATTCCTCTTGCTGTTGCATACTTGTTCCCATGTACAAATTGTTCTGCGCCAACAAGAAAACACGCAAGTACTTCCTAGTTTCCCGGCATTTCAGTGTATATTCCCTCAATTTATACGTATTTTTCTGTCATTTTTCGCAATTCGATCGGTCTTATGTCAGTTCTACAAATGCGATCATGACATAACCTCTCGTTCCCTGTTCTAAAATTGCTTGTAAATGTAGTACATCTGCCAAAACCAAGCTCAAATGCGCTATTTTTCTGATCGAAAGGCATCGTATAGCACTGTACTCGAATACATCCAGACGCCTCTACCCCACATATTCCACATTTGCAGGGCGTGTGCTCTGTTTTCTGTATTCTTGATTCCAAATCCCGGACAACATTTCTAGCGGATAGCGTAACACTAGAGATCTGAAAAGCTAGTGTAACACTTCTTACGACCTCAATCAGCACACCATCTACTGTTTGTAATCCTTCACAATCAACCATCTCCTATAACCCAGTCGATATATCACCAAACCTCTGACATGACATCGAGACAGAATGCGTTACAATTAATGGAGAAATATCTAGTGGTGGCAACGTGAGGGAGTTGCAAATGCTGGTTTCATACCACGTTCCTTCGCTGAATCACTTTCTAAATTCGGGAATTTTATTACGAGGTTGGACCGTCGGCGACATGCAACTGCACTGTTGGTCTGATAATATACCCTACAGCGATCACCGTCTATATTCAGTGTCACGGGATTTGTCTGGGAAAAAATAAAAAAAAAAAAATAAATAAAAACTCCGACATATGGCGGTTTGTAAGACGGTTACGCCTCTCTTTCTAAGACACAGTGGTACCACTCGCAAGAAAAACTTACGAGACATGTCCACCCATACTTGATTTTTGGTCAGTATTATTTCGTATCGCCAGCAAACAGTTATTGACGAAGTAATATACTTAGTAGTAGGGGATGTGTGATACGTTCACCTTGAGCATCAGGCTTATAAGGTATGTGTTATGACATGTACAAAGGAAATGACTATGTCCAGTTGTAAGTAAGGTATGGATTTGACATGGAAAGGAGGAGTATGTCAGGTCATAAGAATGGTACAGATATTTCTATCTCCAGAGCTACAGCCGTCAGCAGGGTGTATTTCCGATATTTCGCTCATTGTCAAATGTCATTCAATTGAGACATCGATCGTAACATTTAATTGTAAGTATAGTGATCAAATATATATGTCACCAATTTCCTAGGACGATTCTGTCTAGACCTGTGTGGCGTGCTAGTGGTGGCCTGGGGTGGGAATGATTTAGGGTTCCTGTTAAAGGAAGTAAATAATACAGAATTCGAATCGAGAACAGCTGCCAACATGAGTAACGTAGAAGTAAATATCCTCGGAACAGTGAAGCAATTCAAGTCACTTAATAAAAGCAAGTCTTCTGGTCCAGACTGTATACCAATTAGGTTCCTTTAGGAGTGTGCTGATGCATTAGCTCCATACTTAACAATCATATACAACCGTTCGCTCGACAAAAGATCCGTACCCAAAGACTGGAAAGTTGCACAGGTCACACCAATATTCAAGAAAGGTAGTAGGAGTAATCCACTAAATTGCAGTCCCATATCGTTAACGTAGATATGTAGGAGGATTTTAGAACATATATTGTGTTCGAACATTATGAATTACCTCGAAGGAAACGGTCTATTGACACACAGTCAACATGGGTTTAGAATGTGGTGTCAACGCCAGACACCACACTTGCTAGGTGGTAGCCTTTAAATCAGCCGCGGTCCGTTAGTATACGTCGGACCCGCGTGTCGCCACTATCAGTGATTGCAGACCGAGCGCCGCCACACGGCAGGGCTAGAGAGACTTCCTAGCACTCGCCCCAGTTGTACAGCCGACTTTGCTAGCGATGGTTCACTGACAAATTATGCTCTCAGTTGCCGAGACGATAGTTAGCATAGCCTTCAGCTACGTCATTTGCTACGACCTAGCAAGGCGCCATTATCATTTGCTATTTATCTTGTGATGCATGTACCGTCAGACCGATGTTCACCAATTGTGGATTAAAGTTAAGTATTCCAGAAGCTACGTACTTTATTTGCTAGTATTCATTCCATGTCCTGTTCCAGACCTCACGCCAGCCTGCGTGAGCTTAAACGCGTGCCTTTCGGCTTCCTCCACACCCCGTGGATTGGCTCCTTCCAATTCACAACATATAATCCCATCCTCGTCGCCATATGTTGTGAATTGGCAGGACCCAATCCACGGGGTGTGGAGGAAGCCGAAAGGCACGCATTTAAGCTTACGGAGGCTGGCGTGAGGTCTGGAACAGGACACGGAATGAATACTAGCAAATAAAGTACGTAGCTTCTGGAATACTTAACTTTAATCCATAATTGGTGAACATCGGTCTGACGGTATATGCATCACAAGATAAATAGCAAATGATAATGGCACCTTGCTAGGTCGTAGCAAATGACGTAGCTGAAGGCTATGCTAACTATCGTCTCGGC
This sequence comes from Schistocerca nitens, assembly GCF_023898315.1. NCBI lineage: Eukaryota > Metazoa > Arthropoda > Insecta > Orthoptera > Acrididae > Schistocerca > Schistocerca nitens. The sequence goes on from NC_064614.1 coordinate 826,363,774, forward strand.
AATTGAGAGCATATTTTGTCAGTGAACCATCGCTAGCAAAGTCGGCTGTACAACTGGGGCGAGTGCTAGGAAGTCTCTCTAGACCTGCCGTGTGGCGGCGCTCGGTCTGCAATCACTGATAGTGGCGACACGTCGGTCCAACGTATACTAACGGACCGCGGCCGATTTAAAGGCTACCACCTAGCAAGTGTGGTGTCTGGCGTTGACACCACATAGAAAAAATCGTTCCTGTGAAACACAACTAGCTCTTTATTCACATGAAGTGCTGAATGCTACTGACAAGGGATTTCAGGTCGATTTCGTATTCCTGGATTTCCGGAAGGCTTTTGATACTGTACCACACAAGCGGCTCGTAATAAAATTGTGTGCTTATGGAATATCGTCTCAGTTATGTGACTGGATTTGCCATTTCCTGTCAGAGAGGCCATAGTTCGTAGTAATTGATGGAAAGTCATCGAGTAAAACAGAAGTGATTTCAGGCATCCCCCAAGGTAGTGTTAGAGGCCCTTTGCTGTTCCTTATCTATATAAACGATTTGGGAGACAATCTGAGCAGCCATCTTCGGTTGTTTGCAGATGATGCTGTCGTTTATCGACTAATAAAGTCATCAGAAGATCAAAACAAACTGCAAAACGATTTAGAAAAAATATCTGAATGGTGCGAAAAGTGGCAGTTGACCCTAAATAACGAAAAGTGTGAGGTCATCCACATGAGTGCGAAAAGGAACTCGTTAAACTTCGGTTACACGATAAATGAGTCTAATCTAAAAGCCGTAAATTCAACTAAATACCTAGGTATTACAATTATGAACAACTTCAATTGGAAACAACACACAGAAAATGTTGTGGGGAAGGCTAACCAAAGGCTGCGTTTTATTGGCAGGACACTTAGAAAATGTAACAGACCTACTAAGGAGACTGCCTACACTACGCTTGTCCGTCCTCTTTTAGAATACTGCTGCGCGGTGTGGTATCCTTACCAGGTAGGACTGACGGAGTACATCGAAAAAGTTCAAAGAAAGGCAGCACGTTTTGTATTATTGCGAAATATGGGAGAGAGTGTCACAGAAATGATACAGGATTTGGGCTGGAAATCATTAAAAGAAAGGCGTTTCTCGTTGCAACGGAATCTTCTCACGAAATTTCAATCACCAACTTTCTCCTCCGAATGCGAAAATATTTTTTTGATACCTACCTACATAGGGCGGAACGATCACCACGATAAAATAAGGGAAATCAGAGCTCGTACAGAAAGATATAGGTGTTCATTCTTTCCGTGCGTTATACGAGATTGGAATAATAGAGAATTGTGAAGGTGGTTCGATGAACCCTTTGCAAGGCACTTAAATGTGATTTGCAGAGTATCCATGTAGATGTAGATGTAGATGTAGATGTAGAACAGCAGGCGCCGTCCGAATGGAAAGGTCTGTTGGGATCCAGGAACCGTGTTGTCCTCTAGAGATATTTGGTCCAATCATTATCAATGGACCACCCTGTATACACATATAAAGATCTGAATACCTAAATTTTAAAGTAGATCTTCCCAATCCTGCCAAGTGTATTTTTGTGTTTGCACACTTGAAATAGTATTGATGAAAATAGATCTGCAATAAATGGCTGATGGAATGTCCATGCAGCTTGTTGGTATACAAAAAAACCCTTGCTAAGTGGTTTTGTGTACTACCTCCCTGGCTAGTGAATAATATGTTTGCACACTTCTAATTGCGTTTTCATGTTTTCGGAACTATTTCAGCTATGAATAAGGACCCTACTAAGTTTGGAATGCACATGCATGTTTTAGACTGTGAGGGGAAGACAGGCATTTGTTGGGTGTAAATAGAATAGAGTCACAAAATGGATTTCCGAGTTGTGAAAAGTAGGTTAGAAATAGCATGCTTGTACACACATACGTGGATTCCTGTGTGAACTATAAACAGCATAGTGGAAATCACAAATAATGGGCAGGTCTGGACGCATCCGTGTTCGAACCGTGCGGGTTCTGGCCTGCCAGCTAGCATCTATACCAGTGTGGTGCGTCACTTGCAGTTGGTCGGTACAATATCAATGAATGCATTATACAGCAAAGATTGGTGGCCATTGTTCCTCAGTCTGCAAAGTATTGGGGTGGGATTGGAAGCTGATAGGCCCGAGTAATGGGGGCCACGTGACATCTTGTATGCCTCGAGTCTTGGACGGGGTAGGCCACATCTTCAGCATGCCCAGTCAACTGGAGTGACAGTTGAACCACCACTGCTCTTGCTGCAGGCCCAGCTTGGTCGGTGCGTGCCGCCTACTCACTTGGCAATGTGTTGCCCAGAGTAGCTAAACTCGCTCCAACTTTGTGATCACGACAGCATGAGCAGACAGTGTTCGCACTTATGAATACAATGCCACAGATGAATTGGCATCCAAGGACGTTGTGAGCAGTCTGTGAAAGGGGCTCTTCCTACATTTGTTTAAATAGAGACCTAAACATTCCTGTCATATTAAACCCATACGTTTGTCGTGTGCAAATACATATTAAAGTCGAAGACTGAAGTTGGGCAGCAGGGTGACATAGTGGTAGATCTTGATGGAAGATCAATTTAGGTACAGTGTAGACCTACAGCTGACTGCCATAGGTGTTTTGCCATGGGAGACTAGAAGATGCGTAAACTGAAGCATCAGCGCCTGTATTAATGAGGAATCATAACTTTGTAAACTACTCTGTTATGATCAGTCAATGGCTATCCTGTCTGAAATCCTCTGCCATCGCTTCCTTGTCATTGGGTAGCGGCACTGCCGTGCTGCAGCTCTAAATTTTCTGTGGTCCCAGCAGACACTCTCATTGGTGGGTGGATGCTTGTTTCTGCGACCCATGGGTAGAACGTCGTAATTGGAGGGCTGCGATTTACTTAGATTTAGCTAATTGTGTTTGCAATGCTTACAATGATCTCTCTGTCCTTGCGGAGATGGCTGTGATACACACGAAAGGTCTTGACCATGGGTGTCCAACCTATGGCCCGCAGGCAGCATGTAGTCCAAAGCATGCATCAATGCAGCCCAAGAACTGAGCATCTGCCACACGAGCAGTCAGTTCCGTTTATGTGAAGTTATGATGAATTGAATATTCTCTGTTTGAAATTCCTCCGCACGATACTACTCTCCTGCTGGTCCATTCCATTCTCTTTTTCTCCTCAGTGGTTGTTGTAAGTTTTAAGTACACACATCAAAAAAAGTTTTGCACCATCTCAGTTCCGAGAGTTCTGGAACCCGTACAGAAAATTGGAATAGAGATCAACATAAAAATCATTTCCGCCCTTTTTATTGCTCATGAAAACCACACGTTGCATGTTGTACCACCACACAGCAAGACCTTCAGAGGTGGTGGTCCAGATTGCTGTACACACCGGTACTTCTAATAGCCAGTAGCAGGTCCTCTTGCATTGATGCGTGCCTGTATTCGTCGTGACATACTATCCACAAGTTCATCAAGGCACTGTTGGTCCAGACTATCCCACTCCTCAACGACGATTCGGCGTAGGTTCCTCAGAGTGGTTGGTGGGTCACGTCGTCCATGAACTGCCCTTTTCAATCTATCCCAGGCATTTCGCTAGGGTTCATGTCTGGATAACATACTGGCCACTCTAGTCGAGTGATGTCGTTATCCTGAAGGAAATCATTCACAAGATGTGCACATTGGGACGCAAATTGTCGTCCATGAAGACGAATGCTTCGCCAATATGCTGCCGATATAGTTGCACTATCGGTAAGAGGATGGCATTAACGTACTGTACAGCCTTCCATGACCACCAGCGGCGTACGTCGGCTCCACATTATGCCACCCTAAAACAGCAGGGAACCTCCACCTTGCTGCACTCGCTGGACAGTGTGTCTAAGGCGTTCAGCCTGACCAAGTTGCCTCCAAACACATCTCCAACGATTGTCTGGTTGAAGGCATATGTGACATTCGTAGGTGAAAAAAACATGATGCCAATTCTTATCGGTCCATTCGGCATGTTGTTAGGCCCATCTGTACCGCACTGCATGGTGTCGTGGTTTCAAAGATGGACCTCGCTATGGATGTCAGGAGTGAAATTGCGCATCATGCAGCCTATTGCGCACAGTTTGAGTCGCAACACGGAGTCCTGCGGCTGCACGAAAAGTATTATTCAACATGGTGGCGTTGCTGTCGGGGTTCCTCCGAGCCAAAATCCGTAGGTAGCCGTCATCCACTGCAGTATCAGCCTTAGGCGGCCTGAGCGAGGCATGTCATCGACATTTCCTGTCTCTCTGTATCTCCTCCGTCTCAAAACAACATAGCTTTGGGTCATTCCGAGACGCCTGGGCACTTCCCTTGTTGAGTTCAACCATGCCTAGACTGTCAATACCGCGGTTTGATCGCGTCCACGTTGTTACTTAGTGCCAGGAAGGGCTCAAAGTAACAATGCGGACGCGATCGAACCGCGGTATGGACCGTCTAGGTATGGTTGAACTACAGGCAACACGAGCCGTGTACCTATTTCCTGAGGAATGACTGGAAACTGATCGGCTGTCGGACCCCGAGGGACTCTGTCTACGATACGATATCCACATTCAACGTCTGTTCTGAGAACTGGGATGATGCAAAACTTTTTTTGATGTGTGTGTATTACGTGCGGCCCAAAAAATAGTTATCTTCTTCCAATGAGGCCCAGTAAACTAAAATGTTGGACACCCGTGGACTTGACCATTCAGTCAGCAATTTTTCATGGTAAGCACGCATTACGTTACAAGATTTTCATGAGTCTCTCTGTGCGACGCGATTGGCGTAAAAATTTACGATACATGCATTTTGTTGTCTCGACCAGCGATTTAATTCTTCCTGTGTGCAATGCGGTCTTTATGGCCCGTCATTCAGAACTCGAGGTCTCCAGACTTCGTGGTGGTAGATACTAACAGTAAACTGAAAACAGGAAGCTGCAAAGAATAACTGTAAATTATTCATTTGTTTGAAGTTCAGAGGAAACAGCGCGTGGAGTATAACTGACGATTTACTGTCAATACTTTCAATTCTTCCAAAATATTTAAGCCCTATTTTTGAAAGCTGTTCCAGCACAATGCCCTTCCCCATAGTTCGAACATCGTTTATGATTAACAGTGGCTAACGGCTATTCAGCCGAGTTGTTTCCGTTTTATGCGCAGTACTTCGACGACCGGACGAGTTGTCTTTCTACACTCCTGGAAATTGAAATAAGAACACCGTGAATTCATTGTCCCAGGAAGGGGAAACTTCATTGACACATTCCTGGGGTCAGATACATCACATGATCACACTGACAGAACCACAGGCACATAGACACAGGCAACAGAGCATGCACAATGTCGGCACTAGTACAGTGTATATCCACCTTTCGCAGCAATGCAGGCTGCTATTCTCCCATGGAGACGATCGTAGAGATGCTGGATGTAGTCCTGTGGAACGGCTTGCCATGCCATTTCCACCTGGCGCCTCAGTTGGACCAGCGTTCGTGCTGGACGTGCAGACCGCGTGAGACGACGCTTCATCCAGTCCCAAACATGCTCAATGGGGGACAGATCCGGAGATCTTGCTGGCCAGGGTAGTTGACTTACACCTTCTAGAGCACGTTGGGTGGCACGGGATACATGCGGACGTGCATTGTCCTGTTGGAACAGCAAGTTCCCTTGCCGGTCTAGGAATGGTAGAACGATGGGTTCGATGACGGTTTGGATGTACCGTGCACTATTCAGTGTCCCCTCGACGATCACCAGTGGTGTACGGCCAGTGTAGGAGATCGCTCCCCACACCATGATGCCGGGTGTTGGCCCTGTGTGCCTCGGTCGTATGCAGTCCTGATTGTGGCGCTCACCTGCACGGCGCCAAACACGCATACGACCATCATTGGCACCAAGGCAGAAGCGACTCTCATCGCTGAAGACGACACGTCTCCATTCGTCCCTCCATTCACGCCTGTCGCGACACCACTGGAGGCGGGCTGCACGATGTTGGGGCGTGAGCGGAAGACGGCCTAACGGTGTGCGGGACCGTAGCCCAGCTTCATGGAGACGGTTGCGAATGGTCCTCGCCGATACCCCAGGAGCAACAGTGTCCCTAATTTGCTGGGAAGTGGCGGTGCGGTCCCCTACGGCACTGCGTAGGACCCTACGGTCTTGGCGTGCATCCGTGCGTCGCTGCGGTCCGGTCCCAGGTCGACGGGCACGTGCACCTTCCGCCGACCACTGGCGACAACATCGATGTACTGTGGAGACCTCACGCCCCACGTGTTGAGCAATTCGGCGGTACGTCCACCCGGCCTCCCGCATGCCCACTATACGCCCTCGCTCAAAGTCCGTCAACTGCACATACGGTTCACGTCCACGCTGTCGCGGCATGCTACCAGTGTTAAAGACTGCGATGGAGCTCCGTATGCCACGGCAAACTGGCTGACACTGACGGCGGCGGTGCACAAATGCTGCGCAGCTAGCGCCATTCGACGGCCAACACCGCGGTTCCTGGTGTGTCCGCTGTGCCGTGCGTGTGATCATTGCTTGTACAGCCCTCTCGCAGTGTCCGGAGCAAGTATGGTGGGTCTGACACACCGGTGTCAATGTGTTCTTTTTTCCATTTCCAGGAGTGTAGTTAGAGTCCAAGCAGCGATTCCACACAACAGCACAACTCGCAACATCGGAAGAAGACGACTCGGTAGATCGTCGAAATATTATGCTCAAAATAGAAGCAACAACTCGGCTGAATAGCCCAGAAACTCACAATTAATCAAACAGGCCGAGAAAACCTGAGCGATCTCATCACGCGTGATTTTTATCAGAAAGATAAGTACAAATCTTAATCATCGTCTGTATTCGCCAGATTTCGTTCCAGCAGATCTGTAATGGTTACCAAAAGTGAATTCGTCAATGGAACAAAAAATTATAAATATATTCCAGCTACGTACTAATTCGCCACTTTACTTTTGAATTTTGATTTTGAATCTTAAAAACGTAAAATTAGAAAACAATGATCCCACATTTTTATGGACAGAGTCTCGACAGAAACAGTATGTGATGTGTAGATGACCTCAAAATAAATGCCGTTGAACATTGGTTCCATATCCAGTTCAGAAACCGTGTGAGGAACTCATACTGAAGTTCAAAAGAATTTACGTCGAATCTTGAAGATATAACGGCTAACGCTTCCTCTTTCAAGGCCGAAAACTAGCATTTTTATTCTTCTGCTATCGCAACTTTAGATAGTCCGTGATATTTTATCTTAGAAAAGTCAGTGATGATTACGTGACACGCGCTTTGATGGGCGATGGAAATTAACATAGTATTGTAACAGACGAAACGCATCAAACCCAGAGTTATCACTTCTAGTCGCAACCGAACTGACAGAATGCAGTTTGACTGCCACGGCTGAAAAAAATAGTGACATTACCGCATAAAAGAATTACATAGATATAGAATGCAGAATGGAATGTCGTGAGCAGCAGACAGTCCGGGATTTTTTTTTTTTTTTCCCCTCGGGCCCTCGCTTCGCTGTCGCCGGAGAGACAATTTATTCAAGTAGCGCTTAAAAGTGGCTACACATGTAGCTGCAAACTTGATGAATAAGCGTGTGCACTGATTTTGTGCAGGTATTCGCAAATCTCCTTCGCCTTCACAAAGTCCTAGGGTGCTTGTACAAGCATTACTTTGAGACAAGAATACTTGGAATACATGAAATGTATTCGCAGTATCGAATATGGACAACCATCAGCTGTATAATGTAGTGACGACAATGAAAATTTGTGGAGGACCGAGGCCCGAGCCCGGATTTCTAGCTAATCGCGAACGGTCGCCTTACCATTAGCCTACACGATCACGACCCCACGGCCAGACCCAAACTTCCATGTGTCGTCAACCATGTGTCTACAACCTACACTCGTTTATTCATTTTCTATAGTCCCATATAGGGGAGACATTTTAATTGAAAGTCGCTTGTCCGGCGTCAGCAGATAAATACGATGTTGCAGTGGCTGTGTTGTTCAGATATACACTGTCGGAAAAAAATCGCAACACCAAGGAGTTGTGCGACACAAGCGATAGTTGGTAGGCGTGTTTTTACATCTGTAAGATGATGCATATTCAAATTTTGCGCCAGTAGCATATGAGGATACACATCACAAAAGCACTCCGTCATCAGGCCACAAGTGGCCCATCGGGACCATCCGACCGCCGTGTCATCCTCACTGAGGATGCGGATAGGAGGGGCGTGTGGTCAGCACACCGCTCTCCCGGTCGTTACGATGGCTTTCTTTGACCGGAGCCGCTACTATTCGGTCGAGTAGCTCCTCAATTGGCATCACGAGTCTGAGTGCACCCCGAAAAATGGCAACAGCGCATGGCGGCCCGGATGGTCACCCATCCAAGTGCCGGCCACGCCCGACAGCGCTGAACTTCGGTGATCTGACGGGAACCGGTGTATCCACAGCGGCAAGGCCGTTGCAAGGATACGTATCAGATTTGCTTTAAATACGCCTTGTAACGCTCGTAAACGTTAGTTACCGTTGAGATTGGACGTGGTCAGTTGACGTTAGTCGAGAATGCCTTTAAGGTGATAAAGACACCGTTATCAGCACCTCACTGAGTTTGAACGAGGTTACGTATCAGGGCTACGAGACGCTGAATGTCCCTTCTGCGATATTGCAGAAAGACTTGGCAGGAATATAGGCGCTGTATATGACTGCTGGCAGCGGTGGTCACGAGAATGTGCGGTCACAAGAAGACCAGGCCCCGGACGACCATCGTGTTCAGTGTACGGCTCAGGCTCATCGTACTGCATCTGTTACAAGTTGGTTACTTCAAGGGCAGCTCCGAGCCAGATGCCCTACAGCGCGCATTCCACTGACCCCAAACCTCCACCGTTTGCGAATTCGTGATGTCAAGGGAGTATTCATTTTGGAGGGCAGAGTAGAGGTCTGTTGTGTTTTCTGATGAAAGCTGGTTCTGTCTGTGCCAGTGATGACCATGTGTTGCTTAGAAGTAGGTGAGATTAGGGCCTACAGCCAACCTGTCTGTGTGCTAGACATGCTGGACCCACACCTGGAGTTATGCTCTCGGATGCGATTTCGTATGACAGCAGGAGCACTCTCATGTTATCCCTCGCATCTTGACTGAAACATTGTATGTCAATGTGGTGATTCTACCTGTTGTGCTGCCACTCATAAACAGCATTCCAGGGGCTGGTTTTCAACAGGACAGCTCTTGTCCACATACCGCTTTTATAAACCAACATGCTTTGCATAGAGTCGCCATGTTGCCTTGGTCTGCTCGATCAACAAATCTGGCTCCAGTCGAGCACGTATGGGACATCAGCGGACATCATCCAATGTCCTACATAAACAGCATTAGCTGTGCCCGTATTGACCGACCAAGTGCAAGAGGAATGGAACTCCATCTCACAGACTGAATCCGGTACCTGTACCACACGGTGCATGCACGTTTGCATGCTTATTTTTGAGTGTTGCAATTTTTTTCCGTCAGTGTACGATGCAATTTTCCTTAGGATATGTATGAACCGACGATTACAACCGTTATGAATTACACGAAATGTATTCGCAGTTGCGAATATGGACAACCATACACTGGAATGATAACAATGAAAATTTGTGTCAGACAAGGACCTGACCCCGGATTTTCCGCTAATCGTGAGCGGTGGCCTTATCATTAGGCTATCCGAACACGACTCACGGCGAGACCGAAAATTTCATACGTCGTCAACCATATGTCTGCAACCTGCACTCCTACATTCATTACGTATGTTGTCGTACAGGGGAGACATTTTAATTGAAAGTCACTTACCCAGTATCGGGGATAAATACGATATTGCAGTGCCTGTGTTATTCCGAATTACGATCCAATGTTCCTTCGGACTGATTAGTAACATAAAAACCAAATTCTTATATTAAGCTACGCCGTGAGTTAAAGAGAGAAATGATGCAATTATTTTATATCGATGGAGAAACGTTTTTGAATCTATTATAGCGTGTAACACCGCTGGCTAAAAAGCAAGTTGTAATCATAAGATAAGCTATAATACCACATGAAAGACTGGCGGCAATATTGTAATTTCTCACGAATACAAATGACTATGAAACATTTTATAGTTTATATACACAGATATATTACTCGAGTGTTAGCATGTATACCTTCTCCCTTCCTACCAGAAATTAAAGTACTACCTTACGTTTATTCCATACTGTTGTTGGTTATGGGAGAATTTATCTTGTTAATAATTTCATATCTATGACAGGGTCAAGTGTGTCGTCTTTTGTTAAAAGTACAATGTACGCAACGTCCCTCCTTGTCTTACCGTGACAGGCTCTCGATTTAACGTTCGTAACGCAAGACTGGCTTTCATGTACTGGAATAAACTTTTCCAGCAATTTGCGAAAGATTTGCTTCAGGTCGCTCCACATACTGCCAGTAAGAACACTGCTTCGCAACTGATGTCTGCTTGTATAAATCTTCACATTGTCGGAAGACTTTCTCAAGCGCATAACTGAAAATCGATCAAGTCTCGAGCCGTGTGAACAGACTGAATGCTGGCGGAAAATTATACCTTAGAGCCAAGAACGATTACACAAACTGCTAAATCATGTATACTTCTGAAACTCGTAGTTAATGTGTTTGGTCGCCTTAAGGGCGATTCGCTTCTAACAGTAATGGAACGAGCATCATTTACGACTCTCTTATTTTTAGAACGAAAGCAGGACTGTGCCGCCGTCTGTCCGTGATTACAGCTTCCCTTGTGATATCACACTGGTAATACCTTGCCAGCAATGGCGACGTGATACGGAGCAGCGTATTTCGCCACCGGCAGCAGTGCCGCTAACGATTTCGACCTTGTTCTCACACTGTGACGAAGCTGCTTTATGGGATGATTGTCAATCAGCGCAGATTGGTCTCCCACAGGAGGGGTGAACGTCGAGTCGTCGGATAGGCACGCTCGCCTGCGCTCCGTTCTTGCAACATTCGCAGCTGTTTATTCAACACACAAAGGAAATACGACCTGTAGCTGCTAGTGCGCAAAGATTTACATTAAAGGGGAAAAATGGAAATTGGTGGCGGACCAGGATCCGAACCCGGGTCTTGTGCTTAGTAGGCAGATGCTCTGATCACTTAGGCATTCAGATACAGTGGTCAACGCCACTGCACGGTCTGTCCTAGCCCTCCTCCCATCATATCCAAATTCTCAACATCTTCGCATACTACTGACGTAGTGCCCCTACCCGTTATCCTCATTACTTGCGACGTTTCGCCGATTCTCACAAGCGTTCGAGTGTGATGTGCATCAGCACTGGAGGGATAATCGGTCAGTCTCGCCTTAGGGCGAAACACCGCGAATAATGAGAATAACGAGCAGGGCCACTATGTCAGTAGTGTGCGGATAAGTTGAGAATTTGGGTCTGACGGGAGGCGTGCTTGGGTAGTCCGCTACGTCTCGCGGACACCTCTGGAAACGTACTGGCCACGGAAGTGTCACATATCAGACCGACCGTGCTGAATGGGCCGATATTTGTTACGAAACAGTCAAGCGCACAATAGCGTTAAGCATATCTCTGATTCGCATACCGTAGCCGTCAAAATATTTCATATTTCTGTATTAACTTTAAATAAACTTTCAGAACTGTCAAGAACTTTCAGATTAACTTTAACTATTCCTACTGTTTTCAAAAAAACTCACTCACAATAACTTCTTAAAAAAAAAAGTAGTCATATGATTGTCTATTGTTACGCGGTTGCGTATTACTTAACACTTCATCTCTCCTTTTTAGCCGATTACGATCTTGATTCAGTTTTGATAACCAACTTCAAGAATGTACACATCCAAAATAAAAAATCTTCAACAACAGGTTATCTTCTCCGTTGCTTTATTGAGAATTCTTCAGAATACCAATAGTATGGTATACATATCCATACAAAGACTGACTTCCGTGGAAGAAAGACATGAACAGAACAAAGTTGTGATATTAACAAGTTCTTTTCCGTATTAACAATGCTATAATTTATTCTTTGTCGAATCTGCTGGCCCAACGGCGTCGCCCTCTGACATGTCATGGCTGTCGGCTCGGCGCGTACAGCGACCAACGTCCGAACCCTGCGTTACCGTGTTGCAGCCAGTCCGCCGTCGTTGTTCCTGCGCTCTCGAGCACGTGGAACATACGAACACAAAAGTATTACACACAGTACATCTTATACATAATTTTAACCTATTACGTTTACGAATATTAACCACGAAACCCGATACCTACATGCTACTTCAGATACAGGGTGGTCAGAAAATGTGTGAAATGCTTCTAGGGATGTTACAGGGCAGGTTGTACTGAGACATAAATGTTAAGAAAGAAATTCGATACGTTGCTTCGTTTCCGAGTTATTTAGCATAAAATTTAGCCAATCGGGGCGTCGCGCACTCGCATTCAAGCGGCCTGCCAGGGGCGGTGTTGCCCAACGCGTGCTTTGTCTCGTTAGCTGAAACTTGAATTTACGCGCGCGACGATCTGATTGGCTAACTTCAATGCTAAATAACTCGGAAACGGCGCAACGTATCGAATTTCTTTCTTAACATTTATGTCTCAGTGCAACCTGCCCCGTAACATCCCTACAAGCATTTTACACATTTTCTGACCACCCTGTATAATAGTATTCTCACCGTAAGATCATATATCGAATAGCGTTCTTGAAAGAAGGCAGTGCTGATCGGCAAAAAAACGTGTGATATTCACTCAAAAATATCAGCGCATTCACCCCTCCCCTCCCCCTCTCCAGCGGTTCGATATATGATTGCATCCTAATTCAGTTTTCACTACTACACACTGAGTACTTTAACATTATTATTGTACATTTTCGGTATATTATTGTAGCTATTATTGCGCATTCAATAGCTATTCTATATCCAACAGTTCTGTCTTTACATTATCCTTTCAAATGTTCGCTTATTACATTAACAATTACAATTTGTTCCCCTTATATAAAGAGTACAGTAAGTCTTTACATACATACATTGTACCATTATTTGTGAACCTTTTTCTGATCGATTGTAGGCATCTAATTGTCTTTGTCTAACCGACTCGTTAATACAGACAGTTTGATCTGTTTAAGTTTATAATTATTGCAGTATCTTATCAGCTAATAATGTTATATTTCGTTTCTTTAGTTGAGATCAGTGTTTCGGTTCTAAAGTAATGTAACAGTGGAGCATTCGTAATTATTCACAATATCCAACCTTCTAAGGCTGTTTCAGTTAGTACTACATGTCTATTGATTATTACGCAATCTCGCTTAGACTTTGACCCATGAAAATCCTGTTATTCTCTTACTATATTATCATGGCTAGGCATACTAAATAGCATCTACCTTCTTCCAGACTACTACAGACTACGAAATTCAGATTGCTCTGGTTTTCTTTTGTGCTTAATAATACTTATATTAACCCTTGTTAAATTCCTTTTAAAACTAAGATATTGTTGCAATATCATACTGTGAGCTGAAGTGGAATACTCAGCCATAGGAATCCCTGTATCATTATCCAATGAAAAAGAGAGTAGCATGAAAAACAATTATTCTTACTCGCAGAGATCAAGCTTCTCCCACAATACTTTTTTTCTAAGTTTCAGCCATACATGCCTATAAATCCTATGACCCTAACCATCCTTCCATTTATTTCTGTATTTAGATAATAATCCTCATTGTTACACCTTTCATCAGTAAATTCAATCTCATGAGCTTAATTTCATTATCCCTACTAATCCTTGGGCATTTATCATACCTAGGATACGCATTACTGTATATATTAGCACTTTCTTTCAGTACCACTTAGTGAATCTATACATACAGTAACTTCATCGTATTCATTATTCTTTAAGTCAGAACGTCTTATTTTGTACGCCAGCACTCAGCAGAATATAAACTGTTGTTTGGAATTTCTTACAGCCAAGAAGTTTACGTTACTTGGTGGAATTGTCATACTGGATTACTTGTATATCTTTTCCCGAACATTCTTCACATCTGCGATTAAGTTAGTCCTTCCTTTGAAGAATCTTAGTATGCAGTTTTATACAGAGTGGTCTATCACAGCTTGTGTCCTTAGCTTTTCCGCAGTTTCTAAAATTTTTTTCTCCTTTTGTTTCGAACGTGAAGTACTTTATAGCCTGATCTACCTCTTTGCTCTCTTTTGACAGCGAGAAGTCTAAGTTTTTAGTATCTTCCAGTATGCTTACCATTCACCTTGTATTGTTTGACATAATCTATATTGTACAAATCTTTACTCCTTCCTGTCTTAGTATCTCTAGTTTTCAGTGCTTTTGGGTGTGGCTTGCCAGTTACTTCCTACAGACCATGGTTTCTTAAACAAAATTTACCGATTTTGAAATTGAATTTTGAACTACGTCCATGAGTCTCAATTAATATTAGATCCCCTTTTACGGAACTTGGGCATTCTGGAATTTACATTATGTCTCTTTAATCGACTCTTCGCACATAAAAAAGGTTTTGCTTAACTTGTTTCTTCAAAATATATGCTTTTGCGTTTGGTGTCCTGGGGGCCACAACAACTTAGCTAATGACGTTTATCTTCTAGTCTTTTGGTCCACGATTTCATAACACGGTAAACCTGTGCTTAGGTGTGGTAGTTCATTTAGTATGGTTTCGAATCCGCATATCATTTCAGACCATTTGATGTTTCGTCTGTTACAGTATGTTCTACAAAGTTGTCCGATTTCTTTCATAATTCTGTCTGCCGGATTACTGGATGAGTGGTACACAGAAATTTTCATATTTTTTACGTTATAAGTATCTAAGAATTTTTTAAATAACTCTCCACAGAACTGACTACAATTGTCAGATAATAACCTCTTTGGTACCTGATATTTAACAAACTAATCATTCTTAAGACATCGAATTATCCCTTTAGCCATAGCCGATTTTAAAGGATATAGTTTTACACATTTTGACCAGCAGTGTAACACTACGAAAATATAAAAAACTCCACCTTTTCCTTCCACTAATGGACCATAAAAATCGACAGCAATGAGATCCCACATTCCTTTAGGTATTATCGGGTAAACTTGTATGGAATACTTATTTTTTTAGCCTTCTGACATATTTTGCAGCGCCTGATGTTTCTTCTAATCGCCCTACCCACACCACATCCACAATAGAATTTATTAATATGTTGTAGGTACTTTTTTATAAGAGAATGACCATATTTTTCATATGTATAAGTCACTAGTGCACTCTCACTGACACAAATTCGCCAATACTATATCCCCTTGAATAGCAACCAGTGATCTTTCTTTGTGGTAGTTATACTATCCTTCCCCAGTAGATCTATTATGCTGCTAGACACTTATCTTTATTCTGTTCCCCCATAATAGTTTCAGCTAACTTCTTTTCATACCACTTTGTACTCTGTGATTTTAAAAAATAAATGTGTATTTCTTTACCTCCCTCTTCTAACTTAGGTAAGCTTTCTAATCCCACAGGTAATCTAGAGGGAGCGTCTGTAACGATATTCTCACTTCCCTTTGCATATCTTATATCAAAATCATATTTCTGCAAAAATAAAATCCAACGCATCAATCTTGAATGTAATAACTTGCTTTTAATTAGGAATGTAAGTGCATGATGGTCTTTCTACCTGACATTAGATACCTAAATCTTTTAAACTCCCGCACAACTGATAATGCTTCCTTTTCAGTAACCATATAATTCATTTCGTGGGAATTTAAAACTCGGCTTGCAAATTCAGTACTTCGATGTTCACCATTTACGTTACAGAACTCCCCTCGAAAAATCTCGCAAGCTATCCCATAGGAAGATGCATCAGTGGACATTTTGAAATCCTCGTCGATACGGGGATGTTGCAATAAACCAGACATAAGTAAATCCCATTTTATCAGGTCAAACCTTTCACATTCCTTTTGACCCCATTCCCATTTAGTATTTTGTTTAAGTAAAGTAACAATATCTGGATGTACTATATTTATTCCTAGTAAATATCTACGATAATATCCCATCATTCCTAACAATGACTTTGTTTTCTTGTCCTAGGATAGGGACATTTCGCTATAGCTTCCAGGTTCTCTGGATCAGGTCTTACCCCTTTACTACCAACGATGTGTCCTAAGTATTTTACTTCCTTTGTCCGAAATACAGACTTACTCAATTTTACAGTAATACGCGCATCAAGAAACCTGTACTGCACCACCCTTTCGATATCACTAACGCTAACTTCGTATTATGTTTCAATCGTAGGAGATATACTACGTGAACAGGCTATAATATTCATTATTTGGCTTTTTACTGTTCTTCTGTTTTGGTGTTTGTTTGTTTTTGATTTGCAGAGAAGAGCTAGAAGATCTACAAATCGTCAGTAAATGGTTGGTGTGGTAATCCAGCGGAGTGAAAGAGATCCTCAGTGAGTGTTTCCTGTGAAAGGTAGTGCAATCTTTTTGTATTTAAAACTTACACTAAGAGGAATGGTAACTAGTAAATCTCGTTGCTGTCTAAACAACCTCTTCAACTTTTGTTATGAGTGTGAGAAATTCACTCCAAACGCCCAAATAAAACCAATCACTGATTTGGTTAAGAAGGCATATAAATTGTATTTTGATTGTCCTGTTGGTAAAGGGAAATGCCATGTGGCTAGGGCCTCCCGTCGGGTAGACCGTTCGCCTGGTGCAAGTCTTTCGAGTTGACGCCACTTTGGCGACATGCGTGTCGATGGGGAGGAAATGATGATGATAAGGACAACACAACACCCGTCCCTGAGCGGGGAAAATCTCCGACCCAGCCTGGAATCGAACCCAGGCC
This sequence comes from Schistocerca nitens, assembly GCF_023898315.1. Classification (NCBI taxonomy): domain Eukaryota; kingdom Metazoa; phylum Arthropoda; class Insecta; order Orthoptera; family Acrididae; genus Schistocerca; species Schistocerca nitens. The sequence continues at coordinate 826,380,606 of NC_064614.1, forward strand.
GTTAGCTATGACATTCCGACGCGGTGACCACTCAGCTACCAGGGGCGGACGTCCTGTTGGTGACCAAGATAAAAATTTTGCACCTCATATTACTTGCATAACCTGTACTACATCCTTAACCGAGTGGTTAAAAGGAAAACGCCGAGCCCTGCCATTCGCTGTTCCGGTGGTGTGGTGTGAGCCTAATGACCATTTTTCAGACTGTTACTTCTGTCTTACAAATATTTCGGGACACTCAAACAAAACTAGACATAAAATAAAGTATCCAAATGTATGTTCAGTGCATCTGCCTGTGCCCCATGATGAGGGGTTGCCTGTTCCTGTCAGTAACTTGAAAGCCAGGGAACCAAACACCATGTCAAATGAATCACAAAGTATTGAACATATAGAAGAGTACTGCCCTCAATATCATGACACTTCGCCTCAGCTCTTTAATCAAAAGGACCCGAACTATTTGGTTCGCGATCTAAAACTTTCGAAACTCAAGCTCAACTCTTGGGGTCGAGACTGCAACAACGGAACCTTCAAGCTCCAGGGACAAAAATTTCGTGTTTCAAATCAAGAGATGCTTGATTCGCTCAATATTTCGATAGGCAGAATACAATGTGTGTGTATAGAGATGTCAATGGTCTGATGATGCATCTAGGTGTACAACATAATCCACAGGAGTGGCTACTATTTATTGACTCCAGTAAAACCAGCTTGAAAGCAATCCATGTCCATTGGTACCTTTGGCTTATGCAGTAAACATGAAAGAAACTTATGACACCATGGCCTTGCTGCTAGAAGTAATCAAATACAAGGATCGTGAATGGCAACTTTGCTGTGATTTAAAAGTTGTTGCACTCCTTACAGGTTTACAGGTTGGATTCACAAAATACTGCTGCTTTTTGTGGCTTTGGGACAGCTGTGACACCAAGAACCTCTGTACAGTCAAGGAATGGCCTATAAGGAAGACATATGGTCCTGGAAACGTAAATGTGAACATTTGGTTGAGCACGATAAAATCATTTTGCCACCTCTTCATATCAAGCTGGGCCTTATCAGAACTTTGTAAAAGCTCTGTATAAAGAAGGTGAGTGTAGGGGGACAAGCTATGTTTCAGTAAATTTTGTTAGTGCAGCTTGCCTACATCAGGGGCAGATATGCACTCAGGGGTAAACCTATTGTTCTTCTTTGATTGACAGGTACTTAACATATTGTTCTCCTTTGATTGACAGGTCCTTAACCTATTGTTCTACTTTGATTGACAGGTACTTACCCAATTGTTCTGTTAAGTGGTTTTCCATGTGAACCCCATTTCCTTTTGATTGACAGGCACTTATCATATTGTCCACCCACACCCACCCCCAAAACCCCCTCCCCCCCCTCGATGCTACAGATACACTTTCAGCTCTGAAATAATGGAATATCTCCTCTCATTCTTATAAATTAGATTGACTATTTAATTAAATTGATCAATTAATTAACCTCTCACCCACTGGTGAATCCCTTCCCCTCTCCCCCTCACCCCCACCCCCCATAAAATGGTGGTAAGTTCATGTTCCATCAGGACAATGCAACATACCACAGCTACCTCCACTAAGAAAATGGCGAGAAAAAAGGGCATATGGGCTACCTCCTCTAACCTAAGACATCTGACCGCCACCTCTTTCTGGGAATTGGCTGGAAAACGACTCAAGCCTGTGTTGGATAGGACGGACATAAGTCTTACTTAACCTATTGCTCTGTTAAGTGGTTTTTCATGTCACCCCCATTTCCTTAAACTATTGTACCGCCTTTGATGCCAAATTAAGTAATTAGTTATGTCCTCCTACCATTTTCTAGTACACTTTTCGAATTTCACATACTTCTGAATGCCACTTCTGGTGCATTCGTCTTTGTCACCCGCCCCCTTAAACTATTGTACTGCGTTTTACATGAAAACTATGCAATTTAACCTACTATTATTCACTTCACCTGCTGTTTTGCTCCATGTCACCCACTCACGTAACCCCCCCCATCTTATCTATTGTACAGCTAATACCATGTTGATATAAAAATTGGTGCAAATTAATTAAATCGATATTTTTCACATGAAGGGGTGTTTTTTTTTTTTTTTTTTTGCAGCATCCTATTTGTCGGTGAAATCGATGGAATACAGTTTAAACAAAAGATCACCAGTAAAAAACACAACCCCCACTCAACGCCCGACGCCGCCACCGCCGCCATCAGCTGCCAAGCAACGCGTAGGTGTCAGTTCAGGTCCCGCAAGGATGAGGTGGCAACTTCTCTTTCATACATGACACCCGAGAAATTCCTGTCGAGACACATGTTCACCTAGGTATCGTTGCTGGCGCAATGACACATAGCTGCTGTGTGGATCTAGCGCCGAGATAGATACCCCAATGCTTCCCAGACTAGCACAGGGCGCATTCTTCCAGCGATCGTCACTGAATTTGGCCATCAAACTGCTGCTGCTGCCGGTGTGGGAGCACCGTCTCAAATTTCATTAGTTTTTGCTGAAGATATGTGCTATTAAGCAGGTGACGTTTAAGATGCAAGATAAAAAATGTACACTCCTGGAAATTGAAATAAGAACACCGTGAATTCATTGTCCCAGGAAGGGGAAACTTTATTGACACATTCCTGGGGTCAGATACATCACATGATCACACTGACAGAACCACAGGCACATAGACACAGGCAACAGAGCATGCACAATGTCGGCACTAGTACAGTGTATATCCACCTTTCGCAACAATGCAGGCTGCTATTCTCCCATGGAGACGATCGTAGAGATGTTGGATGTAGTCCTGTGGAACGGCTTGCCATGCCATTTCCACCTGGCGCCTCAGTTGGACCAGCGTTCGTGCTGGACGTGCAGACCGCGTGAGACGACGCTTCATCCAGTCCCAAACATGCTCAATGGGGGACAGATCCGGAGATCTTGCTGGCCAGGGTAGTTGACTTACACCTTCTAGAGCACGTTGGGTGGCACGGGATACATGCGGACGTGCATTGTCCTGTTGGAACAGCAAGTTCCCTTGCCGGTCTAGGAATGGTAGAACGATGGGTTCGATGACGGTTTGGATGTACCGTGCACTATTCAGTGTCCCCTCGACGATCACCAGTGGTGTACGGCCAGTGTAGGAGATCGCTCCCCACACCATGATGCCGGGTGTTGGCCCTGTGTGCCTCGGTCGTATGCAGTCCTGATTGTGGCGCTCACCTGCACGGCGCCAAACACGCATACGACCATCATTGGCACCAAGGCAGAAGCGACTCTCATCGCTGAAGACGACACGTCTCCATTCGTCCCTCCATTCACGCCTGTCGCGACACCACTGGAGGCGGGCTGCACGATGTTGGGGCGTGAGCGGAAGACGGCCTAACGGTGTGCGGGACCGTAGCCCAGCTTCATGGAGACGGTTGCGAATGGTCCTCGCCGATACCCCAGGAGCAACAGTGTCCCTAATTTGCTGGGAAGTGGCGGTGCGGTCCCCTACGGCACTGCGTAGGATCCTACGGTCTTGGCGTGCATCCGTGCGTCGCTGCGGTCCGGTCCCAGGTCGACGGGCACGTGCACTTTCCGCCGACCACTGGCGACATCATCGATGTACTGTGGAGACCTCACGCCCCACGTGTTGAGCAATTCGGCGGTACGTCCACCCGGCCTCCCGCATGCCCACTATACGCCCTCGCTCAAAGTCCGTCAACTGCACATACGGTTCACGTCCACGCTGTCGCGGCATGCTACCAGTGTTAAAGACTGCGATGGAGCTCCGTATACCACGGCACACTGGCTGACACTGACGGCGGCGGTGCACAAATGCTGCGCAGCTAGCGCCATTCGACGGCCAACACCGCTGTTCCTGGTGTGTCCGCTGTGCCGTGCGTGTGATCATTGCTTGTACAGCCCTCTCGCAGTGTCCGGAGCAAGTATGGTGGGTCTGACACACCGGTGTCAATGTGTTCTTTTTTCCATTTCCAGGAGTGTATATATAATGGTTGCATGGAATTACGCCTATCATGCAGCATGAATTGGGTTATGGGAGCAGGAGGTGCTTGACCATGTCCGCTTCCAAAGATATATAGCAGACATGTCTATAATTATATCTCCCGTACTTGAAGAAAAACTGTACACTGTCACAGCAGGAGCAGGGTTGAGAAAAAAGAACACAGAGGTTTTGAGGTAAAAATTCATTTATTTCTGATCAAACAACGTAATTTTACATTTTTATAAGCAGACACAGCAACACTTTTTTCATACATATTCTTGAGTCAATGGAGAGAATGACACCTGTAGAATTCCAGGTATTGAATAGCAGCAAACTTAAAGATTCGACGCATCCATGAGATATTCTCCTTCCCCTTCACATAGACGATGGAATCCTTGTGATCGAATAATTTAAGCGCCGTCACCATATCTTTTAGGGTATGCCAGTATCATCCCAGTGAATTCCATGGTAGAAATGTATTAATCACTTTGCACTCGTCCATGTCTTAGCACACTTCATGAACTTGTAAGGCCTCAGTTATGCAATGATTACTGAGAATATCTCTATTATTCTAGCATCTTGTGTATACGCTACAAACAGAATATCTTTAAATATAAACTGTCTACACTCACCATCATAGAAACCCTGAGCATCTGCAATGATGTTCACATCTTGAGACGGCATTGTGAAATCCTCTAGATATGGTGCAGCACCTATTCAGTTATACAGCTCGTTGCTCAACACAGGTGAGTGGGCAGTAGTTGATCACATGGTCATGTGTTCTGGGAAATTTGTTGAAGATTCAAATTCAACTCGCACATCTATAGCTCCAGACTTAATTATCTCGTCCTGTTTCGAGCGGTCTATTACGATGATCAGTGAAAGCTCCTTGAACTTACGTGGACTGAGTAATCACCCTCCTCCTTCACCTTTCTTTTCATAGTAAGAAACATGAATCCTTGCATACATGTCATATGCTAGACTGTATACATTTTGATTCCACTGCAGATGTAAATTATCATATGGGTAGAATTCTGAATTGATGTAGACTCTAGCATTAGTTAACCTGCAGTTGTCGAACATGGTGGAATCATTTGCTATATTACCTCTTCTGTCAGTCCGAAACACAAATATGATGAATCTAGGTGTCTCTAGATGGGAGGAGGTTTTAATAGCCCATGTTTGTCTGCATCTGGGTACTCAAAAACCTCCCAAGAGCGAAATGTCAGTGACAGGAATGTACTGGAATTCAGGACTTTTAAAAGCTTCAAACGCTCCTAGTCTGATACACTGATGTGAGGCATTTTCCATATTATCTTGCTGATTGAAGTCCTTGAATGTATGAGTTATTGTCCATCGCACACCGCACCAGAATAAGCTCCTGTTTAGCGTTCATAATAAACTGTCTCATGTCCTCAAAGTACCCCATAAGCATTTTTAGAGGTATGCATGAAGTAAATTGCTTGTACTCTGCAACTGTTCTATCCTCTGGATCATCTATGAACCATCCCGCACCTTCTAAACTATGCAAGTCTGCGGGTGATGCAAAGAAGTTTGTTTTAAGGGTTGATGTTATGCCAACATTGCGTGTACAGTCGATCTCAGACCCATTGAGTTCATAGCGTATCTCTTGGAACAGGAATGCTAAAGCGTTATGTGTAACCTTGGATCCAACTGTATCGCTGCCATCGGTTTTCTTGAATGAACCCTCTAGATATATGAAACTCTTGCATGGAAGTGTGAGTGCATTTGGTGCTGAATGACAGTCCTAATTTCATAGTTCTTGTTAAATGTGGTTGAAGCGTAAGGTTTATGAGAGAAGCATTCCTGACGTATAATTCTCTCATCATACTCTACAGGACGGGTTATATTGAGTGAGGACGTCATTGCGCGGTTTCAAGCCAACTGATTTAAGAAACTCACAGTCTGCATGTGTTATCACTTTGCTGTTCGGTAGCGAAGTGACATGCCGTGGATTGCGTGCACTTGTTTTACACTGTACACCCATGCCACCTTAGATGTAACCGTACAATGATCTCCTCACCACGAAAGTCAACAAGTTGGTTATTCTGGTGAACAATACGTAGTCAACGATACGTAGCTCCAAATAATCCAATGTCTGAGCTGTCACTGGAAGGTATATTGCATTCACAGGGGTCTCAACAATCTTATACCCCGTTGGAACTGAGGGGAAGAATCCGTAAATAGTATGAATCAGACTATCGTTGAGATAGGAGTTCGTTGCAGTGTTACACTCGACTCGGACTGTGCTGACGGGAAGTATGTCCACTGTCTGATCTGACTTGTAAAATTTACTTGCATCCTTCTTCAAAACCTGCCCTTTTGTGAAACCCAACAGGCGCCCTTTTGAACCTTTCTGATTGAAGTCAATCCTTGCATTTACAGTCCTTATTTCAGATTTAAGTGTATTGATGTTTGCACGTAGACTGTTTTAAGACTTCGTTTAAATCGTCGATATCGTATGCACCCGCTTATATTTCCACAATTTCTTTATACCATTAATATCCACATGCCCTTTGTTGTTAGTCTCAGTGATCTCCAGTCCAATCAATGCAAGACTCCATTCACCAACGCTCAAATCAATTGGCGGGAAGTAATTTGCATGCAATACAGATGATCGTTCTTTTAACATCAAAGCATCTGAACCTCAACTGATGAAGGAATGTTTAAGGCTCCTCCTTATATAGCATGCTTTTTCTTCTTCTGTGCAAACGTCAAGAGAAACATGATGCATAGATGTCCACAGAGGTATGTATTAAAGTCCTGATAGCACCAATAATTGTAGAACACATGTCTTCCCTAAGTGAAGTATCGTTGTAATTCTTCTGGCGGTTGCAGGTCACCAAATGAGTCGAAATAGTACAGTACACAGTATCCGCATTTTTCATAATATATGATACCCAGTGGGTTCCAGGGCCTCCAGCAACATATAAATTCACTATGCCACAATCACTAGTTTTCCACATAGCCTTTGGTAATGTATCCTGCATAAACACACCACGGAAAGTTGGTATCTACATCTACATCTACACTCCGCGAGCCACCTTACGGTGTGTGGCGGAGGGTACTTATTGTACCACTATCTGATCCCCCCTTCCCTGTTCCATTCACGAATTGTGCGTGGGAAGAACGACTGCTTGTAAGTCTCCGTATTTGCTCTAATTTCTCGGATCTTTTCGTTGTGATCATTACGCGAGATATATGTGGGCGGTAGTAATATGTTGCCCATCTCTTCCCGGAATGTGCTCTCTCGTAATTTCGATAATAAACCTCTCCGTATTGCGTAACGCCTTTCTTGAAGTGTCCGCCACTGGAGCTTGTTCAGCATCTCCGTAACGCTCTCGCGCTGACTAAATGTCCCCATGACGAATCGCGCTGCTTTTCGCTGGATCATGTCTATCTCTTCTATTAATCCAACCTGGTAAGGGTCCCATACTGATGAGCAATACTCAAGAATCGGACGAACAAGCGTTTTGTAAGCTACTTCTTTCGTCGATGAGTCACATTTTCTTAGAATTCTTCCTATGAATCTCAACCTGGCGCCTGCTTTTCCCACTATTTGTTTTATGTGATCATTCCACTTCAGATCGCTCCGGATAGTAACTCCTAAGTATTTTACGGTCGTTACCGCTTCCAATGATTTACCACCTATGGCATAATCGTACTGGAATGGATTTCTGCCCCTATGTATGCGCATTATATTACATTTATCTACGTTTAGGGAAAGCTGCCAGCTGTCGCACCATTCATTAATCCTCTGCAGGTCTTCCTGGAGTACGTACGAGTCTTCTGATGTTGCTACTTTCTTGTAGACAACCGTGTCATCTGCAAATAGCCTCACGGAGCTACCGATGTTGTCAACTAAGTCATTTATGTATATTGTAAACAATAAAGGTCCTATCACGCTTCCTTGCGGTACTCCCGAAATTACCTCTACATCTGCAGATTTTGAACCGTTAACAATGACATGTTGTGTTCTTTCTTCTAGGAAATCCTGAATCCAATCACAAACCTGGTCCGATATTCCGTAAGCTCGTATTTTTTTCACTAAACGTAAGTGCGGAACCGTATCAAATGCCTTCCTGAAGTCCAGGAATACGGCATCAATCTGCTCGCCAGTGTCTACGGCACTGTGAATTTCTTGGACAAATAGGGCGAGCTGAGTTTCACATGATCTCTGTTTGCGGAATCCATGTTGGTTATGATGAAGGAGATTTGTATTATCTAAGAACGTCATAATATGTTGACTTTGTTCCTAACAAACTTAAGAAGATCAGTATTTGTGAGTGGTCGATCTGGCAGGACCGCTAATGGGCTTTTTTTTATTTATGAATAGACCAACCCCTTTCCTGTACTGTTCCTTTTCCGATGGTTGCAGCTTCCATCATGTGGTTATGTCTTCTCGCCTCTTCTAACTGTGCTTGGGAGTTTTGCATGTTCTTGACCGTTCGAGCGATACGCATAACAGCAGCGACCAACATGTGAAAATTACAAGTCATCCCGTCACCGACTCTGTAAACACCCGTCTGTCGGGTAAGTGTGTACACAATGATTACAGCCCCTCACAAATACCCACAGCTAACTTAGTTATGACGCTGAAGTCTCGATTTTACACCAAGCATGCGACAGGGTGGGGATCGCATAAATCAAAGTGTGTTTAGAGGAATGTGTCAACTTTCATCACACATGAGATGGAAGTACTCTAATGACTGACGGGTTCACCGTTAACGATCGCAAGTATACAGTGCTTTAAACCACATACGGAACACGTAGCCGCATACGACTAGAACACGGGCTATATCACGTGACTAAAGCATCCAAATAGATTACTGGAAAAAAAAATCGACCTTCAGCAACTTGTCCTTCTCTAGAATAAATGAGTCAACGTTTGAATCGTACCTAGTTGCAGCTCTGTCTCAATCGATCATCCTGTACACTCTCTGTTATCATTTAACACAGATATGAGTAAGTTTAGACGTGAATGATTCTCTGTCCTCCTGAAAAGCATCAAATACAGTATTCAACTCGCGTGTATCATTGCTACCTCAGTAGACGTTCACTATAATACGAACTCAACGAGAAAAAATTGACTGCCTTCCTTATTCTGCTCGCTTCGATGTCATCGTTTTCCTACATTCCTATTGTTGCCTCATACTTGACTCCATGTACAAATTCCCCCCTGTGAACCAGACGATAAGCAAGTACGTTCTCATTTTCATCGCATTTCAGTGTATATTGACCGCGCCAACTCACGTTTGCGGAAGCCGAGCAGGGGCTGTGCGAGGTCTGAAATCAGACGGATGGGTGACTTCATGATCCTGTGGGCAGGGGTACCTGCGCACGTCTGCTGAGTTATTTTGCGAGCGGATCTGCAGGCTCTGCTATGCGTTATTAGGATAGTTCACGAGTTCTGAGCGTATCTACACATCTGTGTGAAGAATTATTTAGTAGCAGTTTGCTATAGTGTGTACTGAAATTATGATTGGGTGTGTGTCTGTGGGCTGTGCAACATGGTCCAGGGCACATTTGGGATTGGTGTTTTGTGATAGCGTGATAGATACACTGTATGGTTAAATAAGTTGTTCGAAAAAATAAATAGAGTGTTCTAAATGATTACACGTGCCTGCAGCACAGATCAGAGTGATTGGTTTTCCGCCACCATCTTGGTTGCATGCGAGTAGTAAATGTTTTCCCGGCCGTGTGTCAACGAACTATGGGCTATTCTGACAAGAGATGTGAAGGCAGGTACAGACCTGAGACGCCGGCGGAATACATAAGAAGAACAATGCAGCTTTGACATGTGTCAGAGGAGAGTGCCCTTTCTGGTTGGCTGTCATGAGCGCTTGGAAGCTGAACTTGGCTGGAGACTTTGGAACCCCCACCCCCGCCGACCGCACACGCGCGTGGCCTGCCTTGGAGCGTAATCTAAGGCGCAAAGGCGATATCAATTTCTCTGGTGTTAGGCGCGAATGCGACTGTGTTGAGGTCATGTTTGAGGGAGGCCGAGCAGAAACTTTTGGTCGGTTTGGCAGCTGTGGGTGTTAGGGCACGTCTGTTGCACTATTTTGCGATCATGTCTGTGTACTGTGCTGTGCTTTATTTGGAGAGTTTAAGAGTACAGACTTCGTCTGCTGATATTGTGTACTGCACTATTTAAGAGCTGTTTGCTATTGTGTGGTGAAATTAGGAGTTGTTTACGTGTTTGTGGCCTGTATCAGATGACCACAGTCGGATCAGTGCGGGTGTCTTATGACAAATATACCCCACGACTAAATAAAAGGGCTCCAAATAAATAGAGTGCAGTCCTTCCTTACTTCCCCGTGCAGCACAGCGCAGTCTGAGTGGTTTTTGCGCAAAAACTGCAATCTGGTCAGAGTGTGAGTGAGTCAACAAATAACTGGACAAATTTATCTGTAGAGGAGTTAGAGGTGTGGATTGGAATGAATATCTTGATGGGTGTGGTTGTGTTGCCACGTGTAGTGCACTACTGGAGTTCAGAACCTGCCTTATGTCAGCCTTACATATCGAAATCTATGAGATACAAAAGTTTCAAAGGATTCCAAACCGGCTCTTCCTGCATTGTTACAAGCAACGAAAGCTACAGTTAGCCATCCGTTACCCAAACTGGAAGAAGAAGAAACTTTCATCAAAGAAAAATTTAACCTCGCACCGCAAAATAAAGTAGGTCCATGAATAAGAACAAATTGAGTAGTTTTACCAACTCCTCTTATTTCGTTCTTTTTGCCCTTCGCAGAAGATGTCGAAGCACCAAGTGTGCCGTCCACATTGACAAGTGATTTGTAAACCAGCATTCGCCGGCGACGACGAAAACAACGTTTACGCATCATTGTAAGAAGCAGTGCCTCAGTGGCTATTCACTCAAACCGAGTGAATGCGCTAGACAGAACAGTGTGCTATTTATAGCATCAGTCCTGGCGCACGCAGCGGATGTGGACTCTTATCAGCTTACGCAATCGCACCGGAAGTGAATAAATAAAATACACTCGTTCCACATGCCATCAGCCTATGTACCGAAATTATTTACGAAAATTAGGAGTTGTTTGGCTATTTGGACGTAAATGTTCTGCATTATTTACGAGCGGTTCGCATGTATGTAGGCTGTGCTATGAATTATTTTTAACTGTTAACAATTAGCAAGCGTGTGTCTAGAGCATTATAAATGACTTATGTAGGAATGTTTTGCAGGTCTGTTGGTGTGGAACATGTCAGTGTGATACATGTACTCCATTCCTAAATAAAGTAAATTGGTTCCTCCATCCATGGGCCTAGTGCAGGGTGAGTCCTTTTAACCGAAACGTGTAGGAAGAGGTTGAGTGCCGGTGGCTTATTTTAGTGGGGATGAGCTTCAAAAATGGTTCAAATGGCTCTGAGCACTATGGGACTCAACTGCGGAGGTCATAAGTCCCCTAGAACTTAGAACTACTAAAACCTAACTAACCTAAGGACAACACACACATCCATGCCCGAGGTAGGATTCGAACCTGCGACCGTAGCGGTCGCGCGGTTCCAGACTGTAGCGCCAGAACCGCTCGGCCACCAGTGGCCGGCGGATGAGCTTCGTTTGCAACAATTTCCTTAGCTTGGTGGCGGAAGCGCACGTGAGCTTTGTTTACTGGCAGATTTCAAACTTGGCGCTGGTTCCTAGGAGGAAGTGGCGGTCGGGTGGCTGAGGTTAGTACAAATACCCTTTCTTTCCAACAATTTTGTTAGGTTGGTAGAGAAAGCGGAAGTGACCTTTCTTTACTGCCAGAATTCAAACTCGGCGCTGGTTCCTAGGAAAAGGTGGCTGTCTGGTCCTCGAAAAGTAATTGAAATTTGGTAGTTGAACACCTTTGCATACGTATATGAAATTGTAAATTGAATTATTTAATATGATTAAAACCGAAATGGAATTAAGTACTTAGGTATTTACAGAAGACTATGTCCGTCGCGTGTATGGAGGGTGTGTGACGTAAGCAGTGCGGCGGCACAGCGATTGTACAGTTATAACGCGCGCGTGAGGGAGAGCCAATTAGCGAGCGTTCTAGTGCTGACCAAACGTGCTGTTATACAGCCATGGCGGATTCCACTGTCGAGCAAACTTTGCCGCCAAAAGTGTAGCACTGCGTTCTCGCTCCACAAGGACACGTGGTGAACGGTAAGCGGTCAGCATCGACAGGTTTGAGCGTGCCCAGGAAAACAACTTCGGCGCCAAAAGTGTGGCAGGGTATGGCTGACCGTTGTGTGATCAGCTCCGAGGCAAACAATTTTGGCGGGAAACGTGAGGAGGTGACGAATAGACGTGGTGAGCGGACAAGGGATCGCTGTGACATCAAACTCGGCAAGTTGCAGCCTGTCCAGCGAAAACATGTTTACGACATGGGAGCGATCACTGGGCTCGCCCCAGCGTACCGGCAGTCCAGCGCGAGTGGCCGGCCACCTCACGTGACAGGCGTCGGCGTGTCTCCACGCGGTGGCCAGGGGGTGGCGATGATTTGAACTAATTCAGTTGGAGCGTGGACGTCGTGGCGACTGCACTGCGATATCAAAGATGCGTGCTGATTGTGTTGGATAACAAGTGATGACCATACTGCTTGAAATAAAGTCTTCAGTCCCTTCCAGCCCTGCAAAATCAAAGGACGTGACTTATGTTACTATAAGTGTACTTTATTATTTGACGTGATTCTGATAGGTTACCAGTGAAAAAAGATAAGTGACGGCTAAAGTTCGTATGTGTGATCGATTATGGTGTTGGGATTTGAACTTGGGATAGATTTTTGTTATGGATGTAAGGCAAATGGCTTTCTCGCCGAGAAAATCGGACATCTTGAATAAATAATAAATGATAATAATAAATTGAAGTACAGTTTTCGAGACGTTATCGTGTTGGAATTTGAATTTGGCGCAATTTTCTAGTGGAGGTAGGCGTATAATAATAATAAATTACAATAACAATAAATGATAATAAATGATAATGAATGATAATGAATGTTAATAAATGATAATTAATAACAAACAAAAGTAAGGTTTTGCAGCCATTATCGTGTTGGAATTTGAATTTGGAGGGAATTTTCTAGTGGAGGCAGGTCAATAATAATAAATAATAATAACTGATAATAATTAATAATAAATGATAATAAATAATAATAAATGATAATGAATGTTAATAAATGATAATGAATTATAATAAAGAAAAGTAAGGTTTTCCATGCATTATCCTGTTGGATTTCAAACGTCCCCCCATTTTTTCTGGAGGCTTAGGTTAGTGGACGTAGCACAATTGGCTTATTTTCCCGCCAAAATTCAAAATTCACGCCATTTTTTCTGAAGGTTATGTTAATGGACGTAGCCCAATTGGCCTGTTTTGCCGCCAAAATCCGCCATCTTGGATGACGTCATGTGCTGTTGCCAAGTCTACATGACGCCATCTTGGATGGCGTCATCGCCGCCAACTTGAACAAATTTGGCAACAATGCAGCATGCCCTCGTACATAGGTTGTCCCCCTACTTACGATGCTTTCTTTATCGGTATGGTACTTAATTTTCTGATCAAACTTCCTGTTACTGTGCGGAACAGTCATTGCTCAGTGATTGCACCAATACGGGCACTGTTATATTTACATACAACTTTAATTAGGGTCAAGAGTAGCTCCAGTTAAGTCCCTAATGGCACAAATGAATTTCATATACCTACTTTCGCATAATATTTACACTCAATAACAAAAAAAAAATTAACCAGGTGTGAGTAGGATTCGCACACTGGAAGTTCTGCACAAACTTAATTTTGTATGTAGACAGTTCATCTATTTCGGAAATTGAGAATCTCCACCATTTTTGCCTGTTATCGACGCTGATAACGACAAGATATCAGTCCCAGAGATCCCAGATTTTTGAGAATGTTTTAATTTCAGTAATATAAATGTGACATACGTCGTGCAGGAGGCAGGTGACCATTGTTACAATAATAAGCAGTTCTCCATTCAGGCTGACTGAGTTGTAATGGTAAAACACGGGTCAAGGAATGACTTTATTGCTCATATGACTCTTTTGGAATCTATCCATAATCAGGTATCCAGGAGCGATTAATGCATGTAGACATGGCATTTCAAATTGTATGTAACACAAACATTCGCAGACAAGCGATTATTGCACACAAACATGGCGTTCCAAGTTTTATGTGAAACATTCGCAGACTGGTCTGCGAATTTTTGTTTTACATACAGCATGAAGCGCCATGTCTACATGCAGTAATTGCTCCTGGATATCTGCTGATGGATAAATTCCGAAACAAGTCATATGAGCAATAAAATCATTCTTTTCCTGATGTTTGACTTTTACTAATTCGACCAAGTCAGCCTGAAGGGAGAACTACTGATTATCCTAATTTCAAGTTTGACGTTGGATAACAAAAGACAAAACAAATATTTTTTTCGTGTCATATAATTACAGATATACAGTTTTCGGATTTTTTTCCTTTAGTTGTACTGTGAACCCTCGCTTTTTGCCAAATTTCATAATTCTAGGCCAAGGGGAATTGCCCTATAGGTTTTAATGAGTAAGTTTGTCAGTATTAAAACATGTGACACAAATGACCGTATGTTTTGATTACACTGACTTAGAAGCTTCAGTTTTTTTACATCGCCAATGGATCGTAGACCTTAGTATGCGACATAAATTTCAATTTGATACGTCTATCCCTTCCTGAGAAAAGTGGTTTTTCACAGTCGGACAGGCAACAAAGCGATACTATAAGGGTTCCGTTTTTACCGACTAAGGCACAGAAGCCTAAAAATTATTATTATTATTATTATTCTGAAATAAAATATATTTCTATACAGTATTGATTGTTCTGCGTAAAGATGTACCTCATCAAATTGACACGCGCAGTTACAATATTTTTCGGGAATGTACGTCGCTTCAAGCGACGCTGTATTACCTTATTACAAGTAAGTGATTATAAGGAATTGCTGAATGAGACTCTTACTGCACGGTTTGAGAAAAATATACCTTTTTACAAAGTATTTTTTTTATTTAATTGAAGACTTAGCCCATTATTAGCCGGCCGCGGTGGTCTCGCGGTTCTAGGCGCGCAGTCCGGAACCGTGCGACTGCTACGGTCGCAGGTTCGAATCCTGCCTCGGGCATGGATGTTTGTGCTGTCCTTAGGTTAGTTAGGTTTAAGTAGTTCTAAGTTCTAGGGGACTAATGGCCACAGCAGTTGAGTCCCATAGTGCTCAGAGCCATTTGAACCCATTATTTGGTCAAGATCTAACAGCTCACATACATCAACAAGAGATTCAGGACGTGTACAGTCCAACGAACAAGAGTAGTTTGAGAGAAGAACGACCTAGCGGCAGTTGCTCAAGCTTGTAGGCGACGGCTTATAATTTTCGTAAATTATGCATAAGTTGGCATGACAGTGGTCAAATGGTTCAAATGGCTCTGAGCACTATGCGACTTAACTTCTGAGGTCATCAGTCGCCTAGAACTTAGAACTAATTAAACCTAACTAACCTAAGGACATCACACACATCCATGCCCGAGGCAGGATTCGAACCTGCGACCGGAGTGGTCGCTCGGCTCCAGACTGTAGCGCCTAGAACCGCACGGCCACTCCGGCCCGCGACAGTGGTCAAACAGGGTGTTTCCACATGTAAGCTGACGTACGCGAGTGCTGGTGGGGACACGCACATGCAAGTAATTCATACCTGTGGAAATCGGCTTGAGATAGGCATTTCGAAAGAAGTAACAAAAAATATGTCTTCCACAACTATAAAACAATCAATAAGCTTATTTCTAGCTTTCATACATAAAATGCACGTCTTCTGAGAAGAAACATCTCACTTGTCATAATCGTATTTGCTATCATTTTTGATTGCATCCAACTCGGGTTTGTTAGCATGAAATATAAATTTAGATGTTAGACAATCTGTTCTGGAGGTATTTGTCTGAAGTGTGGACATTTACAGAATTGAAATGTGGACGATAATCAGTTCAGAAAAAAGATAGTCTTTAGTAATATGTTGATACAGAAGAATGTTGAAGAGGTGGGTATGTCGAATAATTAATGAGAAGGTACTGAACCGAAATTCGAAAATCAGAAATTCATGGCACTAAAAAAAGGGGTCACTTAAGTACATATACCCTCATTCAGGCTCAAACAGATACAACCACGCCAAAATACCTGGCTTCCCAAATTGTTCTGTTACTCTTCTGGGGCCAATGCATTGAATTATATATATATATATATATATATATATATATATATATATATATATATAAAGATGCTAGCTTAATATATACCAAAGGGTGTCTGTAGATTTATGAAAGCCTCTTCCTCAGGCCCAGTGTAGAGAGAGACAATGGTACTGCTATTGATGATATTTCTTAATTCAGTATCACAATCTTTTTGTATTATTTGTCTTACTGTAATAAATTTTTGATATACTCTTTGCATGACACCCTATTTATGTCAAATGTTTTCATAGAACTACTGGAAATGATAGGTGTTTTGTAATATGTCCATGATTTTTTTTCATCTGAAGGATTGCAGATTGAATGATGTTTTGAGTACCATCTAGTTTGATGATAAAATATACACTTTCTCTTGGTTCAAGGCCTGTAATCCATACAATAAGTGGCACTACCTATAGATCAGTCACGACCTTCTAGTGTTTCAAAGTAATAACTAACACCCAGGAAAAGATCCTGAGGTAATCTTTAATAGAATGGTCATAACATGCCTAAGAGGTAAAGGGGCATAAACCCAATTTCACAGTTATGGCTTGAGACCAAGTTTGTAATAACAAAACACACACACATAGATGTTCTCTTTTGACACTGCCTGAATCAGGCATGGCCTGGTGACAGACCGCCTTCTTGCTCCACAAATGAAGCAGTGTGTAATTATTACAAACATGATTTTCAATCAGAATTGAGGAAAGTGGACGAACCTGTACCTCTGTAGTGTAGATGCAGTTCAGAAGCCTTCTTTTGAGGAATTCAAACATAACTTCGTACTTTTTAAGCTGATAAAGCTGTTAATTGCTTCAGAATGAGTTATTAAATAACTTTGGAAAAGGTAAGTACAATCGTTAACGGAAATAAAAGCAGTTACAAAGCACTTTAATCACATTCCTGCCACTGGAAGACCTAATCATTTTATCTGCTGTTGATAGAAAATGCCACATCCAAATGCATTGTTTATTATTAATAAATGTAATTATCAAAATCAGTTATTTAAGCTGTATATAACAATAAATCCATCCGCACTTCAGTGCAGGTTGCATCAATGATATCTGGCGTTTTCTAGTGACTACTATTCACATATTATACTAAATTTTCACTATTTGTTAGTGACACCTTTTGCCTATATGATGCTACTCTGTTAGTAACAGAGCTCCGGTCATGTAAGCCTGTATGGTACATTTGTCACAGAAATTTTTTTTATAGTGGTTGTTGTTGCACTACAACTCAGCCACAATTCCATCAAGCACTTAAACCTCAGTTAAAGAGAATGTGTCAGTAGAATTCTTCACAGTTATGTGGTCACATTTTCAATATGTAAAATTCTCCGGTGTTTCTGCCACTGTTGCAAATGGCCTTCCTCAGGGTGCTGAGCTGACTGCTGAATGAAAAAAACAAACTGTTTTCATAATGTGTTTGCTAGATGTCCTGCACTGATGTTTGTTTATTTCTTTTTATTGCTGTAAATAAACATCCTTTATTGGTATTTCCTTTATTTCTTGCCATTCGTGGAAACAGGCGAATGAGAAACAGGCAGAAATTTTGAAGTAGCTCTGTTTACGTGCTGCCTGGTGTCGGCAGAACGTGTCAGTACTCTATGGCCGCTGTGATCTCCCGCACGCCTGTGTGTGTTGCTGTGTGAACCCTGTCTCAGTGACGCTGTTACCACTGGCAGCCAAGACGCTGGGGATTCTGTACCCGTCTTCTTTACTCATATTGGTTGGTTGCTTAGCTGTTTCTATCTCATCTTTTCCGCCCCCGGTAGCTGAGTGGTCAGCGCGACAGAAGGGTTCGATTGCCGGCTGGGTCGGAGATTTTCTCTGCTCAGGGACTAGGTGTTGTGTTGTACTAATCATCATCATTTCATCTCCATCGACGAGCAAGTCACCGAAGTGGCGTCAAATCGAAAGACCTGCACCCAGGGAACGATCTACCCGACGGGAGGCCCTAGTCACACGACATTTACATTTATCTCCTCTCTAATCTTCCTCCTCAACGTAAGTGGCTGTTTAGCCAGTAGGCGGGCTTCTCGGAATGTTATCGGTTTGCCGCACTCATCTTGATGTTCCTCCGCCGCTGACTCGCTGTGCTGTCTCAGACGAATTTACCTTTCATGTTCAGATATCCTTGTGCTAATCGGTGGTACCGTCTCGCCTACATACACTAGTCCACATTTACAGCCGAAATCGTAGACTCCAGCAATACGTAGCTTGTCGACTCCACCTGTCATTCAGCCAAGATTTTTTTTTTTTTTTTTTTTTTTTTTTTGCTTCAGAAAATTTACGTGACACCTGCTCGGCAGTAAATTCATCGACAAGTTCAGTGACTCCTTGTAGGTATGGTAATAGGACGACGTTTTGTGCTTCCTTCTGCTCTTCCCTATTACCTTCATCTGTAGTCACTATAGATTTATCCGTCTTCTTCATCAGATAACCATTGGCTCCTAAGATGAACCTAAGGTTTTGTAGTTCTGCCTTCGCATATTCTTCGTCGTTGATCCTGTGGACCCTATTTGTTAAAGTGTGCAGGGTTGCTTTTTCTGGTTAGGGTAAAGGTGGGAGGCGGTGTATAGGTACCTGTCCATGCTGGTGGATCTTCTATGTACTCTTTGAGAAAGTTAAACATCTAGCTTTCGGTAAACTTCCGTGTTGAGGAAAGGCAGCTCTCCATTCTTTCCCATTTACATAGAAAATTTTATTTTGCTGTGCAGTGACGCGTTCCACGTCATTACAAAATGTCGAGTACATGATCTATGGAAAAATATTAGTGTATGTATGTATGTATGTAGTATGTACATATATTGATTGAAGTGTCATGGAAGTTTCATAGCTCTCGCCCTCCTTGTGGCCAGATGATGGAGGTATCATCCAGGTACTGGAGCCAGCATTAAGAGCAGAATGGTGTGGACTGTGGAGTTGCTTCATCATATGTCTCAATAAAGATGTCTGCTGCTGCAATAGGCGAGAGAGGGGAATTCCTAGCTACACTGCCCGTCTGTTCAAAAGACAATTTACTCTGGAGACAGGAAAGAATGTCACATCCGCTCGCCATATTTCTACCAAACAGTCGGCAGAATGCTTACAATCAGTGTTTTTGGATTTGGTCCTTAACATTACATACGATAACCAGAGTATTTATGCCTTGAATTCATTACAACTCGGCAATACAATGATGTTCAGAGAAATTAAATAGGTCGTAACATAATAAATATATATAATAATACAGCTGAGGTGGTTATCATTAATAATTAACAATAGTGACCTTGGATATTCGCTCCTCACTGTGTCCTAAGGACCTAGACGTGTAAATAAAAAAAATAAATAAATAAAAAATAAGTCGCTGCAAGTGAAACATGATCAAGATTATTACAGGCAAAGAGAATGTGTTCCATCTAATAACACAGTGGCGAAACAAGCGCTGTATCATTTGAGAGAAACAGAGGCGAGCGAGTGTGCCGGGACTTACCCCAGTTCACTGCTAGCAACCCCACGTCACCATAAGCGGCTGTGCGTAGCACACAAGTATTGCTCAATAATATAAGAATGAAATTAAGACTTAAAGTTTGTTTTTACTAATTGTGTTAGCATGTACTTTAGTATATTAATGTTTAAATTGTCAAATCCCAGATTGATCAGATGAATATCTTTCCCTAAATACATGATTTTAAGAAAAAAACAAGTGGCGCTAAATAATAAAGCTAGGAAGCCAAAAATTGAACATTACGTGCAGATGTATGTCAAAAATAACTGGTACAAGTCTCAACGTGATTAGAGTAATATTTTGGTCAGAATCCACATTTTTAATAAAAATTGAAGTCGCTAAATATTAGACTTGGAAATATGAAAATGTGTATGAATCTTCAGTTTAGTATAAAAACATAAACTATGTAACCCCACTCTAATAGCTTTCGAGTAATTTAGTGACAACTGAATTTGGAACAAAAACGCCCTTATTTGTAGTAGATTAAGTATCTGTTACATTAATGCTAGAAAGTTCTGATAACAGCATGTGATGAAACCTACTAAATAATAGACCTATAACAAGTTTCAAGACCTTGACGTTAACAACAACCAAAACAAGGTCTTTTAAAGTTGTAGTTCAGAAAATGGTTCAAATGGCTCTGAGCACTATGGGACTTAAATTCTGAGGTCTTCAGTCCCCTAGAACTTAGAACTACTTAAACCTAACTAACGTAAGGACATCACACACATCCATGCCCGAGGCAGGATTCGAAGCTGCGACCGTAGCGGTCGCGCAGTTCCAGACTGTAGCGCCTAGAACCGCTCGGCCACATTGGCCGGCCTGCAGTTCAGAGGTCATGTTTACTGTCAGTTCTGTTCTAAAAACTCTAGACGACAAAGTTTATATGTAGGCGAGCTAAATCTTTTTTCTGTGACTATAACCAACTTCACTACACTCATACAAAAATTGCGAAAATTCTGAATTGATTCATGGCACTGTTATAAAATATTATGTGTCCGAGGAGGCGACCGTTTAGAGGCTACTACCGGCGGCATAGAGTGGATGACAGCAGGTGATCCCTTTCCCGTCCGCTGCGCCCGTACATAAATACGGCCCGAGAGGCAAGACCACTTCACTTCGCACCCAGCTGCCGTAAGGTCCACGTCAGTCAAACAGCGGAGTACCCAATGCCTCGGATGACGTCACAGCCAGACAGCAACTAAACTCATGTTTTCGGTGCAAAGAGTACGTGAAATATCGAGGACTGTACACCGTCCTGGATCGCTTAGATTTCACAGAAGTGACTGTTAGTTGCCGCCCGTAATGTTAACAAATCTGAGTGGCAAGCGGTGGCAATTATTTTTCACTTTTATGGCGAGCAATTATTTTGGTCAGGGCGAAAGACCATTTAATGGAAACTTACTGTTGAGGTCGCCTCTGAACTGCTCATATTGCCGTTTAGCTTAGAGAGATTTTAAATTAGTGTTAACACCATTAATATTAAGATTTTGTGCGAGTGAAAATGTATCCAACACATCTATCAATTACAACTCAAAATCTTCGTTTATAATCATAGTTCCTGACCCCGCTGAGTAAATAGAGTATGTAACCTCCCCACAAAAATGTAAGTCAATTTAATAAGAAATGAAATCTCAGTGACAATGAAAACGCAAATAGACCGAAATGTCGATCTTTAGGCCCTGATTAAACTCAAATTCTTACCTCAGTAAAACTGCATCTGCTCTTATTTTTCGCCATAGCTTGAAGGAAATGCATCGCAAAAATTCTATGAACTTAAGTAAATTTTTTCTTTAAGGAAATGCATGGGAAACTTTCTTTCAATAAAATGTTTGTTTTGTCAAAATGCTTGGTTTGAAAACAAAATTATTATTGGGGTGATTCTTGAACAAATTAATTACACTTAAGTTGCATTACATTATCAGATGAGTGCAATGCTGCTTCATTACCTTATTTAAAAAATATACCTCGTCCTGAATCTTGACCAGAGTCCCATGTCGACACCCGCCGACTCCTCACACACAACTGCGACTGTCTCTCGCGCGCTACTACATGCTGTCGCGACTGGCTACGTACAACAACTTTCTCGCAACTGAATCATCTCGCACGCGCTACTACTCTCCAACTGAACACTCGCGCGGTCAAGCGCAGACTAGCAACGATAAATAACTCTCTGGTCAGAGATTCTCTCATGGCTCGCCATAAATTTGGCAGCGATGGTGAGTCATTTGGACTTGCCATGAGCAACAAATTTTTTCTTAACTAATTAACTTTACAATTACAGAGAATATACTGATGTAGCAAATATGGTGCACATGCACCGAGTACATGACAAAATGTGAGTACAAAACATATTAGCAAATCAGAAAAATGTACATACAAATTATTTGATAGATAACAAAAGTGCACACGCACTGAAAAACTCTTTAGCATTTTCAGAACAAATAAACAGAATGGCAAAAAATCATGTTGACAAGTGACATGAGTGCACATGCACTGCAGTTCAGAACATATCAGCAAATGAGGAAATGTATATACAATGAGTAACAAATGACATAAGTGTATAGGCACTGAAGTATTGAACATATCAGGAAATCACAAAATGTATACAGAATGAGTACAAATCATATTGAAAAATGAGAAAAGTGCACAGGTATTGAAGTTCAGTAGAAAACATATTAACACATGACATAAGTGCACATCAATATAGGTCATGAATATAAATAATGTTAGCAAAAAATGATTTTCATTATGTTTCAAGAATTAGGATAGGAAAGGGAAGGATTGCATCATGGTTGTAGCACTTTAGGTTGCACACAGCTGCACTGAAAGTCCATATCTTTCCACAGAAATACAACACCAAGTGATACAATTTGAAGTTCTTTTCTCAGAAGTATTTATCAGCGTAGCCAAGACACTGAAATGTCGTAGTAATATTCCATGTTTTCACTTTGGCAGTACATTAGGTACACCAAACAGTGGGACCATAATAACGTCTCCATCGCTCACGGTGGTGGACAGCATGTCGTGTCAACACCACGCTCTTACAAGGCACACCAACGTAGAATTAGTGCAAAAACCAAATATAGTGCTCCATGATCATGAGGATGGACAGGACAAATGGATATTGCAGTAATTCAGGGTAGTTAGGTCAGTAGGTGAAGGACATTAAGTCACATACTAGTCTTCATTGAGAATTACATTAGTCTAACAGCTGATTTAAGTAATTGGTGGCACTCATCGCCCAGTTACTGAACATTTCTGTACCATGTATGAAGTATTACAGAATAATGTTCATAAATCATCTGATTATAGTGAACATTGGCACTTATTGGCCAGTTATAAACCATCAGAAGTCATCATTGAAAATGAGAGTCAATTATTGGCATAGCATTAACATAATTCATTTAGTTATACTAATTATTGGCACTCATTGGCCAGTTACAAAACATCAAAAGTCATCATTGAAAACAGGAGCTAATGAATGGCATAGTATTAACATAATTCATTTAGTTATACTAATTATTGGCACTCATTGGCCAGCTACAAAACATCAAAAGTCATCATTGAAAACAGGAGCTAATGAATGGCATAGTATTAACATAATTCATTTAGTTACACTAATTATTGGCACTCATTGGCCAGCTACAAAACATCAAAAGTCATCATTGAAAACAGGAGCTAATGAATGGCATAGTATTAACATAATTCATTTAGTTACACTAATTATTGGCACTCATTGGCCAGCAAGTATTGAATCAGTCATTGGCCAGTTACAAAACATCAGAAGTCATCATTGAAAACAGGAGCTAATGAGTGGCATAGTATCAACATAATTCATTTAGTTACACTAATTATTGGCACTCATTGGCCAGCAAGTATTGAATAGTACAAAACATTGTTCATCATTCAGTATTATTCAGAACGCTCTTAAATGGGTAGCATTATTTGGAACTGGTGATACATTTTTTTTTTGTTAGCAATGCATTGCTTTGGATAATTATAAGGGAAAGCAAGAAGAGAAAAAGAAAAAAAAATTGCTTCTGGGTTGTTCCTGTAAATGAAAAATGTGTAACGTCATTCGTCATGAGTCAGCTGTAGCAAGGTTATGAAACAAGGAAGTATATGTGATCACATTTATAAATGACAGACACAACTGGGTAAAAAAAATGCAAGTACTAGTACAGGTTTAATAAGTAACAGGTTTAGTAAGTATCATGAAAAGCTTCTCCTGAAAAAAAAATACAAAATGGATTATTGAGCTGAAAGAAGAAACGCATACTATGCTGAAAAGTAGTGAACTTCGAATTAACAGGTAGTGAAATGTGCATAAAAATGTGTTCCATAGCTGTCCTTTCCAAAACCTTCAGTCATCATACCATACGATATAAAACATACTGTCAAAACAAACTGCAACAAATACTTAAATAACTACATAGGATAAATACATAAACTTCAACATCATCCTCATCTGTAAAGAAAAAAAACTTCATTATCCATCACTTCATTATCCATATTATCATAGCTCCATTATTATCATCACCTGTAAAGAAAAACTTCATTATCCATAGTAGCATATTCTTCATCATTATTCATCAGCATTCATTATCATCTGCAAAAAATCACTTCATTACTCATTACACAACTATTCCTTATCTCTAGCATATTTCATCACTAAAACTAAGATGTGTAGTTCTGTCTGACAGCCTGCATCAATCGCCTTGTATTCTGAAAGAAAAAATTAGTTAAGACTGCTATTCTACGATGTGTATAGTATATTCTTGTTAATGCTTGTTAATCCTAATCCATTTACTCTTCCTCATAAGGTTTTTGTATCTTCTTTCGTCTATTCCATAGTTGAAATTCCCATTTCTGTTTAATTTATTTCTTTCACGCATCATTTCTTTCTGAAATTGATGAACAAAGATTAATGTCTTGCATTTAAATCATATACCCATTAAATAATGACTGGTTTATAGTAACATAATTTGAGCATACAGCAGACCATGACAGAAAACGTAATATGTCAAAAGCATAGACAGTGTTCAAAGGCAAAAATGTACACAGAATATCACAATACAGCAGCAAAAAAAAAAAAAAAAAAAAAAAAATGTAAAGCAGTCACGATGTTGAGATATCATAGGGCAAAAAATGTCAAAGTCAACTGGTGTGTGTTATACCTTAACTATTTCACAGTGCATACAAACAAAACATGAAAACAATCGTACATACATAAGAAAGACAAAATGTGACGTTCGTTGTGTTCAGCTTGTATGTAGTGTAGTTAATAGAGGCGAGAATTAAAGACTTTAATGGAGAGAGAATTTGATAAAATTAATACGTCACTACATAGAATTGCATAATTATTCATAAAATACGTAAGTTTGTCTGGAAAAATATGCACGGTCTGATGTGTAACGACAAGAAGAGCGACCTGCTAACCTTACCTTGCCGGGCACTTGCCAAGAAAAAATACGATAATCATCAGTAAGTAGTCACACAATTATAATTGCATAAGTGGTCATAAAAATTTGTAAATGGCATCATAGCATGTTAAATCATAAAGTGGTTTCATTCAATAAAGGGTTTAATGTTCGACACATGGTGGTTCCCTTTACTTTTCCTGGTTCTCAAAGTTTCGACGTGTACAACATTGGGGTGAGGAATGCTGCGAATCCGATATGGACCTGCGTATAGAAGTTCAAATTTACTGCACTTACCTTTTATTCTGCTGGATAAATAGTGTGTACGTACTAAAATCTTCTGTCCCACGTGAAAGTCTCGGCGCGTACAAACCTGTTTTTGCTGTCTTCTCCGGCGCTCTGCGGCACGTTTGATGTTGTTCAGCGCAATGTTAATTATTTCGTGGTGTCGTAATCGACGAGATGTAGGAAAGTTTACTAATTCTTTAATTTTGTTAGGTGGTTCAGCATTTTTCAGTATAACAGACGGAGATAGCATAGTAGATTCATTTGGTATGGAATTAAATACATCTTGGAATGAGAATATGTGTGTGTCCCAATCAATATGTCTTTTGTGGCAGTATATTCTACACAGTTTACCAATTTCTTTCATTAATCGTTCACAGGGGTTCGAAGAAGCATGGTACTTGGATATATAAATCGGAGAAATGTTTCTAGCTCGTAACATACGTGTCCATGTAGCAGAACGAAATTGTGATCCATTGTCAGAAATTACTTTCAACACATGCCCTACATGAAATAGAAAATGTTTTACAAATGCTCTCGAAACGGTTTTAGCTGTAGCTTTGCGTAACGGAGTGAAAGTAACAAATTTTGAAGTGAGTTCAACAGCGACAAAGATGTAGCAAAAACCTCTGTTAGTTCTCGGAATTGGACCAAAAATGTCTACTGCGGCCATATGTCTTAATTTAACAGGTACAATGGGATATAATGGAGGAATATGTGAAGTGGTGTCTGACTTAGCTTTCTGGCAAATGTTACATGACGCTAAAACTCGTCGTATACGTTTCTCCATGTTGGCAAAATAACAGTTCTGTCTCAGTATAAGAAAACATTTTCTGACTCCGTAATGTGCATAACTTAAATGAGTATACCATATTAATTTGTTAACAAGTTCGTCAGGAATGCATAATAACCAATTGTTGCTGTCAGGATGAGAGCGGCGAAACAGAATGTCATTGCGTACAGTGAAATGGTTTCTAATCGTAACATTATTCTTATCTTGCCAAAGATGTTTAATTTCTTTCCACACATTGTCTTTGCTTTGCTCTCGTGCTATGTCCTGTAATGACGATGAAATAAAATTTTCAAATGCAACTTGCTGAATGTACGTACATAACGCTGAAATTTGCTTTGCAGAAGTTGGTTGCGACGTCTTGCTGATTGTTGCTGAGAGAACGGGATAGTGCGTCTGCTATAACGTTTTGTGTGCCGGGAATGTGTACAATTGTAAAAGTAAATTCCTGTAAATAAAGCTTCCATCTGCTTAACCTGTCGTGTGTAAATTTTGCGGAAAGTAAAAACTGTATCGCTCTGTGATCTGTGTAAACGGTGGTGTGTCTGCCATAAAGAAAGTGCCGAAATCTCCTAAAAGCCCAAACAACACATAACGTTTCCAGTTCTGTAACAGAATAATTTCGTTCAGCAGGTGACAGAATGCGACTTGCAAATGCGATGTTTTTAATTACTGTACAACCATCTTCTTCAATTTCCTGAAAAATATGTACGCCTAAAGCTGTGTTGGAACTGTCGGTGGCAATGGAAAAATTTCTGGTAAGATCTGGGTGCGATAAAAGTGGAGCATTCAACAAGGCTTCTTTCAGGTTCACAAATTCCACTGGGGGTGGGGGGGGGGGCAAAAATTTGGCAGCGATGGTGAGTCATTTGGACTTGCCATGAGCAACAAATTTTTTCTTAACTAATTAACTTTACAATTACAGAGAATATACTGATGTAGCAAATATGGTGCACATGCACCGAGTACATGACAAAATGTGAGTACAAAACATATTAGCAAATCAGAAAAATGTACATACAAATTATTTGATAGATAACAAAAGTGCACACGCACTGAAAAACTCTTTAGCATTTTCAGAACAAATAAACAGAATGGCAAAAAATCATGTTGACAAGTGACATGAGTGCACATGCACTGCAGTTCAGAACATATCAGCAAATGAGGAAATGTATATACAATGAGTAACAAATGACATAAGTGTATAGGCACTGAAGTATTGAACATATCAGGAAATCACAAAATGTATACAGAATGAGTACAAATCATATTGAAAAATGAGAAAAGTGCACAGGTATTGAAGTTCAGTAGAAAACATATTAACACATGACATAAGTGCACATCAAATATAGGTCATGAATATAAATAATGTTAGCAAAAAATGATTTTCATTATGTTTCAAGAATTAGGATAGGAAAGGGAAGGATTGCATCATGGTTGTAGCACTTTAGGTTGCACACAGCTGCACTGAAAGTCCATATCTTTCCACAGAAATACAACACCAAGTGATACAATTTGAAGTTCTTTTCTCAGAAGTATTTATCAGCGTAGCCAAGACACTGAAATGTCGTAGTAATATTCCATGTTTTCACTTTGGCAGTACATTAGGTACACCAAACAGTGGGACCATAATAACGTCTCCATCGCTCACGGTGGTGGACAGCATGTCGTGTCAACACCACGCTCTTACAAGGCACACCAACGTAGAATTAGTGCAAAAACCAAATATAGTGCTCCATGATCATGAGGATGGACAGGACAAATGGATATTGCAGTAATTCAGGGTAGTTAGGTCAGTAGGTGAAGGACATTAAGTCACATACTAGTCTTCATTGAGAATTACATTAGTCTAACAGCTGATTTAAGTAATTGGTGGCACTCATCGCCCAGTTACTGAACATTTCTGTACCATGTATGAAGTATTACAGAATAATGTTCATAAATCATCTGATTATAGTGAACATTGGCACTTATTGGCCAGTTATAAACCATCAGAAGTCATCATTGAAAATGAGAGTCAATTATTGGCATAGCATTAACATAATTCATTTAGTTATACTAATTATTGGCACTCATTGGCCAGTTACAAAACATCAAAAGTCATCATTGAAAACAGGAGCTAATGAATGGCATAGTATTAACATAATTCATTTAGTTATACTAATTATTGGCACTCATTGGCCAGCTACAAAACATCAAAAGTCATCATTGAAAACAGGAGCTAATGAATGGCATAGTATTAACATAATTCATTTAGTTACACTAATTATTGGCACTCATTGGCCAGCTACAAAACATCAAAAGTCATCATTGAAAACAGGAGCTAATGAATGGCATAGTATTAACATAATTCATTTAGTTACACTAATTATTGGCACTCATTGGCCAGCAAGTATTGAATCAGTCATTGGCCAGTTACAAAACATCAGAAGTCATCATTGAAAACAGGAGCTAATGAGTGGCATAGTATTAACATAATTCATTTAGTTACACTAATTATTGGCACTCATTGGCCAGCAAGTATTGAATAGTACAAAACATTGTTCATCATTCAGTATTATTCAGAACGCTCTTAAATGGGTAGCATTATTTGGAACTGGTGATACATTTTTTTTTGTTAGCAATGCATTGCTTTGGATAATTATAAGGGAAAGCAAGAAGAGAAAAAGAAAAAAAAATTGCTTCTGGGTTGTTCCTGTAAATGAAAAATGTGTAACGTCATTCGTCATGAGTCAGCTGTAGCAAGGTTATGAAACAAGGAAGTATATGTGATCACATTTATAAATGACAGACACAACTGGGTAAAAAAAATGCAAGTACTAGTACAGGTTTAATAAGTAACAGGTTTAGTAAGTATCATGAAAAGCTTCTCCTGAAAAAAAATACAAAATGGATTATTGAGCTGAAAGAAGAAACGCATACTATGCTGAAAAGTAGTGAACTTCGAATTAACAGGTAGTGAAATGTGCATAAAAATGTGTTCCATAGCTGTCCTTTCCAAAACCTTCAGTCATCATACCATACGATATAAAACATACTGTCAAAACAAACTGCAACAAATACTTAAATAACTACATAGGATAAATACATAAACTTCAACATCATCCTCATCTGTAAAGAAAAAAAACTTCATTATCCATCACTTCATTATCCATATTATCATAGCTCCATTATTATCATCACCTGTAAAGAAAAACTTCATTATCCATAGTAGCATATTCTTCATCATTATTCATCAGCATTCATTATCATCTGCAAAAAATCACTTCATTACTCATTACACAACTATTCCTTATCTCTAGCATATTTCATCACTAAAACTAAGATGTGTAGTTCTGTCTGACAGCCTGCATCAATCGCCTTGTATTCTGAAAGAAAAAATTAGTTAAGACTGCTATTCTACGATGTGTATAGTATATTCTTGTTAATGCTTGTTAATCCTAATCCATTTACTCTTCCTCATAAGGTTTTTGTATCTTCTTTCGTCTATTCCATAGTTGAAATTCCCATTTCTGTTTAATTTATTTCTTTCACGCATCATTTCTTTCTGAAATTGATGAACAAAGATTAATGTCTTGCATTTAAATCATATACCCATTAAATAATGACTGGTTTATAGTAACATAATTTGAGCATACAGCAGACCATGACAGAGAAAGTAATATGTCAAAAGCATAGACAGTGTTCAAAGGCAAAAATGTACACAGAATATCACAATGCAGCAGCAAAAAAAAAAAAAAAAAAAAAATGTAAAGCAGTCACGATGTTGAGATATCATAGGGCAAAAAATGTCAAAGTCAACTGGTGTGTGTTATACCTTAACTATTTCACAGTGCATACAAACAAAACATGAAAACAATCGTACATACATAAGAAAGACAAAATGTGACGTTCGTTGTGTTCAGCTTGTATGTAGTGTAGTTAATAGAGGCGAGAATTAAAGACTTTAATGGAGAGAGAATTTGATAAAATTAATACGTCACTACATAGAATTGCATAATTATTCATAAAATACGTAAGTTTGTCTGGAAAAATATGCACGGTCTGATGTGTAACGACAAGAAGAGCGACCTGCTAACCTTACCTTGCCGGGCACTTGCCAAGAAAAAATACGATAATCATCAGTAAGTAGTCACACAATTATAATTGCATAAGTGGTCATAAAAATTTGTAAATGGCATCATAGCATGTTAAATCATAAAGTGGTTTCATTCAATAAAGGGTTTAATGTTCGACACATGGTGGTTCCCTTTACTTTTCCTGGTTCTCAAAGTTTCGACGTGTACAACATTGGGGTGAAGAATGCTGCGAATCCGATATGGACCTGCGTATAGAAGTTCAAATTTACTGCACTTACCTTTTATTCTGCTGGATAAATAGTGTGTACGTACTAAAATCTTCTGTCCCACGTGAAAGTCTCGGCGCGTACAAACCTGTTTTTGCTGTCTTCTCCGGCGCTCTGCGGCACGTTTGATGTTGTTCAGCGCAATGTTAATTATTTCGTGGTGTCGTAATCGACGAGATGTAGGAAAGTTTACTAATTCTTTAATTTTGTTAGGTGGTTCAGCATTTTTCAGTATAACAGACGGAGATAGCATAGTAGATTCATTTGGTATGGAATTAAATACATCTTGGAATGAGAATATGTGTGTGTCCCAATCAATATGTCTTTTGTGGCAGTATATTCTACACAGTTTACCAATTTCTTTCATTAATCGTTCACAGGGGTTCGAAGAAGCATGGTACTTGGATATATAAATCGGAGAAATGTTTCTAGCTCGTAACATACGTGTCCATGTAGCAGAACGAAATTGTGATCCATTGTCAGAAATTACTTTCAACACATGCCCTACATGAAATAGAAAATGTTTTACAAATGCTCTCGAAACGGTTTTAGCTGTAGCTTTGCGTAACGGAGTGAAAGTAACAAATTTTGAAGTGAGTTCAACAGCGACAAAGATGTAGCAAAAACCTCTGTTAGTTCTCGGAATTGGACCAAAAATGTCTACTGCGGCCATATGTCTTAATTTAACAGGTGCAATGGGATATAATGGAGGAATATGTGAAGTGGTGTCTGACTTAGCTTTCTGGCAAATGTTACATGACGCTAAAACTCGTCGTATACGTTTCTCCATGTTGGCAAAATAACAGTTCTGTCTCAGTATAAGAAAACATTTTCTGACTCCGTAATGTGCATAACTTAAATGAGTATACCATATTAATTTGTTAACAAGTTCGTCAGGAATGCATAATAACCAATTGTTGCTGTCAGGATGAGAGCGGCGAAACAGAATGTCATTGCGTACAGTGAAATGGTTTCTAATCGTAACATTATTCTTATCTTGCCAAAGGTGTTTAATTTCTTTCCACACATTGTCTTTGCTTTGCTCTCGTGCTATGTCCTGTAATGACGATGAAATAAAATTTTCAAATGCAACTTGCTGAATGTACATACATAACGCTGAAATTTGCTTTGCAGAAGTTGGTTGCGACGTCTTGCTGATTGTTGCTGAGAGAACGGGATAGTGCGTCTGCTATAACGTTTTGTGTGCCGGGAATGTGTACAATTGTAAAAGTAAATTCCTGTAAATAAAGCTTCCATCTGCTTAACCTGTCGTGTGTAAATTTTGCGGAAAGTAAAAACTGTATCGCTCTGTGATCTGTGTAAACGGTGGTGTGTCTGCCATAAAGAAAGTGCCGAAATCTCCTAAAAGCCCAAACAACACATAACGTTTCCAGTTCTGTAACAGAATAATTTCGTTCAGCAGGTGACAGAATGCGACTTGCAAATGCGATGTTTTTAATTACTGTACAACCATCTTCTTCAATTTCCTGAAAAATATGTACGCCTAAAGCTGTGTTGGAACTGTCGGTGGCAATGGAAAAATTTCTGGTAAGATCTGGGTGCGATAAAAGTGGAGCATTCAACAAGGCTTCTTTCAGGTTCACAAATTCCACTGGGGGTGGGGGGGGGGCAAAAATTTGGCAGCGATGGTGAGTCATTTGGACTTGCCATGAGCAACAAATTTTTTCTTAACTAATTAACTTTACAATTACAGAGAATATACTGATGTAGCAAATATGGTGCACATGCACCGAGTACATGACAAAATGTGAGTACAAAACATATTAGCAAATCAGAAAAATGTACATACAAATTATTTGATAGATAACAAAAGTGCACACGCACTGAAAAACTCTTTAGCATTTTCAGAACAAATAAACAGAATGGCAAAAAATCATGTTGACAAGTGACATGAGTGCACATGCACTGCAGTTCAGAACATATCAGCAAATGAGGAAATGTATATACAATGAGTAACAAATGACATAAGTGTATAGGCACTGAAGTATTGAACATATCAGGAAATCACAAAATGTATACAGAATGAGTACAAATCATATTGAAAAATGAGAAAAGTGCACAGGTATTGAAGTTCAGTAGAAAACATATTAACACATGACATAAGTGCACATCAAATATAGGTCATGAATATAAATAATGTTAGCAAAAAATGATTTTCATTATGTTTCAAGAATTAGGATAGGAAAGGGAAGGATTGCATCATGGTTGTAGCACTTTAGGTTGCACACAGCTGCACTGAAAGTCCATATCTTTCCACAGAAATACAACACCAAGTGATACAATTTGAAGTTCTTTTCTCAGAAGTATTTATCAGCGTAGCCAAGACACTGAAATGTCGTAGTAATATTCCATGTTTTCACTTTGGCAGTACATTAGGTACACCAAACAGTGGGACCATAATAACGTCTCCATCGCTCACGGTGGTGGACAGCATGTCGTGTCAACACCACGCTCTTACAAGGCACACCAACGTAGAATTAGTGCAAAAACCAAATATAGTGCTCCATGATCATGAGGATGGACAGGACAAATGGATATTGCAGTAATTCAGGGTAGTTAGGTCAGTAGGTGAAGGACATTAAGTCACATACTAGTCTTCATTGAGAATTACATTAGTCTAACAGCTGATTTAAGTAATTGGTGGCACTCATCGCCCAGTTACTGAACATTTCTGTACCATGTATGAAGTATTACAGAATAATGTTCATAAATCATCTGATTATAGTGAACATTGGCACTTATTGGCCAGTTATAAACCATCAGAAGTCATCATTGAAAATGAGAGTCAATTATTGGCATAGCATTAACATAATTCATTTAGTTATACTAATTATTGGCACTCATTGGCCAGTTACAAAACATCAAAAGTCATCATTGAAAACAGGAGCTAATGAATGGCATAGTATTAACATAATTCATTTAGTTATACTAATTATTGGCACTCATTGGCCAGCTACAAAACATCAAAAGTCATCATTGAAAACAGGAGCTAATGAATGGCATAGTATTAACATAATTCATTTAGTTACACTAATTATTGGCACTCATTGGCCAGCTACAAAACATCAAAAGTCATCATTGAAAACAGGAGCTAATGAATGGCATAGTATTAACATAATTCATTTAGTTACACTAATTATTGGCACTCATTGGCCAGCAAGTATTGAATCAGTCATTGGCCAGTTACAAAACATCAGAAGTCATCATTGAAAACAGGAGCTAATGAGTGGCATAGTATTAACATAATTCATTTAGTTACACTAATTATTGGCACTCATTGGCCAGCAAGTATTGAATAGTACAAAACATTGTTCATCATTCAGTATTATTCAGAACGCTCTTAAATGGGTAGCATTATTTGGAACTGGTGATACATTTTTTTTTTGTTAGCAATGCATTGCTTTGGATAATTATAAGGGAAAGCAAGAAGAGAAAAAGAAAAAAAAAATTGCTTCTGGGTTGTTCCTGTAAATGAAAAATGTGTAACGTCATTCGTCATGAGTCAGCTGTAGCAAGGTTATGAAACAAGGAAGTATATGTGATCACATTTATAAATGACAGACACAACTGGGTAAAAAAAATGCAAGTACTAGTACAGGTTTAATAAGTAACAGGTTTAGTAAGTATCATGAAAAGCTTCTCCTGAAAAAAAATACAAAATGGATTATTGAGCTGAAAGAAGAAACGCATACTATGCTGAAAAGTAGTGAACTTCGAATTAACAGGTAGTGAAATGTGCATAAAAATGTGTTCCATAGCTGTCCTTTCCAAAACCTTCAGTCATCATACCATACGATATAAAACATACTGTCAAAACAAACTGCAACAAATACTTAAATAACTACATAGGATAAATACATAAACTTCAACATCATCCTCATCTGTAAAGAAAAAAAACTTCATTATCCATCACTTCATTATCCATATTATCATAGCTCCATTATTATCATCACCTGTAAAGAAAAACTTCATTATCCATAGTAGCATATTCTTCATCATTATTCATCAGCATTCATTATCATCTGCAAAAAATCACTTCATTACTCATTACACAACTATTCCTTATCTCTAGCATATTTCATCACTAAAACTAAGATGTGTAGTTCTGTCTGACAGCCTGCATCAATCGCCTTGTATTCTGAAAGAAAAAATTAGTTAAGACTGCTATTCTACGATGTGTATAGTATATTCTTGTTAATGCTTGTTAATCCTAATCCATTTACTCTTCCTCATAAGGTTTTTGTATCTTCTTTCGTCTATTCCATAGTTGAAATTCCCATTTCTGTTTAATTTATTTCTTTCACGCATCATTTCTTTCTGAAATTGATGAACAAAGATTAATGTCTTGCATTTAAATCATATACCCATTAAATAATGACTGGTTTATAGTAACATAATTTGAGCATACAGCAGACCATGACAGAAAACGTAATATGTCAAAAGCATAGACAGTGTTCAAAGGCAAAAATGTACACAGAATATCACAATGCAGCAGCAAAAAAAAAAAAAAAAAAATGTAAAGCAGTCACGATGTTGAGATATCATAGGGCAAAAAATGTCAAAGTCAACTGGTGTGTGTTATACCTTAACTATTTCACAGTGCATACAAACAAAACATGAAAACAATCGTACATACATAAGAAAGACAAAATGTGACGTTCGTTGTGTTCAGCTTGTATGTAGTGTAGTTAATAGAGGCGAGAATTAAAGACTTTAATGGAGAGAGAATTTGATAAAATTAATACGTCACTACATAGAATTGCATAATTATTCATAAAATACGTAAGTTTGTCTGGAAAAATATGCACGGTCTGATGTGTAACGACAAGAAGAGCGACCTGCTAACCTTACCTTGCCGGGCACTTGCCAAGAAAAAATACGATAATCATCAGTAAGTAGTCACACAATTATAATTGCATAAGTGGTCATAAAAATTTGTAAATGGCATCATAGCATGTTAAATCATAAAGTGGTTTCATTCAATAAAGGGTTTAATGTTCGACACATGGTGGTTCCCTTTACTTTTCCTGGTTCTCAAAGTTTCGACGTGTACAACATTGGGGTGAGGAATGCTGCGAATCCGATATGGACCTGCGTATAGAAGTTCAAATTTACTGCACTTACCATTTATTCTGCTGGATAAATAGTGTGTACGTACTAAAATCTTCTGTCCCACGTGAAAGTCTCGGCGCGTACAAACCTGTTTTTGCTGTCTTCTCCGGCGCTCTGCGGCACGTTTGATGTTGTTCAGCGCAATGTTAATTATTTCGTGGTGTCGTAATCGACGAGATGTAGGAAAGTTTACTAATTCTTTAATTTTGTTAGGTGGTTCAGCATTTTTCAGTATAACAGACGGAGATAGCATAGTAGATTCATTTGGTATGGAATTAATTACATCTTGGAATGAGAATATGTGTGTGTCCCAATCAATATGTCTTTTGTGGCAGTATATTCTACACAGTTTACCAATTTCTTTCATTAATCGTTCACAGGGGTTCGAAGAAGCATGGTACTTGGATATATAAATCGGAGAAATGTTTCTAGCTCGTAACATACGTGTCCATGTAGCAGAACGAAATTGTGATCCATTGTCAGAAATTACTTTCAACACATGCCCTACATGAAATAGAAAATGTTTTACAAATGCTCTCGAAACGGTTTTAGCTGTAGCTTTGCGTAACGGAGTGAAAGTAACAAATTTTGAAGTGAGTTCAACAGCGACAAAGATGTAGCAAAAACCTCTGTTAGTTCTCGGAATTGGACCAAAAATGTCTACTGCGGCCATATGTCTTAATTTAACAGGTGCAATGGGATATAATGGAGGAATATGTGAAGTGGTGTCTGACTTAGCTTTCTGGCAAATGTTACATGACGCTAAAACTCGTCGTATACGTTTCTCCATGTTGGCAAAATAACAGTTCTGTCTCAGTATAAGAAAACATTTTCTGACTCCGTAATGTGCATAACTTAAATGAGTATACCATATTAATTTGTTAACAAGTTCGTCAGGAATGCATAATAACCAATTGTTGCTGTCAGGATGAGAGCGGCGAAACAGAATGTCATTGCGTACAGTGAAATGGTTTCTAATCGTAACATTATTCTTATCTTGCCAAAGGTGTTTAATTTCTTTCCACACATTGTCTTTGCTTTGCTCTCGTGCTATGTCCTGTAATGACGATGAAATAAAATTTTCAAATGCAACTTGCTGAATGTACGTACATAACGCTGAAATTTGCTTTGCAGAAGTTGGTTGCGACGTCTTGCTGATTGTTGCTGAGAGAACGGGATAGTGCGTCTGCTATAACGTTTTGTGTGCCGGGAATGTGTACAATTGTAAAAGTAAATTCCTGTAAATAAAGCTTCCATCTGCTTAACCTGTCGTGTGTAAATTTTGCGGAAAGTAAAAACTGTACCGCTCTGTGATCTGTGTAAACGGTGGTGTGTCTGCCATAAAGAAAGTGCCGAAATCTCCTAAAAGCCCAAACAACACATAACGTTTCCAGTTCTGTAACAGAATAATTTCGTTCAGCAGGTGACAGAATGCGACTTGCAAATGCGATGTTTTTAATTACTGTACAACCATCTTCTTCAATTTCCTGAAAAATATGTACGCCTAAAGCTGTGTTGGAACTGTCGGTGGCAATGGAAAAATTTCTGGTAAGATCTGGGTGCGATAAAAGTGGAGCATTCAACAAGGCTTCTTTCAGGTTCACAAATTCCACTGGGGGTGGGGGGGGGCAAAAATTTGGCAGCGATGGTGAGTCATTTGGACTTGCCATGAGCAACAAATTTTTTCTTAACTAATTAACTTTACAATTACAGAGAATATACTGATGTAGCAAATATGGTGCACATGCACCGAGTACATGACAAAATGTGAGTACAAAACATATTAGCAAATCAGAAAAATGTACATACAAATTATTTGATAGATAACAAAAGTGCACACGCACTGAAAAACTCTTTAGCATTTTCAGAACAAATAAACAGAATGGCAAAAAATCATGTTGACAAGTGACATGAGTGCACATGCACTGCAGTTCAGAACATATCAGCAAATGAGGAAATGTATATACAATGAGTAACAAATGACATAAGTGTATAGGCACTGAAGTATTGAACATATCAGGAAATCACAAAATGTATACAGAATGAGTACAAATCATATTGAAAAATGAGAAAAGTGCACAGGTATTGAAGTTCAGTAGAAAACATATTAACACATGACATAAGTGCACATCAAATATAGGTCATGAATATAAATAATGTTAGCAAAAAATGATTTTCATTATGTTTCAAGAATTAGGATAGGAAAGGGAAGGATTGCATCATGGTTGTAGCACTTTAGGTTGCACACAGCTGCACTGAAAGTCCATATCTTTCCACAGAAATACAACACCAAGTGATACAATTTGAAGTTCTTTTCTCAGAAGTATTTATCAGCGTAGCCAAGACACTGAAATGTCGTAGTAATATTCCATGTTTTCACTTTGGCAGTACATTAGGTACACCAAACAGTGGGACCATAATAACGTCTCCATCGCTCACGGTGGTGGACAGCATGTCGTGTCAACACCACGCTCTTACAAGGCACACCAACGTAGAATTAGTGCAAAAACCAAATATAGTGCTCCATGATCATGAGGATGGACAGGACAAATGGATATTGCAGTAATTCAGGGTAGTTAGGTCAGTAGGTGAAGGACATTAAGTCACATACTAGTCTTCATTGAGAATTACATTAGTCTAACAGCTGATTTAAGTAATTGGTGGCACTCATCGCCCAGTTACTGAACATTTCTGTACCATGTATGAAGTATTACAGAATAATGTTCATAAATCATCTGATTATAGTGAACATTGGCACTTATTGGCCAGTTATAAACCATCAGAAGTCATCATTGAAAATGAGAGTCAATTATTGGCATAGCATTAACATAATTCATTTAGTTATACTAATTATTGGCACTCATTGGCCAGTTACAAAACATCAAAAGTCATCATTGAAAACAGGAGCTAATGAATGGCATAGTATTAACATAATTCATTTAGTTATACTAATTATTGGCACTCATTGGCCAGCTACAAAACATCAAAAGTCATCATTGAAAACAGGAGCTAATGAATGGCATAGTATTAACATAATTCATTTAGTTACACTAATTATTGGCACTCATTGGCCAGCTACAAAACATCAAAAGTCATCATTGAAAACAGGAGCTAATGAATGGCATAGTATTAACATAATTCATTTAGTTACACTAATTATTGGCACTCATTGGCCAGCAAGTATTGAATCAGTCATTGGCCAGTTACAAAACATCAGAAGTCATCATTGAAAACAGGAGCTAATGAGTGGCATAGTATTAACATAATTCATTTAGTTATACTAATTATTGGCACTCATTGGCCAGCAAGTATTGAATAGTACAAAACATTGTTCATCATTCAGTATTATTCAGAACGCTCTTAAATGGGTAGCATTATTTGGAACTGGTGATACATTTTTTTTTGTTAGCAATGCATTGCTTTGGATAATTATAAGGGAAAGCAAGAAGAGAAAAAGAAAAAAAAAATTGCTTCTGGGTTGTTCCTGTAAATGAAAAATGTGTAACGTCATTCGTCATGAGTCAGCTGTAGCAAGGTTATGAAACAAGGAAGTATATGTGATCACATTTATAAATGACAGACACAACTGGGTAAAAAAAATGCAAGTACTAGTACAGGTTTAATAAGTAACAGGTTTAGTAAGTATCATGAAAAGCTTCTCCTGAAAAAAAAATACAAAATGGATTATTGAGCTGAAAGAAGAAACGCATACTATGCTGAAAAGTAGTGAACTTCGAATTAACAGGTAGTGAAATGTGCATAAAAATGTGTTCCATAGCTGTCCTTTCCAAAACCTTCAGTCATCATACCATACGATATAAAACATACTGTCAAAACAAACTGCAACAAATACTTAAATAACTACATAGGATAAATACATAAACTTCAACATCATCCTCATCTGTAAAGAAAAAAAACTTCATTATCCATCACTTCATTATCCATATTATCATAGCTCCATTATTATCATCACCTGTAAAGAAAAACTTCATTATCCATAGTAGCATATTCTTCATCATTATTCATCAGCATTCATTATCATCTGCAAAAAATCACTTCATTACTCATTACACAACTATTCCTTATCTCTAGCATATTTCATCACTAAAACTAAGATGTGTAGTTCTGTCTGACAGCCTGCATCAATCGCCTTGTATTCTGAAAGAAAAAATTAGTTAAGACTGCTATTCTACGATGTGTATAGTATATTCTTGTTAATGCTTGTTAATCCTAATCCATTTACTCTTCCTCATAAGGTTTTTGTATCTTCTTTCGTCTATTCCATAGTTGAAATTCCCATTTCTGTTTAATTTATTTCTTTCACGCATCATTTCTTTCTGAAATTGATGAACAAAGATTAATGTCTTGCATTTAAATCATATACCCATTAAATAATGACTGGTTTATAGTAACATAATTTGAGCATACAGCAGACCATGACAGAAAACGTAATATGTCAAAAGCATAGACAGTGTTCAAAGGCAAAAATGTACACAGAATATCACAATGCAGCAGCAAAAAAAAAAAAAAAAAAAAAATGTAAAGCAGTCACGATGTTGAGATATCATAGGGCAAAAAATGTCAAAGTCAACTGGTGTGTGTTATACCTTAACTATTTCACAGTGCATACAAACAAAACATGAAAACAATCGTACATACATAAGAAAGACAAAATGTGACGTTCGTTGTGTTCAGCTTGTATGTAGTGTAGTTAATAGAGGCGAGAATTAAAGACTTTAATGGAGAGAGAATTTGATAAAATTAATACGTCACTACATAGAATTGCATAATTATTCATAAAATACGTAAGTTTGTCTGGAAAAATATGCACGGTCTGATGTGTAACGACAAGAAGAGCGACCTGCTAACCTTACCTTGCCGGGCACTTGCCAAGAAAAAATACGATAATCATCAGTAAGTAGTCACACAATTATAATTGCATAAGTGGTCATAAAAATTTGTAAATGGCATCATAGCATGTTAAATCATAAAGTGGTTTCATTCAATAAAGGGTTTAATGTTCGACACATGGTGGTTCCCTTTACTTTTCCTGGTTCTCAAAGTTTCGACGTGTACAACATTGGGGTGAGGAATGCTGCGAATCCGATATGGACCTGCGTATAGAAGTTCAAATTTACTGCACTTACCTTTTATTCTGCTGGATAAATAGTGTGTACGTACTAAAATCTTCTGTCCCACGTGAAAGTCTCGGCGCGTACAAACCTGTTTTTGCTGTCTTCTCCGGCGCTCTGCGGCACGTTTGATGTTGTTCAGCGCAATGTTAATTATTTCGTGGTGTCGTAATCGACGAGATGTAGGAAAGTTTACTAATTCTTTAATTTTGTTAGGTGGTTCAGCATTTTTCAGTATAACAGACGGAGATAGCATAGTAGATTCATTTGGTATGGAATTAATTACATCTTGGAATGAGAATATGTGTGTGTCCCAATCAATATGTCTTTTGTGGCAGTATATTCTACACAGTTTACCAATTTCTTTCATTAATCGTTCACAGGGGTTCGAAGAAGCATGGTACTTGGATATATAAATCGGAGAAATGTTTCTAGCTCGTAACATACGTGTCCATGTAGCAGAACGAAATTGTGATCCATTGTCAGAAATTACTTTCAACACATGCCCTACATGAAATAGAAAATGTTTTACAAATGCTCTCGAAACGGTTTTAGCTGTAGCTTTGCGTAACGGAGTGAAAGTAACAAATTTTGAAGTGAGTTCAACAGCGACAAAGATGTAGCAAAAACCTCTGTTAGTTCTCGGAATTGGACCAAAAATGTCTACTGCGGCCATATGTCTTAATTTAACAGGTGCAATGGGATATAATGGAGGAATATGTGAAGTGGTGTCTGACTTAGCTTTCTGGCAAATGTTACATGACGCTAAAACTCGTCGTATACGTTTCTCCATGTTGGCAAAATAACAGTTCTGTCTCAGTATAAGAAAACATTTTCTGACTCCGTAATGTGCATAACTTAAATGAGTATACCATATTAATTTGTTAACAAGTTCGTCAGGAATGCATAATAACCAATTGTTGCTGTCAGGATGAGAGCGGCGAAACAGAATGTCATTGCGTACAGTGAAATGGTTTCTAATCGTAACATTATTCTTATCTTGCCAAAGGTGTTTAATTTCTTTCCACACATTGTCTTTGCTTTGCTCTCGTGCTATGTCCTGTAATGACGATGAAATAAAATTTTCAAATGCAACTTGCTGAATGTACGTACATAACGCTGAAATTTGCTTTGCAGAAGTTGGTTGCGACGTCTTGCTGATTGTTGCTGAGAGAACGGGATAGTGCGTCTGCTATAACGTTTTGTGTGCCGGGAATGTGTACAATTGTAAAAGTAAATTCCTGTAAATAAAGCTTCCATCTGCTTAACCTGTCGTGTGTAAATTTTGCGGAAAGTAAAAACTGTATCGCTCTGTGATCTGTGTAAACGGTGGTGTGTCTGCCATAAAGAAAGTGCCGAAATCTCCTAAAAGCCCAAACAACACATAACGTTTCCAGTTCTGTAACAGAATAATTTCGTTCAGCAGGTGACAGAATGCGACTTGCAAATGCGATGTTTTTAATTACTGTACAACCATCTTCTTCAATTTCCTGAAAAATATGTACGCCTAAAGCTGTGTTGGAACTGTCGGTGGCAATGGAAAAATTTCTGGTAAGATCTGGGTGCGATAAAAGTGGAGCATTCAACAAGGCTTCTTTCAGGTTCACAAATTCAGAGTGTGCTTGCTTATCCCAAGACCAAATAGTGTTTTTACCTGTCAATTGACATAATCTAGGTGTGTCTAAAGCAGAATGATGAATAAATTTACGAAAAAAGTTAATTAAGCCCAAAAAACTGTGTAGTTGTTTCTTCGTCGTAGGAACAGTAATGTCACGTAGAGCTTGAAGTTTTTCCGGATCAGGCGCAATGCCTTCTGCTGAAATTACATGCCCAAGAAATTTTATAGAAGTTTTGCCAAAATGCGATTTACTGAGGTTAACTGTGAGTCCTGGTGCATGAAAAGTTTGTAACAGTTGTTCTAGAATCAGATTGTGTTCAGTCCAGTTGGCTTCTACGATAAGAATGTCGTCTACGTACGTCGTGATTCTGTCTTTAAGTTCTGTCGGAAGTATTGTGTTCAAACCGCGAATAAAAGCTGCAGAAGAAATAGTTAAACCGAATGGTAATTTACAAAATTGATAACAGTCGCCAAAACAGAGAAAAGCTGTATACTTTCTGCAATTCGGATGAAGTTGAATTTGCCAAAATCCCGATTTCAAATCTAATGTGGAATAAATAGCAGTACCGTGAAATTTCTGTAGAAGTTCCTCTAATGTCTGTGGTCGATCTGTTTCATTAATAATAATGTCATTAATGTGACGTGAATCAAGTACGAGGCGAAGTGAGCCATCTTTTTTCTTAACAATATGCAGCGGGTTTATGTACGGACTAACTGCTGGTTCAATAATTCCTTGGTCGAGCATATCTTGCAATTCTTTTTTAACTTGTTCTCTGTGGATATATGGAATGGGATAATGCTTTGCTTTAAATGTATCGTGCTGTTTGACTTGAAATTCATACATAAATCCGGACATAGTACCAGGAATGTTGTCAAAAACTGGAGCTTGCTGGAAATGAATTTTGTGTAGTTGCGTGCGTTCGTCGTCTGTATTTGCACTGCTTTGTTTAACTTTGTCAGAAATCATCTGCATTACGTCGTAGTCAGCTTCGTCTGGAGTGTTATAGTTATGTACGTACGTGTCTGTGAACAATGCGGGATTACAGTCTATGTTACGTGATACGGAAATGTCCTCTGTGCGATTAATTGTTTGTTCTTCCGCAGATAAAGAATGCTGAAATTCTAAAGCCAATTGCACATTTTCATCCTTCAACATTAAATAGGAATTTTGAAAATCAATAACTGCGTCGTGTTGTACGAGAAAATTAGTACCTAAAATAACGTCTGTTGTCAATAAAGGAACAATCCAAAAATTTGAGTGAAATGTGTGACCTGCAATACAAAATGATAAATGCGTCTGTAATTTAACGTCTACACCTTTACTCGATACTGCTCCTTTCACTTTCGTTTTGCCTAATGGTAATGTAGGATACGTATTCTCTTGGTTACACTCGTTAAAAGTTTCCTCATTTATAACTGACATAGGTGATCCGGAATCGATTACTGCTGAAAATTTCGATGAACCAATTTTAATTTCGATGACAGGATGTGAAATGGTTTTTTGAACAACTGGTCTTTCCTGCAAAAGAGTGTCTCTGATATCGTCAAAAGTAATAACATTTTCGTGAACAACATTCTGC
The DNA here is from genome assembly GCF_023898315.1 of Schistocerca nitens. Classification (NCBI taxonomy): domain Eukaryota; kingdom Metazoa; phylum Arthropoda; class Insecta; order Orthoptera; family Acrididae; genus Schistocerca; species Schistocerca nitens. The sequence goes on from NC_064614.1 coordinate 826,424,639, forward strand.
GTGTCAAAACTAGTGCTTGTGTTACTGGAAGATACGACCTGTACAGTATCTAGTCAGATTCTATCTGACGTGTTATTATTATCAGGAGGATGTTGTGGCATTTCTACTATTTGAACTGTTCTATTATTTCTTCCAGACGTATTACGCTCTGGATGATACCTACTGTCGGGTTCATTCATGAGAATATGTTCTTGCGGATGATTTTGCTGTTGGTAAGATCGACTGTTATTATACGTACGCTAATAATTGTGCTCATCGTTTTTACGTCTGTCGTGATAGTCATTCCTATACGGTGCATTGCGATAGGAATTGAAATACTGTCTTCTCTGTACGTAGTTATTTCCTTGCTGCCGTGCGTTACTATTTGTTGGATCTGGGACTATACGTGCACGCGGCGAAACATTAAAGTTGGGTTGACCTTGTGTATTACATTGTTGGTTAGGTATACTAACCGGCTGGTTTTGTTGCTGTTGTTGTGAAAAACCTCTATTATTACTAAAATATGGTTACTGTCGCTGAAAATTTTGACGATACTGATAATCAAAATTTTGTCTGTTACCAAAGTTCTGGTGGTTGTCGTTCCTAAAGCGTCTGTTACCTTTGCTATTGAAATTACGTGGTTGACCGTAAGTACTGCAAGTCTGTTGGCCTTGGTTGTTATGTGAAAAATTTTTGTTTACGAAGGAATAATCTGATTGCTGCACTTCTAAAAGCTGCAGCAGATCCCTGAATGCCGAAATATTCTCTTTTTGTTGACCTTTTAAAAGTGACACACTTAATGATCGTGGCAGTTTAGAAATGCATAATTGTATAAGTGCAGATTCACTATAAGGTTCACTTAAATACTGGTTTTGTTGGACCATATGCTCAAAAAATTGCGTCACACTGGGAAAATTGGAGTTCTCATAATTTGGTAAACTAATTAACCGATCTTTAATTCCGCGCTGTGTCGTCTTCGACCAATACGCTGAGAGAAAAGCATTCTGAAATTCTTCTACCGAGTAGCATTGTCTCGCGATCGGCCTCATACGAGTTGCCGGTTCGCCTTCCAAAAAACTGCAAATAAATTCAAGTTTGTGCGTTACGGGCCAAGTCGGTGGAAAAGCCACTGAAGGGGACCAGGACGCTGGCAACGGCGCACTGAACTCGGCAGCTCATTGCTGCCCTTGACCTTGGGATGAGGTTGGTGGGCGAGCTGCATTTTTAGCCCCCCCCCCATGCCAGAGAAGCCGGTCCGGGGTAAGAGACGGGCTTCCAACCCCTTTTTTTTCGCTTGTCCAACAATGATGGCTACAGAAGAGACAAGCGACTTAAGTGCGCCCATAAGGGCTTCGATGCTATCTGATCCCTCGCCAGAGGATGGCATGGGTCAGACCACGGAAGAAAGCAATTTAGATAGACACATGAGGATCACTCATTTGATAGATCAAAATATTAAAAACGGGAAAATTAGTCAGGCCGCAGTGCAGGCAATTAAAAATGAATTGGCGGCATGGGCGATTGCCAATGCAAAATTAGAAGGGAGGATTGAGGAATTGGAAAGGGAAAACGAAAGGCTCAGAAAACAGCCAGGGAAGACATGGGCTGGCGTCGCAGCACAAGTTGCGCCAAAGGTCCAAACAACAAAGGAGACTATTGCGAAGGTATCAAAACGACCAGATACAGCAGTCTTCTTAAGACCATTACCCGGCCAAGACATAAAGAAGGTGCAGGAAGTTTTCGCTTCCACAGTAAATCCCATTAGAGAGAAGATCAGGATCAATAAAGTTAAGGTAACAAAAAATGTTGTTATCGTAGATGTTGCCTCAGAGGAAGACAAAAATAAGCTCCTAGAAAACCAAAAACTATGTAAGTCAGTTAAATGCGAACCCCCCCGAAACGAAAGCCATTGGTCATTCTATATGACGTCCCAAAATCAATGACAGATGAGGACCTATGTGAGACCCTTTATCAACAAAACTTTGACGATTCAGACATAAACATGGAAACCTTTCTGAAAGACTTCAAACTTAGATTCAGGACAGGACCTAGGGACAGGGACGTAGTTCACCACGTTGCAGAAGTTACAGGGGAACAATGGAGGAAACTAACAACTATGGGCAGGGTGTACATAGGTTTTCACGCCATAAACGTGAAGGACTACCTAATCGTGCCCCGTTGCCACAATTGTGGGGACATCGATCACATTCATAAATATTGCAGTAGGAAGCCGGCATGCTCTAAGTGTGGAGAGGACGATCACGTCAGAAAAGATTGCAGAAAATCCGCTGTATGCATACCATGCACACGGAGGGGCAAAAAGACATGTGGAACAACCGGAAGAAATTGCCCAACATACAAATTACTTGAACAACGACTAATTTCCAGGACGGATTATGGCTGATGGCAATAACAAAACCAGATCAACCAATAAAAGAAAGTCACCAAGTACGAAAAGAAGGGACGCAGAAAGAGCAGAAAAGTTCAAAGAATTTCTGAAATCTCTCCAGGAAACAAAGAAAAAGGAGATAATTGTGATTGATACAAGCACTCAAACAGAACTAGAAATAGAAATTGATGAAATTGAAGAATTAGAAGAAATGGCTGACTCAGATACCTTGACAGAGCCCAAGGCTCTGGCCAACTCGACACTTAACCCAGAAGCAGAAAGCTTCATTACCAATCATGAGATAACAAGCCCAAATCAGACAATCATGGTTGACCTATGCATACAGACGGAGCCAGAAGAGGAAACAGAGGACAATCTGCAACCGGCAGAAAATAACAGCATTGTTCCAGTTCAAAAAGGCCCTCTCCAAACCATTGTGCAAGACAATACAATCACGAGTACAATGCACACGGAAGTACTTCTGAGAGCCCCAGATCCGGATCCTAGAAGGATCTACCCGAACCTGGAGCTTGCCATGCAACTTTCACGTTTGGAGCAGCCGGCTGTCCTGACTACAGCACTCAGGCACGTCGTACGTATAGGACACAAATATGGCAGAAAGGTCACCTTCTCGACAATGGAGGCTGTGGATAGGATACAGTTAAAGTCAATGAATCTTCCCACAGACTTCGGAGCTCTGCGTGACTTGCTCAGAAGGGTTTTCGAGAGAAGAGGTGAGGATTTCAACATGCAAGAGATATATGTGCAATCTGTCCTTGCAAATGGCCGAATAGCCTCAGATTACAACAAACCATGGCCTGATTGCTATTTCCACACCTACTTCCCATAATATCTGAAATTATAATTGGACAGATAAACACCCATAATAGTCGGCTGGTCATGCAGGAGCTTCGGAGGGTGGTGGAGGAGAGGAGACTTAATGTACTCTGTCTGCAGGAGCCATACTCTAGGGCGGGGCAGATCTCCTTCATGTCTACCACTTGGCAGACTATCGTTACCGGAGAAGAGCCGAAGGCAGTCTTAATAATCACAAGCAAGGCCCTAAGGGCCACAACACTAACACAACTATCAAACAATCATTGTAACGTAATAGAATTACAAACACCAGCAGGTTTAATATACATCGTAAACATGTACTTCCAATATGGAGGAAATTTTGAAGAATTCTCAGACCACCTTGCGAGAATCATCTTGACACTACGCGGGCGTAAGGTTATTGTAACAGCAGATATTAATGCAAAGTCCCCTATGTGGTACAGCGGCACAAGGGACTCCAAAGGTGAGATGGCTGAAGAACTAATTAAGGCTTCCCAACTTGTAGTGGCAAACAAACCGGGTAATCCCCCCACCTACAGCGGAGGATGAGGGCAGGGAACTAACATTGATGTCACCCTGGCAACTGCAAATGCCATCGGCATCATTGAAAGATGGGAGGTTATTGAACATGCCACTACAAGTGATCACAACCTGATTACCTTCTGCCTCAGAGAAGAAGAGTGCCGCTGGGACCTTGGATGGGAAATCCAACCAAATTACAATAAGACCGACTGGGACTGCCTGGCCCGGGAGTGTGACATCCCGCCATTGCCTGAAGGTGACCTGGACATAGATAAATACGCCGAAGAGCTGGTAGGATCGATAGTTAACGCGGTCAAGGTCGCTGTGCCAACCAGGAGAAGAGCCGTGGCGGCTTCCCCATCGCCATGGTCTGCCGATCTTGAACGTATGCGTCAGTCTGTGAGACGGGCGAGGAGGTACTACCAGCGAAGTGCCGTCTGGCAAGAAAAACAGTTCTGGCTACAGCAATACAGGGAAGAAAAAGAACGATTTCAAAAAGAATTAAAACAAGTAAGAATGCAAAGTTGGGAGAGGTATGTTCTGAGCCAGCTAGCCACGGATCCTTGGGGAGTACCGCATAAACTGGTAAGGGAAAAAATCAGGTCCCCCGCGGTCCTCTCGACAATCAGAGACGGAGATCGAATGACAGAGTCGTGGCAGGAAACCGCTGAGGTTCTCCTGCGCACTCTACTGCCAGATGATGAGGTAAACGAGGAGGATGACCTCCAACAACAAATCCGCAGGGAGGATCTAAATGAATATACCAATAACACCGTGGTGTATCCCTTCTCAGAGGAAGAAGTGGCAGCGCAGATCAAATCACTAAAAAAGGGCAAAGCACCGGGGCCAGACGGCATAATAGCGGAGGTAGTGCAATTCCTTGCCCCTCAGCTAGTGGTATCTCTCACAGGACTGTTCAATGAGTGCCTAAGAACAGGGAGTTTCCCCAAAATTTGGAAAAGGGCCAACGTAATAATCATTAAAAAAGGGAAGGATAAGGACCCCACTGAACCCAAATCCTATAGGCCAATCTGCCTCCTAGATAACTTAGGAAAACTGTTAGAGAAGCTACTGGCTGACAGACTGACAGCACACAGGATGCTGTGCGGGATGAGCGACAGGCAGTTCGGCTTTAGGCCGGGGCGATCAGCGTCTGACGCAATTGCCCTGGCAGCTGAGGTCTGCAGCTCAACCCCGCACAAGTATGTGGTGGGCATCATGGTGGATATCAGTGGCGCCTTCGACAACCTGTGGTGGCCCTCGCTCTTCTCCCGCTTGCGTGAGAAGGAGTGCCCAGGGCCCCTCTATGGATGCCTAAGGAGCTATTGTATGGACAGGGAGGTATGGCTATCGTCGCCTAGCGGAAGAACAAGTAAAACCATCACGAAGGGGTGTCCCCAGGGATCAGTTCTGGGGCCACTCTTTTGGGATTTAAACATAGAACCCCTCCTAGAGAGATTACAACTAAGTGAGGATGTGCTAGACGTGATAGCTTACGCTGACGACCTCCTCCTGCTGGTAGGCGGCCGAAGCCGAGAGGAACTTGAGCCAAAGATAGAACAAGCCATGATAGTGCTTCAGAAATGGTGCCAAGAAGCAAAAATGAAAGTTGCACCACACAAATCTACATATCTACTAATGAAGGGCAGTCTTGTCAGGAATCCAACAGTCAGAATTGAAGGAACTCCAGTTCTTCGGCGTCGAGAGGCTAGATATCTAGGAGTTACAATAGATGAAAAATGGAATTATAACAGTCATATAGAAAACATCACGCAACGAGCATTAGAAGTTTTAAATAATCTTATTAGTATAGGCCACAAAAGATTCCACCTACCGCCGAAATTGATCAAACTCTATCACAACAGTATCTTAACATCCTTAGTAGGATATGCGAGCGGGGTTTGGGCACACAGGCTCACGAGGGTGGTGCCCGCAGTGACCGTGAGAAGGGTGCAGCGAAATATGCTGTTGCGTTCAGTCGGGGCATACCGAACAACACCTGGGGGGGCCTTACTGACATTAATAGGGTTATGTCCCTTAGACATAAAAATTAGAGAACAGGGAGCGTGGTACTGGGTCTCAAAAGGAAAGATAGAAAGAACCAGGGAAATCATGGGGGTACAAGTTGGGGATAGATACGCAATAAAGAGAAGGGGCGAAGAACTATGGCAACAGCAATGGGAAACTGAAGAAACAGGAAGAAGGGTATTCCAGCTACTACCGAACATCAGAGAAAGACTTCAAATGAGCCACTTTGAGCCAAGTAGAGGTCTGCTGCACTTTCTTACAGGTCACGGGCCATATCCGACATATTTATGTCGATTTGGAAAACGGGCGACACCAGCGTGTGACTGTGGTGCTCCGGAAGGAACACCCGAACACGTCGTCTATGACTGCATGTTATACGACGATGTGGCACTCGAGTTTAGGAATCAGTTACCAACTACAGATACATACACATTACTGCGACGTGCCGAGACCTTTGATGTCCTCAACAATTTGGCAAATGCAATATCCCAGAAGATCTTGAGGGAATACATTAGTAACCAGCACGGTTAGAAGACATATAACCCGATGAAGACTCAGGTGCACCTGCAATTCCGCCGAGCGCGGAACTGGCCAGCTGTCTTACAGCTGGAATCCGCCGCGCTGTCGGATCAAGGGAGCAGGAGCACCATTCCCGGATTTGACATTAGCACTTAGATTTGATATAAATTAGTTATACTAGAATAGCGTAAAAATAAGAAACTAACATCACTAACATAGATAGGGACTGCAGCGATTTTAAAGTAGTAGGCCAGCCCAGTGCCAGGAGCACGCTCACTGGGGTTAGTGAGCAGGCCAATTTCAGTAGGTTTGTATTCTGTCTGGCACACATGTAACGCTGCAGAGTAGCTAGTCTTAGAATAATTAAGTAGTTAGATTAACCCTGCCCATAGCAAGTGCCAGTTAGTAACTAGAATAAGCTGCTTCTTTTTCTCAAGCACGCTTCCTGTTTCTGCGTCAGTCGACTGCAGGCAGCAGCACGCAGCACACAGCCATGCCGTACCGCCGCAGGAGATACGCTAGGAGGAGTAGAATGCCTGTTTACAAGACTGTTTTGAGTTTTGAGGAGACACCAAATCCAACATCTCAAACGGAGATATTAGCAGGGCCAATAACATTTGTTGGCTGTAAGATTACGTTTTCTTGTACTACAAATGAAGTTGTCACAGGCAATTCATGGATGTCTGTTGCTTTGGTGAGAGGCAGTGACAAGCCTTTACAGGGATTGGAGGCTTATTATGACAGAGACATTATCTGTTATAAAACATTTGCAATTGGTGTTGTTGGAGACAGAAATTATGGTACTTGTGTTGTTACAACGGACAAGGCTTTCTGTTTGTATACAAGGAATAGAAGGAAGATTAACACCAGTGAAAGAGTTAATTTGTGGTGTAAAATAAGCGGTGTTTTATCCAGATATATTGTTGTACAAGGAGATGTAACTGTATATTATCATTCCTAATAAAGTTTGTAATTCCTTATCTCCAATGTTTTTCCTTATCTCCTTTCAAATTCCTTATCTCTAAACAAATCAGCTACTGAAGCATCTTTCTCTTCTTTGGGTTGCAGGGGTCCTGACCCCTGGGGAGGTGGGTGGGTGTTTTGTATGGCTGTGTGCGCCGCCTTATAGGCGGGTGGCCTTGAACGGGACTTAGCCGCTGAGCGAGGCTGCTGGGTGCCGCGGGCCCTAGTATTACTAGGCCCGCGGCGGGCTATAATCAAACTTGCGTGAATGGGTTGCGCAACTAATTTCATAAGGTGGTGGGTCATTGTGTATCTAACAATGATGTTAATTTCAAAACATTTTGTATCACAATATTTTCTTTCGATTGTCTTTTGCATAATGTGATGTTGTATCAATAAAGCTAAATTGTTGTATCCAATCTAGCGGATGAATCTGTGTTCTGTCATTTTTAAACACTTTAAATTTTCTCACTGACAGAAAATGTTTGTAATCAAAATTATCGTCTCTGTATGATGGAACAGGTTCATGATTGTAAGAGAATCTATTTGTCTGTGTCTGTTCTGAATCTAAGTCGCGTACTCTCTATAGATTACCTAAATTATACGCGCTGCGTGAGTCTGACAAATGTTCACTAAGTGGCGTCTGCTGTGATGTGTTAAACCCAGAAACATTTTTTATCTCTGTTACCTCTTGCTGTAAACATGACAATTTTCTACGTAAGGTGTTGTTAGATGAATCGATCTCATTAATTGTCTGCTGTAAATTTTGGAATTCAGGTGTTTGGTTAAACGAAATCGGTGCAGTATCGTCTGATTTATTGTCATTAGTACTTTCGATAACATCAATACGACTGGCCAATTCATCATATTTTTCAGTCAGTATTTTTACCTGATCATCGGTTTTAGTATCAGAGGCATTAATCGGTTTTTGCAATTTACGTGTAGTTTCGTTCAGTTTTTTAACGTCAGCTTTGACGACATCGGAATCCTGTGTTAGTTCTAATTGTTCAAGTCTGTCGGTCACTGTCTGAAAGTCTGTTGTGTATGTGTCTGTTTTCGATTTAAGATCGGAAATTTCGTCATGTAATTCTGCGTTCGACTGTTTGATGGTATTAATTTCGTCGGACACTGAAGCAATATTGTTGTCTACGTATGTTTTTGCTTTCGCAAACATTTTACGTTTGTCTTCTTGTCTCTGTGCAGTGATTGTTTCCATTACTTGACGTTTTACTTTATTTTGATCCTGAATAAATTTGCGAAAACGCGTATCACTGTTTTTTATGTGGTGATTAAAACGTTCGTCAATCTGAGTGTTCTGTTGGTCGAATTTCGCGTCTATCTTAGCATCCATTGTCCGCGAAAGTTCTGCTGTCATTGCTTTAAACTCGTCGCGTAATTGTGTAGCTTTTTCAGAGCATTGTTTAGCGACTCCGCTAATTTCATCTCTAAGTGTTTCTGTTGCAGCTGTTTGCATTTCCCTTAATTCCTGAGCAACTGACCTAATTTCTTCGCTACTTTTTCTTGAACAAGCCTCAATTTCCTCGCGCAACTGTTCCTTAGTATCATGACATTGCGCAGCAACGTCTCTAATTTGTTCACTAAGCTGTCTGGAATTGTTGTCTAATTTTTCATTAAAGTATTGTTTGAGTTTTTCGTTATCTTGTTTGTTATCTTCACTCTGTTGTCTGACCTGTTCACTAAGTTGTTTGAAATTTTCATAATTGTTGTCTAGTTTTTCATTAATTTTATTAAATTTTTTGTCCTGTTCACTAAATTGTTGTTTGAAAACTTCACTCTGTTGTTTGTTTGATTCAAGAATTTGTAGCAATAATGCCCTAATTGGATCCGACACAAAATTAGCATTTCTATTCTCTGTGCTGTTTAATGGTGGATCTGGAATTGTCTCACTTTCTGTAACCATTTGGTTATTCTGAGATTTACAAAAAGGTTTGCCAGTCGAATGTACACTGTCGGTCACTATTTCGGAATTAAATAAATCCGTCGTACTTTCAGTACATCGTCCATTTTCATTAGAAAAATTTGTCTGTACGTTACTTGAATTTTTCAAACCGGGTGTATTAAGCTGGGCAGCGCTCATTCCAACAGAACGCCCCGCGTCATCAATTGTCGTCAAATCAATGGAGGACATAACCGAGTTCGTTTGTTCATTATTAAGACAAAAATCATCATTAGTGGTTGGAACGCACTGATTGTCAGTGAACGCAGGACTGTCGTCATTACTCTGCGTGTCACAATTACTATGGGTCACGTTGTTTTAGTCGGTAATTTCGTTCATAATACTTCACGATACACTATTCACAGTCTTTCGCGGCATTTTTACAATAGTCAAAATTATTCACAAAAGAAATAAGCACAATGCAAAAAAAACACACAAATACAACAGAGCAAAGAATTGCCGATGATCTGAGGAAAGAAAGTCATAAAATTAGTAAAAGCGTTGCGCCAAATGCTAATTATATTTAAGCAAATAAGAGCAGATATCTCACTGTTTCTTAGAAGATTCCCAAAGAAATACGATCCTGGCCGGATGTCGCCAAGTGTAACCTCCCCACAAAAATGTAAGTCAATTTAATAAGAAATGAAATCTCAGTGACAATGAAAACGCAAATAGACCGAAATGTCGATCTTTAGGCCCTGATTAAACTCAAATTCTTACCTCAGTAAAACTGCATCTGCTCTTATTTTTCGCCATAGCCTGAAAGAAATGCATCGCAAAAATTCTTTGAACTTAAGTAAATTTTTTCTTTAAGGAAATGCATGGGAAACTTTTTTTCAATAAAAATGTTTGTTTTGTCAAAATGCTTGGTTTGAAAACAAAATTATTATTGGGGTGATTCTTGAACAAATTAATTACACTTAAGATGCATTACATTATCAGATGAGCGCAATGCTGCTTCATTACCTTATTTAAAAAATATACCTCGTCCTGAATCTTGACCAGAGTCCCATGTCGACACCCACCGATTCCACACACACAACTGCGACTGTCTCTCGCGCGCTACTACATGCTGTCGCGACTGGCTACGTACAACAACTTTCTCGCAACTGAATCATCTCGCACGCGCTACTACTCTCCAACTGAACACTCGCGCGGTCAAGCGCAGACTAGCAACGATAAATAACTATCTGGTCAGAGATTCTCTCATGGCTCGCCATCGCTACTACAGAACATACGCGTTTCAAGTATATGAACATTTCTTTCAGTGGGCTGAACAAAAATGTGGACTTGCAGACTGGAAACTATGGTCGGTATGTTCTCCATCACTTTCTGGCTGGCCACAGAAATAGTTTTCAGGCTCTCGTAAAAGATGGCGAACAATATTCTAATATTTCCTATGATTTTATGATTATTATTAAGTTATCAGATCATGAAATTGAGCTCAATACATCTGAAATCCAGCCAAGTCAGAGAATGCTAGAAACTCCTTTAAAATCAATGGAAATGCCAAGTGGCAATGTAGAGACACCAAATTGAATATAGTTACTGTTTGCTAAACTTGAATCACATCATAAAGATCTGAGGTATTGTAATAAAGAACTAAACAGTAAGACTGAATCCAGTAGTAAAGAATTAAAGGATAGTAATAAAGGGCTAAACGATAAAATGGAATCCAATAGCACATACTTAAGAAAGACTGAATCTAGTCATAAAGAACTGAGGTATAGTAAAGGAGCGTTAAACGATGAAATGACCTCAAAACTGAATACACTACTGGCCATTAAAATTACTACACCACGAAGATGACGTGCTACAGACGCGAAATTTAACCGGCAGGAAGAAGATGCTGTGACATGCAAATGATTAGCTTTTCAGAGCATTCACACAAGGTTGGCGCCGGTGGCGACACCTACAACGTGCTGACATGAGGAAAGTTCCCAACCGATTTCTCATACACAAACAGCAGTTGGCCGGCGTTGCCTGGTGAAACGTTGTTGTGATGCCTCGTGTAAGGAGGAGAAATGCGTACCATCACGTTTCCGACTTTGATAAAGGACGGATTGCAGTCCATCGCGATTGCGGTTTATCGTATCGCGACATTACTGCTCGCGTTGGCCGAGATCCAATGACTGTTAGCAGAATATGGAATCAGTGGGTTCAGGAGGGTAGTACGGTACGCCGTGCTGGAGTCCAACCGCCTCGTATCAGTAGCAGTCGAGCTGACAGGCATCTTATCCGCACAGCTGTAACGGATCATGCAGCCACGTCTCGATCCCTGAGTCAACAATTGGGGACGTTTGCAAGACAACAACCATCTGCACGAACAGTTCGACGACATTTGCAGCAGCATGGACTATCAGCTCGAAAACCATGGCTGCGGTTGCCCTTGACGCTGCATCACAGACAGGAGCGCTTGCGATGGTGTACTCAACGACGAACCTGGGTGCACGAATGGCTAAACGTCATTGTTTCGGATGAATCCAGGTTCTGTTTACAGCATCATGATGGTAGCATCCGTCTTTGGCGACATCGCGGTGAACGCACATTGGAAGCATGTATTCGTCATCACAATACTGGCGTATCACCCGACGTGATGGTATGGGGTGCCATTGGTTACACATCTCGGTCACCTCTTGTTCGCATTGACGGCACTTTGAATAGTGGACGTTACATTTCAGATGTGTTACGACCCGTGGCTCTACCCTTCATTCGATCCCTGCGAAACCCTACATTTCAGCAGGATAATGCACGACCGCATGTTGCAGGTCCTGTACGGGCCCTTCTGGATACAGAAAATGTTCGACTGCTGCCCTGGCCAACACATTCTCCAGATCTCTAACCAACTGAAAACGTCTGGTCAATGGTGGCCGAGCAACTGGCTCGTCGCAATACGCCAGTCACTACTCTTGATGAACTGTGGTATCGTGTTGAAGCTGCATGGGCAGCTGTACCTGTACACGCTATCCAAGCTCTATTTGACTCAATGCCTAGGTGTGTCACGGCCGTTATTAGAGCCAGAGGTGATTGTTCTGGGTACTGATTTCTCAGGATCTATGCACCCAATTGCGTGAAAATGTAGTCACATTTCAGTTCTAGTATAATATATGTGTCCAATGAATACCCATTTATCATCTGCATTTCTTATTGGTGTAGCAATTTTAATGGCCAGTAGTGTAGTTGAAATTATAAAATTGATGCTAACCACCACGATTTACAAGCCAAAATAGGGCAACAGCTAAGTAAATTACATAGTACTTTCTAAAGCGAACTTAGCGAAGTTCACAAAGATTACAAAGACGCAGATGAACTTCTGGAAGGGAGGTTGTCAGAAAGAATAGGCAACGAATCCAAACTTTGCTCTAACCGATTTGAAAAAGTAACTAGTAGAGTAAATGCTTATCAAAAAGATATTAAAAAAGTAAAAGCTGATTGTGAGAAATTATGTGAGGATGTGGACAAAAGATGTTCTGACAAAGTGAAAGCAGTAGAACTACAAGTAGAAGATGTAAGTACTAGTATTACTAATACAGAAAGTAGAGTAAACTCTGGTAATTCTAGTAATACTACCGTACAGCATGTGACTTCAGTTGACGCCGCTTTCATCGGATGTTGTCAGTTTTTACGTTTGATCCTGACAAACAAATTCACCCATTAGAGTTTTGGAATGATTTTGAGGATGGTTTGCCTAATGCATGGTCAGAGCGAGAGAAAATTTCTTTCGTAAGAAGTCATTTGTCAGGAGATGCTTTGCTGTGGTCAGATGACGTAATGGTAAGATGCAAAACTCTTGCTGAATTTAAATCTGCATTTCGCAATGATTATTGCTCACACAATAAACAAAACGATGTTTTAAGAGAATTTTGGAGTGGTAAAAAGTTTGCTTCAGGACGTGAGTCAGTAAAAGAGTTCTCTAGGAAATGGGTTTCACAGCTGTGACATTTGACAGAAAAGATGTAACCGGAAATGATTATCATGGGATAAGAAGGTAAGCTGCTTGGTATTGGTAGAAGAGAATCATTACCGCACCTAGGGATAATGTGGATACGTTCATTGAATATTTAGAGCGAGCAGAAAGAGTAGATGCTGCTGAGGAGCAGATGCAAAATAATAACGGGTCTTCTCTCACTTAAACAACAGAAATAATGACAGTAGGAACGTGAATATTAGAAATGTGGGGATTCGGGATACAAGGTCTAATTGTCGTAATCAAGGCCGTGGTAAAGGAAGAGGAGGTAGACAGTCACCACGCTTTCGCAACAGTTATTATGAAGAAAGCAGAAATGTAAATAATGTGCCGGTGAGACAAGACGGTGACCAAAATGTTACCCTATCTGATTATGTATCAAATGAACCCAACAGGCCGCGTGTAGGAAACTAAATCCCGTCTATGAGGTAACTCGCGCTCACAAGGCGGAAACAGTTTTATCATAACCAATAATAAAAATACAGACCACAGTCAGCCAACACACGCAAACAGAAAACAGGGATGATGAAATAGGAACAGACAGTACCACTGTTGTGTTAAACCACTCTCATAATATAGTTGACAGCATTTTGGATGCTTTAGAAAAAAGGGTTAAAGAAGAGCAAGAACATGCTATAGATAATAAGGAGGAAGAAATTAACGGGTCTGAATCTGATATGGACGAAGATGAGGTAAAGGCTTGCATCTTGGACAATGCTGGCAATCTGAAGGTTAAAGTTGCAGTAGAGGAAGTAGTGTCAGTTTTGCAAAGCTTTGAAGAGGAGGAATTGATGGATGAAGGGGGTGGCAATAATAATGTGGTCAAGGGACCTGATAGCTGTATTGACTTGCCACAAACTGTAAAAGCTGATGACAGTATTATAGGTAACAATGTTGTGCAGAGACGCAGTTGCTCACAGGTAGGGAATAGTTTAGCTGATGTACAGCAAACGGAAGTAGAGGATGTCATCAAGTACTTTGATTTAAAGTTGGTGGACAGGTTGGAAAAGGCAGCTAAAAATGTAGATATTGATGACCCCAGAATCTAAGTGTAATTGTACTTGCAGCTGAACAAAACTACTTTAGCTGGAAACAAATTGAGAAGGATTTATTAGAAGATGTTTATGAGAAACCTGTTCAGAGTAAAATAACTCACCATGTTATACAAATTAACTTATCAGGGGTAACAATGCGTTGTCGTCTTGACAGTGGCACTGAAGCAAGTGCTTTGTCCCAAGTATTTTTTGATTCTATTCCTAATAAGAGTGAATTAACTGCCATGAAAGTAAGTGGTTTGAAAACAGTAGGTGCTACTGGAAAAGTTTAGAGACCAGTACAACACAAAGCCGTGATACCAGTTGGTATAGGTGACGTTATAATAGATCATCCTTGTTTAATCGTGCTTGGTTTAAGTGTTGATATATTAATGGGCCCAGATTTCTTAATAAAATCTCAGGGGAGGATTGATTTTGAACAGAAAAACTTAGTTTTAACCTTACCTGACTCTTAGGTAATAAAAGAGCATTTTATAGAAAGTTATGTAGGAGGTAATAATGAAACCTGGGAAATGCCTATCAGGGTGATGAGGAATAAATTATACTTGCATGAAGATGCTGAATTCAGTAATAATGTGCAAGATGATAATGCAGGAGGGAGCTATATCCTATAAGAGATAGAGGCAAAGGTACAGTCAACAAATCATATTTCGGATAAACAAAGAGTAGAATTAAGGAAAGTATTAACCAATCATCACAATGCATTCTAGAATTCTCCTTGTGAAGTTCAAGGATATGAATGCCGTTTGAATGTAAAACCTGGGTAGCTATTTTTCAAGAAACTTGATCAGATACATGTTTCAAGAAAACAAGAGGTTAAGAAAGGAATTCAGTTTATGTTGGCATTGGGTGTCATTGAGAAAGCAGTTATTGAATATAATAATCCTCTTGTTGTTGTGCCTAAACGTGATGGGAGTGTTAGATTATTACTGGATGCGCGCTGATCAAATGAAATTATAATAAGAGAGAGTGACTGTCCCCAGAATATGGACGAGCTAATACAAAAATTTCGAGGAGTTGGATACCTTATATCTATGGACATAGCTTGTGGATACTGGAATTTGGCCCTGGCGAAAGAATCACGTAAATGTACAGCCTTTTTGTATGAAGGAGTGTGCTACCTGTATAAAGTAGTCCCATCTGGATTAAATATTTATGTGTGTGGCTTTTTAAGAGTAATGGCTCATGTATTGGGCGGGAACTGTTAGATCAGGTAACTATTTATGTAGATGATATATTGTTGGCAACTCCCTCATGGAAAGAACATATCAGTCTACTGGACAGAGTGCTAGAAGCTATAGAAAAAGGAGGTATGAAATTGAAATTAGAGAAGACTGAATGTGTAAGAGACAAAATAAAATTCCTGGGCATGAAATTATCAGGGATGGTATATTACCTGATCCCTCCAAATTATCAGTCATGGAAAATTTGAAGCGCCCCGAAATAAAAAGCAGATCAGGTCAATGTTCGGTTTGTTCGGATTCTACCGCCGTTTTGTTAAAGATCCCTTGCTTAATGCGTCTTGTTTACTCAACTTGTTGAAGAAGAATACCCCATCAGTTTGGACTCAAGTGCCAGTTTGCTTTCGAAGAATTAAGATACTATTTGATAAATAGTCCACTTTTACACTATCCAGAATTTTCAAGACCTTTTGGCATGTCGGTTGACGCAAGTAGTTATGGGATTGCAGTAGAGGTGTTTCAGATGGAAACATAAAGCGACCAAGAGTTTCATAAAACCATCGCTTTTGCGAGTCATTGACTGCTATCTGCTGAGCGAAATTGTGGAATTTCGGAATTAGAGGCACTGGCCATCGTGTTTGGTATGGAGAAGTTCGAGCATTATTTGTTAGGGCACAAGGTTATGATCTATAGTGATCACAAGGCACTTACATATTAAAAAACATGCAAACTGAGACATCCAAGACTAACCAGGTGGGCTATGTACCTTCAGCAGTTCGACCTTGAAATTAAATACATCCAAGGAAAGAACAAACTGGTAGTAGATGGGCTATCAAGAAGTGCTGAGTTATGCAGGGAATCCGAAATTCCCTTAGCGGATAGAAATGAAGTAAGCATATTGGCCATACATGAGCTCAAGAAGGAGAGTGCCTTGAAGAAAATATTTAAAAACTTAAGACGGGAGCAGAATGATGATGATCAACTGAGGTTAGTAAAAAGCCATTTAAGAGGCCCTAATTATCCAAAAGCAGCACAATATTATTGCCTACATAAAGGAATTTTATTCCGAAGAAGAAAGTTAGATTCAGCAGAACGGAAAATATCTTTTCCTTCATAACATGTGGATGTGCTAATAGATTTACGTGCAATCATAGCGTGTAGGCTTTCACGGCCGGCGTCTTCAGTAATTAAAACTTCCGGGCTAAGAGGCCGTGGTCCAATAGTAGAAATACTTCTCCCTGACGTTTCGTTGCCAGCTGCGGGCAACATCATCTGAGGTGAGTCTACGATTTACGTGCGTCTACGATATGGCCATTATGGGGCCAAGAAATACATTGCTAAATTAAGTGAGAAAGTTATTCTCGATAACATTCATCGTAGAGTAGCAAGACGTCTAGCATCCTGTGTTATTTGTCAGAAGATACTTGTGGTAAATAGTATAGTAGAGGGAGATATGCACCATGTAGAACCAAATGAACCACTGGGATTATGAGTAGCCACTCTTTTTGGCCCCCTCGCGACATCTAAAGGAGGATATACCCATGTTTTTGTGGTGATTGGCGGCTTTAGCAAATATGTGAAGGTATATCCGATAAAGAGAGCTAATGCCAAAATGCCTGTAGGCAAGTTAGAAAAGGACTGTTTTGTAAAGGTTGGCAAGCCAAAGAATCTGCTATCAGATAATAGCCCTCAATTTGTATCTGAAAAATTTAAGGCATGTCTTGAAAAGGGTAGTATTCGCCATGTAAGTATCTCGGCGTATTTTCCGCGGGGGAATAGGAGCGAGAGAGTATTACGTGAGATAAAGAGACTGTGTAGAACTTACTGTGCCAAGAAGCATTCGACTTGGGCCGATCATATAAAAAATTTTGAAGAAACTATCAATAATCTTAAACGTGATGCCACAGGCTTTGCTCCCTGTGAACTGTTTAATCAGGAACCGCATAATGTCATTTCAAACATGCTTGATTTTCCGGTCCTAACTCGAAGCTCTTGAGACGAGAAGAAGACACAAGCTAGGGCAAACATACGTAAAAGAGCCTTGAACAGAAAACGAAGGCAAGACGCAAAAGCTTCCCCCACTAGTTTTAGCATTGGTGAATTAGTATTGGTCAAAACTAAAGACAAATCTAGGAAAATTTCAGCGGAAACGAAGAAGTTTATGCATATTTATCAAGGACCATTCAGCGTAATAAGTAAGCCTCATGCAAACGCATACCACTTCCAGTACCCGAAGAGTAAGAAAGAACTAGGTCTACGACATATTGTAGATCTGAAGAAATTTAAAAAGACAGCAACTAGTTTCCGTAGGGAGTCTGCCACTCTTTGACGTATACACAGTTAGGCGTACTAGATGAAACTTTATTTCCCTTTCAAGTTTCATTCCCTTCTTCTGTTCTGTCTATACTAGTTTCTGTAGGCAGTCTGCCACTCTTTGGCGGATACACAGCATGGCATACTGTGCGGTTACAGCTCTATGAAATTTTATTTCCCTTTCACGTTTCATTGCCTTCTTCTGTCCTATCGTAGTAAGTAAGGAATATATGTCTTCATGTTGTATATATGCTATTAGTTTGTAATATCTTCCTAGTGATAGGAATGATTCCTGAACATGACCATAACCAAAGGATGACTTACAAAAGAATGTGACAGATAGTTTGCTGGAGTAAATTCTAAAGGTTAAAATAACAATGAGTGACTTTTGAGCACCAGTAATAGAAAAAGCACGGCTAAAGTAAATAAGTAATAAATAAGATCAGTAAAAAGAGTTAGTAACTAAGAAACACGCAACACTTTGCATTAAGAGAAGTTATTAAAGCTGAATTTCCTAAAATCTGAACCATTAGACTCTGCATAAATTAATAATTTTCAGTAAGGTTGTCTGAAGGTAAGAAACGGTACTAATGTAGTGCCTCCAGAGGCAAGCTAAAGCGTTTTAATATTAATTAAAGGAGATGTGTGGAAGTGGTGTGAGGCTGACGAGGTGAAAACGGAGAAAGAAGCGTCGAAATACACTCCTGGAAATGGAAAAAAGAACACATTGACACCGGTGTGTCAGACCCACCATACTTGCTCCGGACACTGCGAGAGGGCTGTACAAGCAATGATCACACGCACGGCACAGCGGACACACCAGGAACCGCGGTGTTGGCCGTCGAATGGCGCTAGCTGCGCAGCATTTGTGCACCGCCGCCGTCAGTGTCAGCCAGTTTGCCGTGGCATACGGAGCTCCATCGCAGTCTTTAACACTGGTAGCATGCCGCGACAGCGTGGACGTGAACCGTATGTGCAGTTGACGGACTTTGAGCGAGGGCGTATAGTGGGCATGCGGGAGGCCGGGTGGACGTACCGCCGAATTGCTCAACACGTGGGGCGTGAGGTCTCCACAGTACATCGATGTTGTCGCCAGTGGTCGGCGGAAGGTGCACGTGCCCGTCGACCTGGGACCGGACCGCAGCGACGCACGGATGCACGCCAAGACCGTAGGATCCTACGCAGTGCCGTAGGGGACCGCACCGCCACTTCCCAGCATATTAGGGACACTGTTGCTCCTGGGGTATCGGCGAGGACCATTCGCAACCGTCTCCATGAAGCTGGGCTACGGTCCCGCACACCGTTAGGCCGTCTTCCGCTCACGCCCCAACATCGTGCAGCCCGCCTCCAGTGGTGTCGCGACAGGCGTGAATGGAGCGACGAATGGAGACGTGTCGTCTTCAGCGATGAGAGTCGCTTCTGCCTTGGTGCCAATGATGGTCGTATGCGTGTTTGGCGCCGTGCAGGTGAGCGCCACAATCAGGACTGCATACGACCGAGGCACACAGGGCCAACACCCGGCATCATGGTGTGGGGAGCGATCTCCTACACTGGCCGTACACCACTGGTGATCGTCGAGGGGACACTGAATAGTGCACGGTACATCCAAACCGTCATCGAACCCATCGTTCTACCATTCCTAGACCGGCAAGGGAACTTGCTGTTCCTACAGGACAATGCACGTCCGCATGTATCCCGTGCCACCCAACGTGCTCTAGAAGGTGTAAGTCAACTACCCTGGCCAGCAAGATCTCCGGATCTGTCCCCCATTGAGCATGTTTGGGACTGGATGAAGCGTCGTCTCACGCGGTCTGCACGTCCAGCACGAACGCTGGTCCAACTGAGGCGCCAGGTGGAAATGGCATGGCAAGCCGTTCCACAGGACTACATCCAGCATCTCTACGATCGTCTCCATGGGAGAATAGCAGCCTGCATTGCTGCGAAAGGTGGATATACACTGTACTAGTGCCGACATTGTGCATGCTCTGTTGCCTGTGTCTATGTGCCTGTGGTTCTGTCAGTGTGATCATGTGATGTATCTGACCCCAGGAATGTGTCAATAAAGTTTCCCCTTCCTGGGACAATGAATTCACGGTGTTCTTATTTCAATTTCCAGGAGTGTATATGTATAAATGAAAATGGGGAGAAACAGGAGAAATGAAGTCAGTGGACTGACACATATGGTTAAATGGTGGAAAATTGTGGAAAAATTGATGAGCAATTCCCTCACGTCTCGGAAAAAGGTTTGAAAAACACTTAATCTTTCTTAAGACAGGTGGTCAATTAACAGATAAATACAGGCAACAAAATAAAATGCAGATCGTAAAGTATGGATATGGTATAATAAAGACAGCTTTTTAATTGTGAGTGAAACAAAGCAAAGTAACTGCTGTCAAACAATTGATTTCTTTGGCATACTAATCTGTATGATAACTGAGCCAAAGGAAGGAAAAAACTTACAAAGATTATTCCATTTTCTAAGTAAATCAACATCTAAAGCAATAAAATAAATTACAAACCAGCCCAAAAGTCACTATTTACGAACATAAATTGACCTTCAGATCACAACAGCTATGGTTTATGTATAAGAGAAAAGAGAACTGCAAAGTTTTTTATCTACACTTATGAATGAAGTGAAATGTTTTATGATGTAATGAATGGCTAATAATCATTTTGAAAAAGTTAATAACAATTATCCCAATAAAAAAATACAAGAAATTCTTCCTGGTATCTTCTCGATTATTGAAACTATTGAAGGAAAATAGAATTTAAAATATGTTTTATCCTCCGTTAGATGTAAGTTGACAACAGAAGCTTAGGCTGTGTTATCTGTTTCTCAGGAACCTGGAGGCTTCAGAAAGGCAGCCTACAAGCTGTAGTGGACGAAGACGACATGATCTAAGTGAATCCTACTCTTTCCTTTTTGTAATAAAATATAATGGAGAACTGTCTGCGCGCCCTAGATGTACAATGTGTTCGTGAAAGTGTCGTATGGACGATCACATTAGTGCCTACGACTGTGATTAAATATGTGAGTACTGAAAAGTGAAAAATTTTGTGTGTTTCTCTTTCAGGTGATGACTGAAAAATTTATGTAAATAAAAGTAATTTTGTAATTATCGAAAATTTATTTCATGTTTCTCTGAAATTACTGTACATGATATGTAAAGTCCATTATTTCATCTCTTTCCATGTATATACGAGGTGTGGCTAGAAAAAAACCGGACTAGTACTGGTGAAACAATAAAACGAATGCAATAAGGCTGAAAGTCGCGTGGCCTGTCACGTGACTCTCGCTCCGCCTACTGCTCGAGTTTCATCTGCCTCCTGCACTCAGTCTGCCCGTGGCGTCTGTTTTAAGTAGTTGACGTTTTGTCTGTGCGTCGGAAAATGTTGAGTGTACAGAAAGAACAGCGTGTTAACAACAAATTTTGTTTCAAACTAGGAAAATCTGCAAGTGAAACGTTTGTAATGTTACAACAAGTGTACGGCGATGATTGTTTATCGCGAACACAAGTGTTTGAGTGGTTTAAACGATTTAAAGATGGCCGCGAAGACACCAGTGATGACACTCGCACTGGCAGACCATTGTCAGCAAAAACTGATGCAAACATTGAAAAAATCGGTAAACTTGTTCGACAAGATCGCCGTTTAACAATCAGAGCAGATTGTTAAACGGCGATCTTGTCGAACAAGTTTACCGATTTTTTCAATGTTTGCATCAGTTTTTGCTGACAATGGTCTGCCAGTGCGAGTGTCATCACTGGTGTCTTCGCGGCCATTTTTAAATCGTTTAAACCACTCAAACACTTGTGTTCGCGATAAACAATCATCGCCGTACACTTGTTGTAACATTACAAACGTTTCACTTGCAGATTTTCCTAGTTTGAAACAAAATTTGATGTTAACACGCTGTTCTTTCTGTACACTCAACATTTTCCGACGCACAGACAAAACGTCAACTACTTAAAACAGACGCCACGGGCAGACTGTGTGCAGGAGGCAGATGAAACTCGAGCAGTAGACGGAGCGAGAGTCACGTGACAGGCCACGCGACTTTCAGCCTTATTGCATTCGTTTTATTGTTTCACCAGTACTAGTCCGGTTTTTTTCTAGCCACACCACGTAAATATGGTTATTTTGTAAGTATAGTGTTAAGGAATTTTGCTACAAATCAGTTTCAATTAAAAGAGGTCAGGTATAACAACATCCCTTGTTTCTAATATTTAATTTTGCTTAAAAATAATTTTTTTTCACAAAACTAAATAGTAGGTGATGTGGCGAAACAAGCGCTGTATAATTTGAGAGATGCAGAGGCGAGCGAGTATGCCGGGACTTACCCCAGTTCACTGATAGTAACACCACGTCACCATAACGCGTCTGTGCGTAGCACACAAGAATTGCACAATAATTTAAGAATGAAATTAAAAAGTTAAAGTTGCTTTTACTAATTTTGACAGCATGTGCTTTAGTATATTAATGTTTACACTTGCAAATGTCAGATTGATCAGATGAATATCTTTCCCTAAATATACATGATTTTAAGAAAAAAGTAAGTGGCGCCAAATAATAAAGCTAGGAAGCCAAAAACTGAACATAACGTGCAAATGTATGTCAAAAATAACTTGCACAAGTCTCAACGTGATTAGAGTAATATTTTGGTCAGAATCCACATTTTTAATAAAAATTGAAGTCGCTAAATATTAGACTTAGAAATACGAAAATTTATATGAAGCTTCAGTTTAGTATAAAAAGATTAACTATGTAACCGCACAGAGCTACCTCTAACAGTTTCGGAGTAATTTACTGAATACTAAATTTGAAACAAAAAGTCCTTATTTGTAGTAGATTAAGTATCTGTTACATTAATGCTAGAAAGTTCTGATAACAGCATGTGATGAAACCTATTAAATAATAGACCTATGACAAGTTTCAAGACCTTGACGTTAACAACAACCAAAACAACGTCTTTTAAAGTTGTAGTTCAGAGGTCATGTTCTACTGTCAGTCCTGTTCTAAAAATTCTAGACGACAAAAATTCTAGACGACAAAAATTCTAGACGACTATAACCAGCTTAACAACATTCATACAAAAATTGCGAAAATTCTGAATTGATTCATGGCACTATTATGGCACTATTATGTGTCCGAGGAAGCGACCGTTTAGAGGCTACTACCGGCGGCATAGTGTGTATGACAGCAGGTGTTCCCTTGGCCGTCCGCTGCGCCCGTATATAAATACGGCCCGAGAGGCAAGACCACTTGCCCCAACACTGTGGCATAACTCTGTACCTGACACTAATCAGACCAGTGATAGAGTGCACTGCTGTGGTTAGGGTGACCATACGTCCCGATTAATCGGGATTGTCCCGTTTTTTGAGGCTCAAAAATTTGTCCCGACTTTTTTTTGAAAGATTAGATTAGATTAATACTAGTTCCATGGATCATGAATACGATGTTTCGTAATGATGTGGAACGAGTCAAATTTTCCAATACATGACATAATTAAGTTAATTTAACAACATACTTAAGTTAATATAACAACTTTTTTTATTTTTTGTGTTTTTTATTTTTTTATTTTTTTAATATTTTTTGTTTTTTTTCTTTTTTTCTTAATTTATATCTAAAAATTCCTCTATGGAGTAGAAGGAGTTGTCATTCAGAAATTCTTTTGATTTCTTCTTAAATACTTGTTGGTTATCTGTCAGACTTTTGATACTATTTGGTAAGTGACCAAAGACTTTAGTGGCAGTATAATTCACCCCTTTCTGTGTCAAAGTTAGATTTAATCTTGAATAGTGAAGATCATCCTTTCTCCTAGTATTGTAGTTATGCACACTGCTATTACTTTTGAATTGGGTTTGGTTGTTAATAACAAATTTTATAAGAGAGTATATATACTGAGAAGCTACTGTGAATATCCCTAGATCCTTAAATAAATGTCTGCAGGATGATCTAGGGTGGACTCCAGCTATTATTCTGATTACACGCTTTTGTGCAATAAATACTTTATTCCGCAGTGATGAATTACCCCAAAATATGATGGCATATGAAAGCAATGAGTGAAAATAGGCGTAGTAAGCTAATTTACTAAGATGTTTATCACCAAAATTTGCAATGACCCTTATTGCATAAGTAGCTGAACTCAAACGTTTCAGCAGATCATCAATGTGCTTCTTCCAATTTAATCTCTCATCAATGGACACACCTAAAAATTTTGAATATTCTACCTTAGCTATATGCTTCTGATTAAGGTCTATATTTATTAATGGCGTCATACCATTCTCTGTACGGGACTGTATGTACTGTGTCTTATCAAAATTCAGTGAGAGTCCGTTTACAAGGAACCACTTAGTAATTTTCTGAAAGACAGTATTGACAATTTCATCAGTTAATTCTTGTTTGTCAGGTGTGATTACTGAGCAATTTGTCCCCATTTTCAAGGATTATTTTCAGACATTTACAAAGTGGTTAAAATATTTTATGGATGTCGATTTTATAAACTACCAATTGAAACTGACATTCCGTACGTGGGTACCCCCTGATAATGTACAGCTTATGCACTATAATTGTTGCGTACTCTTCTTTTCTTGGCTTTTGCTTGCCATTGTTGCCAGCACTCAGTATCACTTTCGTAAAGTGCTAGCACGTCATGGCGGTACCGAAACGAAAGTCAAAGTTTTCGGAAGAGCTTCAGAGGAAATTTCCTTGCTTCACTGCTACAGGCAATGACGGTTCAGCAAAATGTAACGTATATAACTGTGCTGTATCCGTGTCTCATGGTGGTGCTGTAGATCTCAAGCATCATATGGAATCAGAGAAACACAGGAAGAATCTTCGATCGGCAGGTTCCTCACAAAAAATGACGAGATATTTTGTAACTTCAAATGCAAAGGAACGGAAAACGTAGCTGCAGCAGAAGGAACCCTGTCATTCCATGTTGTTAAACACCACCAAAGCTATCGTTCTAATGACTGCAGTGTTCAACTAAACAAAAAAAATTTTCCTGATTCTAAGATTGCATAAAATGTTTCGTGCGGAAGGACGAAGTGTGAAGCAATTATGAACAATGTTATAGCTCCGCATTCCCAGAAACAGGTAATAGATGCTGTAAACAGTGCAAAATACTTTTCAATATCTACTAACGCTAGCAACCATGGGCATCAGAAAATTTTTCTTGTGATAGTTCAGTATTTTTCTGTAAGTGAGGGTGGACTGCAGACGAAATTGCTTGATCTTGATGAATTGCAGAACGAAAAGTCCGAAACAATTTCCAATTATCTTTCTCATGTTATACAGTCATTCAGTATCATTTCAAAGTGTGTTGCATTTGGTGCAGACAAAACTAACTGTAATTTTGGGGGGTTGATGAAGAAAGAGGGTAATAATGTTTTCACACATCTGAAAGAAAAATTAAAAAACTCTAACATTGTTGGCATAGGTTGTCCAGCACAAGTTGTTCATAACACACTTCAAAGTGCTTGTGATGTTTTACCTGTTGACATTGACTGCATTGTCATGACGTTGTACAACCATTTTCATATTTTTTTCTATTCGTGTTGCAGAACTCACTGAATTCTGTGAATTTGTTGGTGTCGCTTACAAAAATTTACTTTCCTTTTCCAAAACAAGGTGGTTTTCATTGTTGCCAGCCATAGAAAGGATCTTGAAAATGTATGAACGTCTGATATCTTACTTTTTGTCACAGTCTAACTCAAAGTGCCCTGCAATCTTAAAGAGTTTTTTCAGTGATCCTATAAATGAATGTTATTTACTTTTTGTACACTCACAAATGAGTGTTTTCCAACAATCCATTCTGAGCATTGAGAAACAGAATAATTCCATATGTGAAGTATTAGAGTCTTAAATACAGCTTTGACAAGTCTAAATTCATGGAAACATGAACATTTTGTACCACTAAGTGTAAAAACACTACTGAATGATTGTGACGACCAGTCTGTTAAGAAATTTGACATAGCAGTATCAACCTTTTATGATGCTTCAGTAAACTATTTATCCTCGTGGTTACAGGCAATAGCTGAGTTTTCTGTATTCTCATGGATGATGCTCACAGAATCACCAGAATGGTCAGTAATTGAAAATACTTTAATGTGGCTAAATGAAAAGGGCATTATAGTAAATGACAGCCTCTTATTTGATGAAATAGTTCATATACAGTCATTTGTAAAACAACAAATGGAAACAGACAGTGAACAATGGAATCAGTTGATGGCACATGAAAAATGGTGTAGGTTTTTCAGATCTTGCCAGTGTAATGCAAAGTTTAGAGAATCGCTTAATATAGCGCAGTACTTCTTTTCACTCCCTGCCCACAATACAAATGTTGAAAGAGTTTTCAGCTTACTATCGTCACAGTGGACAGATGAGAGGAATAGATTTACGGTGAGGAGCGTTTAGTGTATTTTACTGACCTGTTTAAACTTCAGTAAATACAGTTGCACTGACTTCTGTTCATACCTATTAGGCAAACCTGAGTTGCTGAATGAAATTTCATCTTCGAAGAAATATGATTGCAGTGTGGAATCCACAAAACCATTAATTCCTTGTCTTCACTAAGAACTTTTTTTGTAGTGATTGTTACTATATGTCTTTCTACATTCTGTATTATAAATGTTACATTTCTTAATAAGTAAATTTCTGAACACTTGAAATGTACTTCTTTCCAGTCTTTCCATTCTTTGTTTGGTTTTGTTCACACACATACACACACACACACACACACACACACACACACACACAAATATCAGTGAAGGCTATATTTGCAAAGGAAGAAGAAATGATGTTAGCATTAAAAGTGATATTTAACGAGAAATAAAAATTGTCCCACTTTTTGGCCAAGAAAATGTATGAAAGTCCCACTTTTGTCCGAAGAAAATATGGTCACCCTAGCTGTGGTGTGGGACAACGCGGCCGACTCGTCCACCGCCAAGCTGCAGACGGTCCAGAACAAGGCGCTTAGGTTAGCGCTTCACCAGCCACGAGGCTTCAGCACCGGAGAACTCCACAGAGTTGCGGGGGTCCCGCTGCTCAAGCACCGATTCCGGCAGGCGGCGCATCGTTTTTACGCGGCCGCCCGGATGTCGGAGAACGAGCTTATACGCAATTTGGGAAACCAAGTGTGCTGGCGCCCGACAACAAGTTGTCCAGTCCTGTTGCTGGAGTGAAGGCACGCCACAACATGAGAAAGATGAAGTAAAAGGACAAACGCAACCGTGAGGAAGATTCCGCCGAGAGGACAACTTCCAACTCACCCAGGCAGAAGTAGGAAAGGCGTGATCCACTCACCCTACAACACACCGGAGTACGATGCTCCGTGAATTTGCGTAGCGTAGTAGTAGTAGTAGTAGCAAGACCACTTACAACCATAGGTGGAAGCACAAGCGGCCAAAGACACTACTAGCTAGGGCATAGCCACCTATGGTAAACTACATACGCAAACAAGCGACGAACGTCGGCAAGTCCCTGCATATCAGCAACACTGACTGGTAATTACCAGCTGCTATTAGAGCCGTCCCTTGGCTCTTGCCTTGGCACTTCTTTTCCTCTGCCCTTCAAACCGCTACCCTTCGTTCGACTTCGACCCAATCTATCTCCAATGAGCGCGTATTAATGGTTAACCTTAACCAGACGTACGCAAACATCGCAGTACCCACATCCTGCGACACCTTACTTTAGTGAAAACTAACCCTTATGCAGAGATGGCAGTAGACCTATTGAGTTGGCCGGTGTGGGCGTGGAGGGGCTCCACTTAAAAAAAAAAAAAAGAGCAAGACCACTTCAAATGGTTCAAATGGCTCTGAACACTATGGGACTCAACTGCTGAGGTCATAAGTCCCCTAGAACTTAGAACTACTTAAACCGAACTAACCTAAGGACAACACACACATCCATGCCCGAGGCAGGATTCGAACCTGCGACCGTAGCGGTCGCGCGGTTCCAGACTGTAGCGCCAGAACCGCTCGGCCACCAGCGGCCGGCTCAAGACCACTTCACTTCGTACCCAGCTGCCGTAAGGTCCACGTCAGTCAAACAGCGGAGTACGCGATGCCTCGGATGACGTCACAGCCAAACAGTAACTAAACTCATATTTTCGGTACAAAGAGGAAGTGAAATCTCGAGGGCTGTGCACCGTCCTGGATCGCTTATATTTCACAGAAGTAATTGTTAGTGTGTCGCCCGTAATGTTAACAAATCCGGGTGGCAAGCGGTGGCAATTATTTTTCACTTTTGTGGCGAGCAATTATTTTGATTATCAGAAGTCAGGGCGAAAGACCATTTAATGGAAACTTACTGTAGAGGTCGCCTCTGAACTGCTCATATTGCTGTTTAGCTTAGAGAGATTTTAAATTAGTATTAACACCATGAATATTACGATTTTTTGCGTGTGAAAATTTATCAGATATATCAATCAATTAGAACTTAAAATCTTCGCTTATAATCATAGTTCCTGACCCCACTGAGTAAATAGAGATTTAAACATTTCTCTCAGTAGCCTGAACAACAAAGTCGACTTGCATACTGAAACTATGGTCAGTATGTTCTCCATCACTTTCTGGCTGGCCACAGAAATAGTTCTCAGGCTCTCGTAAAAGACGGCGAGAAATATTCTAGTATTTCCGCACCCCCACAACACAAAAAACCATGAGAGAAACAAGTTCAGCTCCAAAACAAAAGTTAACAGATGTTGCGGAGTTTATAGTTCAATTTTTTTATCTTGGCGGCTCGCGCATGGCCGCCTAGACGCGGGAGATTGCTGCGTTGCCAGTTGCACACGACGCACGCGCCAAGAGAAGCAGCGCCATAGTATAGCATAGTTCGCAAGCTTACGTTTAGAGGGGAGCGCGCAGTTCATGAAGTAAAGCCACCACGGCCGCATTAACCCTTTCGCTGCTACAAAGACGTGCTCCCTGCATTCCGCGCTGTGGGCGATTTTGTCACTGCACTGCTCGCCTGTGCAGACACATTGTGTTCCGACTGCTTTGACACTCTTTATCATTCGATTCCACAAAAACTATTTGGCTCAAAAATTAGATTTTTACCTATCTTCTTGACTGATACCTTCCCCCCATAAATGACTTAATTTTGTTTCGATTTTCAACGCAGTTATTATGCAGCATTAAATATAGTAAACCATTGCACGAAATTCTGAAGAGTTTGTAGAGGTAAAGTCCATAGAGTATACTTTCCAGATGGTCGATTTTAGTTGCCACAATGTTGAGAATGAAATGTGGACAAGATACCTATATATTTCATTTAATTTAAGTACCACATAAGTGTTGTATGTAATATTGAGAAATATTTCACCTTTCGCGACTGTAACAAAAGTTTTACTTACACTGGGCACGTTTGGCTTTATTTTAAAGCACTTCAATCAATCAAAAGGAAGTTGACAAAATACATTAAACAAAACTGTGGACTTACAAAAACATTAGGACTTGAATATACCGTCTGTCAGTAAAGTGCTTACAGCTATGTCAAATATAATTTTGTGTGTGGCACACACAAAGAGCATTTATTTGCTAAAACACTGATGAGCCAACACAAACGTTGAATATTGTGCTACCGCAGCACAAAACTACGAAAGGTGACTTGGCAATGGAGGACACAAAATACAGTCCTCTTATGATGCTTCAAAAGAGAGACACGCGTCTGGTCTAAATAAGTCGCTTATTACAGTTGCAGAAGAGGGATATATTTCAATACCATTGGTAAAACTGCGACTGTGGAACAAAAACAAGAAATAGAACATGAATACCATTGTGTATGTGCCATACCTTTCACCGATGGAAGTGCTTTAAAATAAAGCCAGACGCGCCGTTTGTAAATAAAACTTTTATTACAGTCGCGAAAGACGGAATATTTCTCAATATTACATACGACACCTATGTGGTACTTAAATTAAATGAGATATTGTTATACAGTAAATATTATATGAAATTTAGGTATCTTGTCCACATTTCATTCTCCACATTGTGGCAACAAAAATCGACCATACGGAAAGTATACGCTATGGACTTTTTCCTCTGCAAACTCTTCAAAATTTCGTGCAATGGTTTACTACATTTAATGCTGCACATCAAAACAAAATTAAGTCATTTATGGGGGGAAGGTATCAGTCAAGAAGACGTGTAAAAATCAAATTTTTTGGCCAAATACACTCCTGGAAATTGAAATAAGAACACCGTGAATTCATTGTCCCAGGAAGGGGAAACTTTATTGACACATTCCTGGGGTCAGATACATCACATGATCACACTGACAGAACCACAGGCACATAGACACAGGCAACAGAGCATGCACAATGTCGGCACTAGTACAGTGTATATCCACCTTTCGCAGCAATGCAGGCTGCTATTCTCCCATGGAGACGATCGTAGAGATACTGGATGTAGTCCTGTGGAACGGCTTGCCATGCCATTTCCACCTGGCGCCTCAGTTGGACCAGCGTTCGTGCTGGACGTGCAGACCGCGTGAGACGACGCTTCATCCAGTCCCAAACATGCTCAATGGGGGACAGATCCGGAGATCTTGCTGGCCAGGGTAGTTGACTTACACCTTCTAGAGCACGTTGGGTGGCACGGGATACATGAGGACGTGCATTGTCCTGTTGGAACAGCAAGTTCCCTTGCCGGTCTAGGAATGGTAGAACGATGGGTTCGATGACGGTTTGGATGTACCGTGCACTATTCAGTGTCCCCTCGACGATCACCAGTGGTGTACGGCCAGTGTAGGAGATCGCTCCCCACACCATGATGCCGGGTGTTGGCCCTGTGTGCCTCGGTCGTATGCAGTCCTGATTGTGGCGCTCACCTGCACGGCGCCAAACACGCATACGACCATCATTGGCACCAAGGCAGAAGCGACTCTCATCGCTGAAGACGACACGTCTCCATTCGTCCCTCCATTCACGCCTGTCGCGACACCACTGGAGGCGGGCTGCACGATGTTGGGGCGTGAGCGGAAGACGGCCTAACGGTGTGCGGGACCGTAGCCCAGCTTCATGGAGACGGTTGCGAATGGTCCTCGCCGATACCCCAGGAGCAACAGTGTCCCTAATTTGCTGGGAAGTGGCGGTGCGGTCCCCTACGGCACTGCGTAGGATCCTACGGTCTTGGCGTGCATCCGTGCGTCGCTGCGGTCCGGTCCCAGGTCGACGGGCACGTGCACCTTCCGCCGACCACTGGCGACAACATCGATGTACTGTGGAGACCTCACGCCCCACGTGTTGAGCAATTCGGCGGTACGTCCACCCGGCCTCCCGCATGCCCACTATACGCCCTCGCTCAAAGTCCGTCAACTGCACATACGGTTCACGTCCACGCTGTCGCGGCATGCTACCAGTGTTAAAGACTGCGATGGAGCTCCGTATGCCACGGCAAACTGGCTGACACTGACGGCGGCGGTGCACAAATGCTGCGCAGCTAGCGCCATTCGACGGCCAACACCGCGGTTCCTGGTGTGTCCGCTGTGCCGTGCGTGTGATCATTGCTTGTACAGCCCTCTCGCAGTGTCCGGAGCAAGTATGGTGGGTCTGACACACCGGTGTCAATGTGTTCTTTTTTCCATTTCCAGGAGTGTAGTTTTTGTGAAATCGAATTACAAGTGCGTCAAATCAGTGGGAACACCATGTGTCTGCACAGGCGATAAGTGCAGTGATGACAAAATCGCGCACAGCGCGGAATGCGAGGACCACGTGTCTGCAGCAGCGAAAAAGTTAATGAAGAGGCAAACACTAGAAATTTCATTCAAACGAATAAAATTCGTGAAGTAAGGCACTCCAATATTGTTTTTAAACAAAGAAAATTTTACGCACCGCACAAGGTTTGAACACACAACCTTTTACTTCACAGCCCAACACCTTAACCATTGTGCTACCTCAACTCATGGAATTGTGTAACTACATAAGGAGTCTAACGGCTCACGCAACTACTTATAAACACTGTTGGTATGACTATGAATTACTCACGCTTCGTCGAAGTACAATAGGAAATAAACAATTACCGCTGTTCTTTATTGCGAAAAAGCAGTTCGTGAGATTGAAACAAACACCTTTCCTTGCTATCGCCTGAATTAGGAGTCTTATTGCTTGTTTGGTTTAATTAATAGAATATGAAGCAATTGGTATAAAGAATGCTTTTTCCAAACTTTCTATAAAAGAAAGTCTGCTATCAAGACATTGCTTTTGTTCTATTACTTTATTTATGACAGAACGTTTCTAAAACTGAAGACACTCGTCCGTGCTCTGCACTGCAGTCGAGATCTGGCAACGTCGTTCTCTGTTCATTGGCTGACTGTGTTTTGTGACGTCAGATGCGCAGAACGAACATAAACTCGGCCGCCAAGATATATGACGCGCACTATAGTCGGTACTGGCCAGCTCTTAAACATATCCCTGCTATCAATGCTCCTAATCTCGGCGTAAAGTGAATATGTCATTATAATTTTATACTTTGATCTTTACAAGCTTGCCATTATTCAACAACTAAAAGCTCCAGATTAGCCAAACACCAAACGTTTTACAAAAAATGATTGAAGTGATGAAGAATGACCGGGTTTTCACGATGAGTGACAAAAATCTATTTTCCTTTTTTATCTGCTTAGCGATGTGTTAATAATCAGAACGTCCACAATTCGTCAGGAAATTTCCCTAAAGACATGCTTTTATACCTTTTTCAGAGTGACAAAGGGGCAACATGATTAGAAGTTATGAAGAATGTATAATTGGTCATGCTGCTTTCAGGGTGTTGGTGGATGAACAATTTTAGCGACTACTGATGTCGGTACACGAAAATTTCTTAGCGCCCTAACTAGCAAGAAGATGCTTAAATAGCAGTCAAAAGTGGTTTCAGCAAGATGAGGCAACTGCTCACCCAACAGAAATTATTATGAGTTCTAAATTTTCTGGCCGCCTAATTTCTCTTAATAGCGAAATTGTTTGTCCACATTTCCCCTAGATCTCAGCTTACGTGATTTTGTTCGTGGGTATTATTAACCAAGGATGTACGAAAACAAATGACGTGTTGTGGACGAACATAAAGAGGCCATTTAGCAGGAAATGTTTGCCCTACTAAATCAGATGTTGTGGCTCGTTTCTGACAGATTTGGCAGGGTACGTCAAGAGCATCTCGCGAAAGATGGAAACCATTTGGATGATGCCATTTTGAAATCCTAAGACATTGTTTGATAGGCTTAATTTTTGTGGCTCTTAAATGGCATATGCATCCCAATACGTTGAACCAATAAACATCTTCAAATGTTGCGACATAAGCGAGATATCATTAATTAAAAACTATCACATGCTTTTGCTACACCATGTAAATTTCATAATCGTGAATAATAGGGAGCACCAAGCAAATCAGTTCTCCATTGTGGGATTAATAAAGCGCTCCTATATACACTGTTCTGTCGATATAAGAGTGTGATAAGTGAAGCAGCTAAAACTATCATAGTGTTGCATGGTGATTTCAAAGCCTACTGCATAATCTGAATGCACTGCTGTACCGACGGATAAGAGCAAGTTTAGCTGATGCAGGGATGGAAAAGAATCGGCTCTTAAACTTTCCCTTGGTCCGTGTGTCATGGTGGTCAGGGATACATTTCCCCCACAGCCACGGCATGCTGTGTGAGCGGGAAGAGGGGGAAGAGGAGTTGGAGTTAACGGCGAACGCGCCGTATTTAAATGGCAATGCAGTCATGCTGCATACTACGTGGTTTCACATATCTCAGCGACATAGATCACAAATGGAACAAAATTTCAGTATTAATTAACTATTTCTGGCATGCTGAAGACATAATACAATTTTTATCTAGTATAAACTTGTGCCATACAGACAGGTGGAGACAGTTCCTTGGATTTTCGCACTCAGGTTCCCACGTAGTAGTGACTTATTTAGTTTCATAATCGAAAAAAGCCTTCCACACGCATGTTCTAATGGAGGTGCTTTATTATCTTTGCAAACTCATTACGGAAACGTGGAAACTCTGTCTGAGGAAAACAATGTAGACGTCCTGCGACCTTCTAACATGAAAGGTTTTGTCTCTAATCTGGAATTGCATTGCAGATCAATCAGTTATATTGCACATGCACAGGGGCACTTTCAGTTGAAAAGGCAAATAGTCTCGAAAAT
The DNA here is from genome assembly GCF_023898315.1 of Schistocerca nitens. NCBI lineage: Eukaryota > Metazoa > Arthropoda > Insecta > Orthoptera > Acrididae > Schistocerca > Schistocerca nitens. The sequence goes on from NC_064614.1 coordinate 826,458,497, forward strand.
AATTCGAAAATTGATATAAGACTGCCAATCTCCTCAAAAACGTTAGAAAACTATCATTTTGATTCTTTCAAGGCCACAATGAAGTCTTCAAAGCTCGTGTTTTCTTTAATGTGAGCTTATGGAACTGGGCTGTGTAAGGGCACTTGCTAGGTGTTTCCAAAAACATATATGTGTTGTTGTTGTTGTGGTCTTCAGTCCTGAGAGTGGTTTGATGCAGCTCTCCATGCTACTCTATCCTGTGCAAGCTTCTTCATCTCCCAGTACCTACTGCAACATACATCCTTCTGAATCTGCTTGGTGTATTCATTTCTTGGTCTCCCTCTACGATTTTTACCCTCCACGCTGCCCTCCAATACTAAATTGGTGATCCCTTGATGCCTCAGAACATGTCCTAAAAAACCGATCCCTTCTTCTAGTCAAGTTGTGTCACAAACTTCTCTCCTCCCTAATCCTATTCAACACCTCCTCATAAGTTATGTGATCTACCCATCTAATCTTCAGCATTCTTCTGTAGCACCACGTTTCGAAAGCTTCTATTCTCTTCTTGTCTAAACTATTTATCGTCCATGTTTCACTTCCATACATGGCCACACTCCATACAAATACTTTCTGAAACGATTTCCTAACACTTAAATCAATACTCGATGTTAACAAATTTCTCTTCTTCAGAAACGCTTCCCTTCCTATTGCCAGTCTATGTTTTATATCCTCTCTACTTCGACCATCTTCAGTTATGTTGATCCCCAAATAGCAAAACTCCTTTACTACTCTAAGAGTCTCATTTCCTAATCTAATACCCTCAACATCACCCGACTTAATTCGACTACATTCCATTATCCTCGTTTTGTTTTTGTTGATGTTCATCTTATATCGTCGTTTGAAGACACTGTCCATTCGTTCAACTGCTCTTCCAAGTCCTTTGCTGTCTCTGACAGAATTACAATGTCATCGGCGAACCTCAAAGTTTTTATTTCTTCTCTTTGGATTTTAATACCTACTCCGAATTTTTCTTTTGTTTCCTTCACTGCTTGCTCCATATACAGATTGAATAACATTGGGGAGAGGCTACAACCCTGTCTCACTCCCTTCCCAACCACTGCTTCCCTTTCATGCACCTCGACTCTTATAACTGCCATTTGGTTTCTATACTAATTGTAAATAGCCTTTCGCTCCCTGTATTTTACCTCTGCCACCTTTAGAATTTGAAAGAGAGTATTTCAGTCAACATTGTCAAAAGCTTTCTCTAAGTCTACAAATGCTAGAAACGTAGGTTTGCCTTTCCTTAATCTAGCTTCTAAGATAAGTCGTAGGGTCAGTGTTGCCTCACGTGTTCCAATATTTCTACGGAATCCAAACTGATCTTCCCCAAGGTCGGCTTCTACTAGTTTTTCCATCCGTCTGTTAAGAATTCGCGTTAGTATTTTGCAGCCGTGACTTATTAAACTGATAGTTCGGTAATTTTCGCATCTGTCAACACCTGCTTTCTTTGGGATTGGGATTATTATATTCTTCTTGAAGTCTGAGGGTATTTCGCCTGTCTCATACATCTTGCTCACCAGATGGTAGAGTTTTGTCAGGACTGGCTCTCCCAAGGCCGTCAGTAGTTCTAATGGAATGTTTTCTACTCCCGGGGCCTTGTTTCGACTCGGGTCTTTCAGTGCTTTGTCGAACTCTTCACGCAGTATCATATCTCCCATTTCATCTTCATCTACATCCTCTTCCATTTCCATAATATTGTCCTCAAGTACATCGCCCTTGTATAGACCCTCTATATACTCCTTCCACCTTTCTGCTTTCCCTTCTTTGCTTGGATCTGGGTTTCCATCTGAGCTCTTGATATTCATACAAGTGGTACTCTTTTCTCCAAACGTCTCTTTAATTTTCGTGTAGGCAGTATCTATCTTACCTCTAGTGAGATAAGCCTCTACATCCTTACATTTATCCTCCAGCCATCCTTTCTCAGCCATTTTGCACTTCCTGTCGATCTCATTTTTGAGACGTTTGTATTCCTTTTTGCTTGCTTCATTTACTGCATTTTTATATTTTCTCCTTTCATCAATTAAATTCAATATTTCTTCTGTTACCCAAGGATTTCTACTAGCCCTCGTCTTTTTACCTACTTGATCCTCTGCTGTCTTCACTACTTCATCCCTCAAAGCTACCCATTCTTCTTCGACTGTATTTCTTTCCCCCATTCCTGCCATTTGTTCCCTTGCGCTCTCCCTGAAACTCTGTACAACCTCTGGTTTAGTCAGTTTATTCAGGTCCCATCTCCTTAAATTCCCACCTTTTTGCAGTTTCTTCAGTTTTAATCTACAGGTCATAACCAATAGATTGTGGTCAGAGTCCACATCTGCTCCTGGAAATGTCTTACAATTTAAAACCTGGTTCCTAAATCTCTGTCTTACCATTATATAATCTATCTGATACCTTTTAGTATCTCCAGGGTTCTTCCAAGTATACAACCTTCTTTCAAGATTCTTCAACCAAGTGTTAGCTATGATTAAGTTATGCTCTGTGCAAAATTCTACCAGGCGGCTTCCTCTTTCATTTCTTAGCCCCAATCCATATTCACCTACTATGTTTCCTTCTCTCCCTTTTCCTACTACTGAATTGCAGTCACCCATGACTATTAAATTTTCGTCTCCCTTCACTATCTGAATAATTTCTTTCATTTCATCATACATTTCTTCAATTTCTTCGTCATCTGCAGAGCTAGTTGGCATATAAACTTGTACTACTGTAGTAGGCGTGGGCTTCGTGTCTATCTTGGCCACAATAATGCGTTCACTATGCTGTTTGTAGTAGCTTACCCGCATTCCTATTTTTTATTCATTATTAAACCTACTCCTGCATTTCCCCTATTTGACTTTGTATTTACAATCCTGTATTCGCCTGACCAAAAGTCTTGTTCCTCCTGCCACCGAACTTCACTAATTCCCACTATATCTATCTTTAACCTATCCATTTCCCTTTTTAAATTTTCTAACCTACCTGCCCGATTAAGGGATCTGACATTCCACGCTCCGATCCGTAGAACGCCAGTTTTCTTTCTCCTGATAACGACGTCCTCTTGAGTAGTCCCCGCCCGGAGATCCGAATGGGGGACTATTTTACCTCCGGAATATTTTACCCAAGAGGACGACATCATCATTAACCATACAGTAAAGCTACATGCCCTCGGGAAAAATTACGGCTGTAGTTTCCCCTTGCTTTCAAACGTTCGCAGTACCAGCACAGCAAGGCCGTTTTGGTTAGTGTTACAAGGCCAGATCAGTCAATCATCCAGACTGTTGCCCCTGCAACTACTGAAAAGGCTGCTGCCCTTCTTCAGGAACCACGCGTTTGTCTGGCCTCTCAAGAGATACCCCTCCGTTGTGGTTGCACCTACGGCACGGCTATCTGTATCGCTGAGGCACGCAAGCCTCCCCACCAGCGGCAAGGTCCATGGTTCATGGGGGGGGGGGGGGGGGGAACATATATGTAAGATAAAAAAAGGGGTATGGCGCACTGCAACAGAGATGCTGTTAGAGGAGAGAGACGTAAAAGTCGGCAAAAAAAGAGAATTTTGTGGTGTGCCTTGAGGAAGAGAGGACGCAAGCATTTTTATCACACTTCCAGACATTTTAACAGTTTTGTTAATGAGATCGGATTTTGGGTTAATTTAAAAAATTTGAAGTGAATTACAATGCCTTTCTGTTTATGTGACAAACATAAATCCTTCCGTTTCGAAATATGAGTTTCTTTCATTTGGTGACACGATAAAATTAGTAACTTCTACAGCAGCTGTATTCAAGACAACCATCGCAGCAGAAAGAACAGGCAAAGTTTACTACAGAAAAGAAAATACAACTAACAACATTAACTCTTAAATTTCCTAGAAAGTTTATTTCAGATATGTTTGATGGTGTCTGATCGGCAGCTGACTGTAAATGCATTTCATGGCTTTCCATTTATGACTTCACAGTTAAAAATCATAAAACATTTTCAATTCAAAAATTCTAATTCATTATCCAGGCAGGAAAAAAAGATGGAATGAAATACACTGGCGCCATGACAATCTCCAGATCGTAAGTAAAAAGTAGTGTAATTGTAACAGTAATTGTAGAAACACTAATTGTATTCTGTCTTTGTTCCATAAATTTGACAATGAGGATACAATGAGAAAAGGAGAATGTTAGCAGTAAAAACGGAGTAAAATTATCGCAACTGAAGACAATTTTCTCCAGAGACAAGTAAATGAACTTCATGGAACGTGAACAGAAGTACAAAGATAAAAGGCAGGATCAAGAATATGACCATAGCATGGAACATCAGTTTCGCCACAACATCCTCATCCTTGACCTGCTTACAACCTTTTTGCAAGCAACAGCATTTATGGTACAGTTGATTTTTCATTGCAATAGTAAACGATTTTCATATATGTAACAGTGACATAATGAGAAACCATCTTGTGACGAACTTACATCACGAGTGAAATTTTCTACAATTGTTGACTTTCTGTTACATTTCAATAATTCAATTGCAATGTGTATCTTTCATTTTCAGTAAAAATGGAATCAAGCGTCAATGAGAAAGTTAATACTAATGGTAGCGATCACGAAAATACTGAATCAGAATTAATATATTACATAATGAAACGATAATGAATAACAACAGGATGACAATATCACGGTCGAAAATAATAATTAACTGAACTCAATTGCAATGAATGGACAGAATGTCAGACCAAATAATGTTACATGGCTAACAGCCGATGAGGTTAATTCAAAATCCTTAATAGGAAATGTCCTCTTCAAAATAATTTGGATAGAAACAATACGACAGGAAATTTTCTGAGCTCGATATTGCTTGAATGGAATAGACATACACATCCTCAGGCTATGTGCACATTAGACAATCATCATTCACAGGTACCAACCATAGAAAAATATTTACAGAAATTGGTACAAATGAGTACACTCTTGATTACAAAAGTCACAAACGTGTCCACTAGTCTCGGCAATGTAGTCAAAGTCTCAGTGCCTCAGAGCAAAAAGTCACGACACTTTCGAACGACTTCGAAAATTTGCGTGCTAACTTGAACACAAAGGTGACAAATGCGACCAATAAATTAGACATAAAATATTCTAATATGTACAATCAGCTAGGCAAAAACTTTCTAATGAGAGTGAAGATTAGGGTCTAAGTGCACGCCAGGTTGAGGAACTTGCAACGGTGCATGGTAGTTTACAAAGCGCAAACGAAACCTTAGCTGAAGTGGCAGCAACAGTTCAAACACACATATCTCAAATGAAGTCTGCGTGCGAAAATTTACCAGATGATGTACAAAAACTCACGCAAGACGTAGGATATCTGAGTTTAGGACAAACCTTTCTGAAAACCGAGTACGAACGTATCAATAACGATCAATAAGATTAAATAAGAGAGCTGAGGCCGGCGTCTTTGACAGCGATTCTACCCTAGCCCAAAACTGTGTCAGGGAATAAAAAAATTATGTTGACGCGATTGAAGAGATCATAAACGAAAGTGAATATAAAATTCTCGCTAAAATGGGTAGTGATACGAAAGCAATAGAAGGTAAGATTCGTTCCGAACTTATCAGTGAAAGAGATAGATCCAACGAACCGCCTTCCGCAGCTATCAAAACAGAAAAACGGTGCTACACAGTAGTCACGCGAACATTGTTTCACAAATGACAAAAGCGAAGAAGAACAGTTTGCAAACAATCAAACGTATGTACGAGTTTCATCAAAGGCTGCATTGCCGCTTCCGGAAAGAGATAGGATGGCGTCGCAACCCGATGGCGTAACGCCTGGCTTATCGTCAGTCATAATATACGAAGGTGTAATAAAACACAGTTCCCATTGTTCTCGCAAGAATCCAAGAAAACTCATCCCGTTGTCTCTGTGAGAGCCTTTAGATATGTTTTACCTCCGCACTGGTCCAAAATGCAAGACATTCAATTCGTTGTTGGTTTCATACAAGGCGGTACGCGGTTGTCGGCAGCCGAACTGGTAGATCATTGCCGAACGTGTGAAGAATTTGAACAGGCCTTGCTAGAGAAATACTAGTCGCAGGGAATGAAAGTTTTTGACCCACAGCTATTTAACGTAAAACAAGGTGGACTGTGCTGGTATTTCGAAAGATACTTGAACAAGACGCGATACTGTAGCAATAAGATATCACACGCCGATGTTTTAGAATATTAAAGAATTGTTTGCCGAATAACATTCGTGAGAAAATAGCAACTGTGCCAACTTACGTCCGGGAATAATTTCTCATGGTAGTGGGGTCGATTGAGCTCACTTATGAGACCAGTCAAAACTCATATGAGTGTAACAGAAACCAGTCGAGACCATCGAAAAATGAAGGATCTTATAATCGTGGCAACGGTAACAACAACAACGGTAGTAGTAGCAGAAATCAGTACGGCAATGCGCTGTGCGGCTGGCATCCATGCGCGCCGCCCCAGGAATATAACGGTAATGGATGATACGGGAATCGTCAAAGTAATGGGTTCCAAGGGATTAGTAACAGAAATTAAAATTCAGTGTACCATGGCTCACTACGTTGAAATAATTGGCGCATTCTCGGTGATAATAGACAACAAGGGTATAGGAACAGGAATGAACATCCACGCATAAATAACATTTATGAAAACGGCTATGAAGCGGCACAAACGAAAAACAGCGAAACACCACACCCAGTTATGCGCAGAACAGAACATGGCAAAATACCGATCACGTTGTGAACATTGTACAAGTGGCTGACTGCAGAGGCAGCACCGCGCCTCTCTAGACGATCAACGGTGATCAATCGCCCTAGACCCACCGCCGATGACCGAAAACGGGAGCGGTGGCATGACGCTAATAAATAATGATTTCTTAAGGTATGACAAAGAAATCGATATGCCAGATCACCTACATTCAGATAACATAAATTATATAAAAGGAATAAACGATGAAGTACAAGCGATGGTTAATGCCAAAGTAGGAACAATTCAATGAATTACATTCCATTATACCAGTAAAATCTCTTGACTTCATATCAATCAATGTTGCAGGAGCTTTTCTGATGACGAAAGGAGAAGTTAAATATGTGATAGCTTTGTGTGTTGTGTTTTCTAAATATCTGCCGAAGTGTGTCACTCAAACTCTAATGGCAGGATCTATAATCAAGCGGATCATGAGAGAATATTTTGTGACAGCGGCTAAACCAACAGCTATTCTGACTGACAGTGCAAATAACTTCACAAGAGCGAAGTGGAAATAATTTGTGAAGTTACATAACATAAAACATTTTTATGTATCCAAATTTCATCCTGAGGCCAGTCTAATAGTACTGGTATTTCGTGAGCTTAACAGGTTTATCAGAACATATACACCACACAGACACAGTGAGTGGACTGAGTACAAGACGCCCTTTCAGCAAAAAGTAGATAGATTGCCACACTCATCAACAGGTTTTACACCAACCGAATTAATGTTCAAGAAGTACAAAACAGATGACTGGGTCAAGTCCTAACCTAAATTTTATGAGAAAGAGATGCTGTAAGAAGAAATGTTAGACCAGCCTGAATAATGTTGGAAACAAAGGCACAAGCTAGGAAAAAACTGGATGATAAAAATAGGTTGCACAACTACTTTTCACCTCTAACAGGAGGTGCTATTGCGCACACATCCTCAATCTAACAAACACAAAAATCTTAACAAAAAATGGCAGTTGTTGTACACATGGTCATACACATGCGCAGAATACCATGTCCATGATGCTAATGTATTCGTTGATCAACCCAAAAACAGGGAAAGTATGTGGATTACGTCCACATAAAGATATTAAAGAATCTATATGCTAAACATAAGAGGTCAATCCATACATGAGGGCAAACTAACGCTTACAGTCACGTTATACAAAGAGTAATAGAAAACCAGCGTTTTAGGAACATTTGAACACTATATTCAAACACGGAGTTACCTGTGAACCTGAATATAAAATGCAGTAAAAAAACATGTATATATATATATATATATATATATATATATATATATATATATATATATATATATATATATATTTGGTTGTAGCATAAAAAGACGGTTTCAACAGTTACGAGTTGAGTAAAAAATATTAATATTAAACAAAGGATTTTAAGACATAGATAGGACTATAAGGAGCACTATGCTGTGAACAGAATATGGATTTAAAACCAGTATTTCATCAGTCCTCGCAGCAAGTAGCGAAAATTGTTTGTGAAAGGAAATACTAGTACAAGAAGTTGCGTGGTATTTATCTCAAACAGAAGTTGCGTGACGAAATTCCTATGTTTTACACACCCTCAGGTATTGGTGAAATTGCTCTTGAATGCGTTGATGATAATATCAGTATTCAAGTTGTTATGAGAGATGTAAGGATTTTTAGAATTGAAGTCTTCACTTACTGAAAAAAATGAAAAGGAGAAAATTTTCTTAGAGCTGAAAATATAGATGTCAGCAAAAATTAATTACGAGGAACCTCGAATTATAATGTAGATAAGGTTTTCATCTGACTGTGCTAGTATGACTTTCGTTTGTTTCATTTCTTACGTTCATGTATATTTTCTAAACCTGTGAAAACCAATCTTATACGACACTAGACGTATTGGAAAGTGCAAATACGTGAGAGAGAGTGCTACATAAATTGTGCAACGTACCTCAAATATGTGGAGTTACCACCTAGTGGTAAAAAAATAGTGCTGGGCGTCGATTCAAGTGCGCAATCACCAAGTGATTCGTCATCTGCAATGCAGAAAGTTTAACGAATCTGCATTGCAGCTCTGAGTAAGAGGAACAGTGCCACGTGTGTGCTAATGAAAAAGTGAACACTCACCAAAATGTCAACGAAGATTTCTTCCAGACATAGGTGGTCCAGCACTTCTGGCCTCGCGATGCAGTGGCCACCGCCATAGCTTACAGAATCTGTAGGCATAGCTATCCTGAATGGATATTACAAAGTGTCCACACTCTACCACATGCATGAATAATGCTCTGAGTGGTGAGAAAACATTAGCCATCAGGAACTTCATAAAATGGAGCCAGCTCATGCCAACGACTCAGTGACAATAGAAAAACAAAGGGTGGAGAAGATTCAAATTTTTGTAGCAAACTAAAGGAGAGATACACAGTTGTCATACATGTAAATAAAGGAAGTCAAATATTTAATTGAATGTGAAAAAGGACTATATGATGTGAAACAAAATTTGTAATTTTTTACTAATGTATGTGAAGTAATTGATTTATTTGTAATTTTAATATAGTGCAAGAAAATTTTTGATGAATTATATAACATTTAAAGAATCTGATAAAAGCGAGGTTCCCACATAGCTGACACACATTAGTCAAATATCATATTAAAGAATAATAGACATATATGACAATAGTTGAATGGCCAAAATAAAGGTTTATGACCCTCTGGCCACGAAAGCAGATGACTGCACCTTGCCATGGTGAGTAAAAAACGTAAAATGTATAAATTTGTACAAATTAATGTTAAAAGGAAATAATGTATTGTGTGCTACGTATATGGATCCACAGCCCACAGTAGGGGGCGGGGGTAATGAGACTTGCTAGGTGTTTCCAAAGAGGTGTATTTAAGATAAAATAGGAAGTGGCGCCCTGCATCAGAGATGCAGTTAGATGGGAGAGATATAACTGTCGCTTTTTCATAAGTCATCAAAAAGACAGAAGTACATGGTGTGTCTTGAGGAAGAGATGATGCGAATATTTTTATCGCGCTTCCTATTGTAACAGTTTTGATAATACAATTGGATTATGCATTAATATAAAGAACATGAAGTGAGTTACAGTGCCTGTCTATTTATTTGACAAAGAGTTCATCTCACTGTATTGACATATGAGTTTCTTTCATTTGGCAACACGGTCATAAAATAGTACTACAATGGCTGTTTTCAAGACAACCATTGTGGCAGAAAGAAGAAGTAAAGCTTCCCACTTAGAACAAAATACAACTAAGATCATTAACTATCAAATTTCCTAGAAAGTTTATTTCAGACATGTTTCACAGTGTCTGTTTGGTAACTGGCCTTAAAGGCATTCCATTGACTTCCATTTATGACATCACAGTTGAAAGTCATGAGACACTTCCAGTGCAAACTCTAATTCATTATCCAGCCAATAAAAAAAGAATAGAATTCAATCGTATTTTTGTCGGTATTTGTCCCGTCTACAACGCGATTTCCTCTTTAAACGCATCCACATAAAATCAGCGATAAGTTGTTTCTCACCTTGCAATATCTTACTATGGGCAGTGTGTGGTCAAATCCACTTAAAATGCGAGGTCAGCAATCATTCCACATATTATAATTTTCGTTCTCACGCTCTTTTTGTTCATAAATTCAAGAATTCCGAGCTTTAAATCGAAACCTCGTTCCAGGGTTACCCCTTGACTTAACCAACTTCTTTCGCAGTAATATGTAAAGTCTCCATACTCTTCGTTCAGTTGCTTCGAAAACTGTTGCAACAAACAGTGGAACAATATGTATGACTTCAGAAACTCAATTCAGTTTCTTCAAGTGCTCCATGCCGATAAATTTAGCACAAAGTGCTTCTTGATGTACACAACAATATATCCTGTCTGTCAATCATTGTAATTTTTTGCTCCCTCATTGTCAAATAAGTCTTTTAATTCTTCCTGAATGTTATTGTAATGTTTGATAGGAGATCAGCAGACACGTCCACTATGCAACTGCAATATATATAGTGAGAAATCTCATACCTCTCTTCTGACAATTACATTCATTTTTAAAGGTTTATGACGGTAGATCGCTAGATTGCCTATTTTTGTGCAAAAAGCCATTGGACCTGTGAACGAACCTCTGTCATGCTACGAGCATATAGCGAAGGCTAAACAGCGCTGACACCACTATACTGCCGAACTGAAGACAGTAGCGCCTGCCAAAAAATGCCACACCACTATGGTAAACGAAATGTCGCGCTGAGCCTGCTACTTCCGGGAAGGAACGAGCAGAGCTTAGACATGCCGAGCCTTCGCCCGCCAGGGGCCCGCACACTTTGCCCGTATGCTGTTTGGCACGATTTGGCGGCCCTGAGCTAACGCAACAGAGGTAGACCGGCTGATAATTTTAAATAAGATCACTTCCATATTTATTCCTATTTTTGCTGGGAAAGTTCCATGGTAAACAGTATATTGTGTAAACTATAAATTGTACCTCGTCCACATTGCCTTTGCTTCATGACATGCTACAGTCAAGCCATGTAACTACTGTTCTGAACACTGAAGACACTCCTCAGATACTAAAATTAGTTTCCAACAATTGTTGGAACATGAAGAAAACAAACTGTGCAGGTGAAAAGAAAAAAAGAAGACCAAGCACTGACATACTGAAACTGTATCAAATAATATGTAGAGTATAATGCAGCCCTGAAAGTATTAGATGAGTTGCAAACTGATCCATTCCAAACCAGCATGAGGGGTTTTGTAGACACGTGAGCATGTTATATGATGGAGTGTGAAATGTTGAAGTGTGAGTGTATATGGGCATCTGTCACTTAAGTGATCTAAATGATCCACCTCTCTCGGATGTCACTTGCAGCATTGGGTTTAGTTGGATTAAAAACATGAGTTTTTGCACTGTAAAAACAGAAACTCAGACAAATTCAAGCATGTTCGCCCCGAATTACAATAACAGTGACAGCAGTCACAATCACTTGTTTAGTAACTGAACTGATGTTGCTTGAAAACCAAGATTGTGTCCATGTGTAAGCAGTAAACACAAACTTTCCAGTTTTCATAAAATTCCCACCAACATCAATAAATTTGCTTAGACATTTTAGAATTATAGCCGAATTCACAATAAACACACTGGTCTTGTCAGCCAATACGAGCAATATTTCTTAACTTATCCAAAGACAGTCTAGTAACTCCTCACTTTTCTTTTTGCGCCAGTGTATTATGTCTCCTATTTTCATTCATTTCTTAGGAAAGATATGGCTATTTTAACACATGGAAGATTTTGCCTTGTTTTATTGACTTGTCCATTAGGTATACTCCTATCACTGCCAACCAAACAGCGAGTGGCTTCTGGAAAATGAAAAATCTGAGCAGAAATAATCCAAAATAACTTTCAGAATAACTAGGAATGAAGAAAAAGTTACTTAATCGTCTTACCCCTTCAGCATAGAAAAGCCACACAAGGCAATTGCCAAGACTAAAATAAAGAAAGCCACAGGCTTTGATGATATGTTAGTAGAACAAATTAAACTTTTAGAGCCAAAACAAAACAGTGGCTATTAGAACATCCTAGTAAACAGCCAACTCCCTAAATCTGGAGCATATCCATGGTTAGTGATATTCTAAATCTGGTGAAAATACGTAACAACAAAGGAACTCTTCACTCTGTACCTCTCCTCTCTCACTTCTGTTAAATCTGTGAGGTAATTCTAATGTACTGCCTTCCTTTTAGAAGCTGTGGAAGCCTTTCTCATACATCAACAGGCCAGTTTCCATCTAGGAAAACGTAGCACTTCTCAGATATGAAACTTCACATACTTCACCAAGTACATCTTTGAAAACTGCACTGTCATGGGCATGGCATTCATAGATTTCTTCATCACCTACGCTGATTAATCTCAGATCCCTGGTGCAAAAGATCTGCACTATAAAAAAAACTTGACGTTGACTTTGGCAATCAGAATCACTCTCGAAAATAGTGTGTTGTGTATGGGCTTTCAGGATGGAAGAAGAAGGTGGTGGGGCCATAAAATGGTTTATCTTAGGGCATTGTCTTACTCCCAATATTTTTTAGTATTTTTATCGGTGGCCATATATTACTGAATGACATTTGGAACTGCACACACACTAATGACACTCCTGTAGCTGTCTTGGGCAGTGCATTTGAGAAAGTTGAAATGAGGCTCACTAAAGCCCTAAAGAAGCTCAAACAATATCATGTTCAGAACCAATGTAAGCCTATCCCCAGCAAACACCAGATTTGCACTTTTCGTCTCTGTAACAAGCATGTATTCACAAAGCGCCAGATCTCCCTGGATAGTAATGCTATTGCAGCAACATTCCAACCTCAGATACATGGATGTTATCGTGGACATTGCTCTGACATATATGCACAGAATCAGAAGAAAGTCAGTGGCAGAAACAGTATTCTCCAGACAGCTGCTGAATGAAACTGGCATACTAAATCACAAGCGGGAAAAGCAACAGCTGTGGCAATGTGCTATTCCACTAGCAAATTTGCCTCTTATGTCCAGTATAAAACATGCTCACACTTATCACATCGATGTGACACTGAACAAAATGTGCAAAAGTGATTCATGACTATCTAAAGCTTACTCATACATATAAGCTCTATCACCTGGCAGGAATTGCTCCACCAACAATTCGACCATAGAAGATTGCCTACAAAGACAGAATGCAGTCCTCCACATCCACACAGCACCAACTACAAGGCATTCAACTGACTACCCAAAGGCTGGAATCAAGGAATGGCTTCCTCAGGGCAACTGAGGTTGGAAGCAACAAACTCAGCTGACAGTAGAGATGAGATCAACTTCATATAATCATCGCTGGTGAGAACTATCAAATGAACTAGGCGAAAAAGTGGCCACCTCGAAAACTGGGAAGTCTGGAAATCCCTCAACAGACTGCAGACAGGAAGGACTAGATCGAAAATAAGTCTTCTAAAATGCGAATGCTCAATACATACATTTGCACTGAAGTCCAGACAGCCCAGCACATGTACTCCTGGCCCAATTGCCCTTCCTAGAGCAGCCTTGTATACCTCGTTTCCGCAACCTCCCACACAACTGACATTGCTCAATACTGATTTAAAATAGCAAAACAAATCTGTTCTGCGTTGTAATATGTATTTTAGATCATAAGTACCATAAATATAAAACAGTCTCTTAAAATAATTTTTACTTCCTTTTTCTTTCTTTTTTAATTTTGAATCTGATTCAATTGAGACAAAACAAAAAACATCCCATCACAAAAAACAAAACTGGCTATTTAGATCTTTTAGATTTTTCTCTGCAGATATTGTATATAACACAGGTTTTATTTTCATAGCATCTTTTGAACGACACTTTAACTCATTTCCTTTTCCTCATCATATCTGTTGCAGTCCATTTATTACTTGGTTTCTATTTTCATTGTTATATTCAATCAAACATCTCACATTTAGTAATGGCTTTAAGCCACAAACAAGTTGTCTCATTTCTTCTCTGTATTATATATATATATATACACTCCTGGAAATTGAAATAAGAACACCGTGAATTCATTGTCCCAGGAAGGGGAAACTTTATTGACACATTCCTGGGGTCAGATACATCACATGATCACACTGACAGAACCACAGGCACATAGACACAGGCAACAGAGCATGCACAATGTCGGCACTAGTACAGTGTATATCCACCTTTCGCAGCAATGCAGGCTGCTATTCTCCCATGGAGACGATCGTAGAGATACTGGATGTAGTCCTGTGGAACGGCTTGCCATGCCATTTCCACCTGGCGCCTCAGTTGGACCAGCGTTCGTGCTGGACGTGCAGACCGCGTGAGACGACGCTTCATCCAGTCCCAAACGTGCTCAATGGGGGACAGATCCGGAGATCTTGCTGGCCAGGGTAGTTGACTTACACCTTCTAGAGCACGTTGGGTGGCACGGGATACATGCGGACGTGCATTGTCCTGTTGGAACAGCAAGTTCCCTTGCCGGTCTAGGAATGGTAGAACGATGGGTTCGATGACGGTTTGGATGTACCGTGCACTATTCAGTGTCCCCTCGACGATCACCAGTGGTGTACGGCCAGTGTAGGAGATCGCTCCCCACACCATGATGTCGGGTGTTGGCCCTGTGTGCCTCGGTCGTATGCAGTCCTGATTGTGGCGCTCACCTGCACGGCGCCAAACACGCATACGACCATCATTGGCACCAAGGCAGAAGCGACTCTCATCGCTGAAGACGACACGTCTCCATTCGTCCCTCCATTCACGCCTGTCGCGACACCACTGGAGGCGGGCTGCACGATGTTGGGGCGTGAGCGGAAGACGGCCTAACGGTGTGCGGGACCGTAGCCCAGCTTCATGGAGACGGTTGCGAATGGTCCTCGCCGATACCCCAGGAGCAACAGTGTCCCTAATTTGCTGGGAAGTGGCGGTGCGGTCCCCTACGGCACTGCGTAGGATCCTACGGTCTTGGCGTGCATCCGTGCGTCGCTGCGGTCCGGTCCCAGGTCGACGGGCACGTGCACCTTCCGCCGACCACTGGCGACAACATCGATGTACTGTGGAGACCTCACGCCCCACGTGTTGAGCAATTCGGCGGTACGTCCACCCGGCCTCCCGCATGCCCACTATACGCCCTCGCTCAAAGTCCGTCAACTGCACATACGGTTCACGTCCACGCTGTCGCGGCATGCTACCAGTGTTAAAGACTGCGATGGAGCTCCGTATGCCACGGCAAACTGGCTGACACTGACGGCGGCGGTGCACAAATGCTGCGCAGCTAGCGCCATTCGACGGCCAACACCGCGGTTCCTGGTGTGCCCGCTGTGCCGTGCGTGTGATCATTGCTTGTACAGCCCTCTCGCAGTGTCCGGAGCAAGTATGGTGGGTCTGACACACCGGTGTCAATGTGTTCTTTTTTCCATTTCCAGGAATATATATATATATATATATATATATATATATATATATATATATATATATATAGAGGGTGATCCATCTGAGATTTCGAATCGAATGAGATTATCTCGAAAACTATACATCCGGTAAAAATAGTGGGTAAGACAGGTTCCTAAGCTCAAAAGGGGACATCAAATGATACTACACGTGACCTCCAGCCGCCGCCCTCTTGGGCGGGGCGGGGGCAACTTTTAAATCTTAAATGGAAACACCCATTTTTATTGCAGATTCGGATTCCCCATAAAAAAAGGAATCAAGTTTTGTCTGAAACATTTTTTAAACCATTGACAGATAGCACTGAAATCGAGAAAAAAGCAAAATTGTGGAAGAACTCTGATTTATTTAGAATTATCCGAGAAAGACACATCAAATCGATAAAAAATGTGCACCAATTCTTTCGTTACCCCAAATTAAGCTATTTATGTACAAAATATACCGTATCGTACTTTTAGCATTACCCAGAAACAACGACATAGACATAGTAGAATGATGTTCCCATAGTGTGCTTCATTAGTGTGAGTCCCCTTGCCTCTCACATGTTAGGGTGCTTCATTAGTGTGAGTCCCCTTGCCTCTCACATGTTGGGGTGCTTCATTAGTGTAAGTCCCATTGCCTCTCACAACTTGGGGTTCTTAATTAATGAAATTAGCCACTAAGAAGTTGTTCAAAATTATCCCCATTTACTTCAGTGCAGAAAGCAAATTGTCTGTGAAAGTTGTCCACACTTTTGAGCAGCACATCCCGTGGTATGGCTGCAAACGCTCTTCAAATGCATTGCTCGATATCGTTTCGGTTGTGGGCTGTCTTTCATAAACAATAGTTTTTAAATTAAAAAACCACAAGAAAAAATGAGGAGATGCTAGGTGTGGTGAACGTGGCAGCCACTGAATTGGTCCGCTGTGTCCTATCCACCGACCAGGGTACCGTAAATTTAAAATGTTCCGCACATTTTTAGCATAATGGGGAGCTGCTCCGTTCTGTTGGAACCACATTCGTTGTCTAGTTTCTAAATCAACATCTTCAATGAGCTCCAACAAATCATCGCAGAGAAGTTGTAAATAAGATTCCCCAGTAACATTTCGATAAAAAAAATACGGTCCTATCAAGTAACAGTTTAAAATTCCACACCAGACCATTAACGACCATTTGTGTTGATTGGCAATGGGTCTGTGCCAGTGTCGATTGACAGGAGACCACCAATGACAATCATAACGATTTAATTCGCCATTGTTTTTGAATGTGGCTTCATCGGTGAACATAACGTATCTAAAAAAATCATTGTCACCTCTTTTCATTTCTAAGGCCCATTGCAGAAATGTACACGTATGTGTATATCTTTTGGCGTTAGTGCCTGTGTCAGTGTTATATGATATGTATGATATTTATGTGCCTTCAAAATCCTCAAAACAGTTGATTTCGGTATTGCAGTTTGCCTCTGAATCGCACAACTAGTCATTTCAGGATCCAGTTGAACACAGGTGAAAATGGTAAGGGTACGAGCATCATTTTCATTGTATTCGCGATGACGAGGTGGACGGTGCATGTATCCATTTCGAGCTCGTTGAGTGCAATTTCGAATAATGTTTTCCTTTGGATGTCGTCTGTTTGGGAAACGATTCACATGCAATTGCACAGCTGCAGTGTAATTGTTCTGGAATTCACCTAAAATTAACATAATATCAACAATCTCTGTAGGAGGATAGTGAGCTATGTTTCGGTAAATAATAATTTACTTTCTTCAATTGATGTTCCCGCTTCCCAATCGGAAAATGAAGTGACGTCTCATCGCATTGCACCGACCTTTATACTGAGCCATAGTTCGCAGTTTGGCCATGGTAGCTCCACAGTCGGGTGAGTAATGCAATTGTGAAGAGTTCCCTAACAAGATTTTTATTACCATTCCACCTCCCTCCACCAAAATTGTGGCGGGCAGGATACATTTTGTAAAAAAAATAGCTTAATTTGGCGTAATGAAAGAATTGGTGCACATTTTGTATCGATTTGATGCGTTCTTCTTGGATCATTCTAAATAAATCGGAGTTCTTCCCCAATTTTAATTTTTCTCAGTTCCAGCGTCATCTGTCAATGGTTTAAAAAAATGTTTCAGACAAAACTTGATTACTTTTTATGGAGAATCCGAAACTGCAATTAAAAAAATGGGGTTTTCATTTAAGATTTAAAAGTTGCCCCCCACCCCCTGGGGCTACGTGTAGTATTTTTTGATGTCCCCCCTTGAGCTTACGAACTTGTCTTATCCACTACTTTTAACTTTTAATGATGTATAGTTTACGAGACAATCCCATCAAAAACTTCAGATGGACCAACCAGTATATATATATATATATATATATATATATATATATATATATATATATATATATCCAGTCATTTGATACTAATAATACTTCCATCCTTCATAAATTATTTTAATTTGCTTAACTCATCTAATACTTTTTCTAAATGTAGAATCATAAGACATTTTAACTATTTCATTACAATAAACTGTGATATACAGGATGCTGTTCCTAAGAGACGTCAGGCGCATTTTCTCTGATGTTTTGGCAGGTATCTGCAGTTTCGCGTTTGCAATGTGGAGCTCATGGCAGCTCAAACAAATAGTGCTCATCACATCTTTCATGCAACGCCCTGTGTGGATGAAAAGCATCGGTTTTTTTCCTGTTACAAAAAATATTATTTTAGAAGTGGAATTCTACATGCTCATTCGATAGAGCAGTCTCAGAATAGTATAGTGTTATATTTGCTTTATCAGTAAATATTAAATGAACAGCAAAACATGAAGATTAGCCAGTACTCCAGCTGTGTCAGCACTGCCCTTACCCATGCTTCAAACTTCTTAGTATTTACTTATTTTCATCATTTCAAACACTGACCTACAGAATTTTCCCTGAGAAAGACAACTATTCATTTATTACCCACAATATACTGGTACAAGCCCAACACATGGTTTCAAACAATTAACGCAAAAGAATGCCTTGAATTGGTAGAAATGCTAACGATAACCCATACATTTTCATGTCACTTACCTCATAGAAATTCTTCATAACATGAACTACAGTAATTACAACAAGCAGCAACTACAGCCAGCTAAATAAAAGCATTCTAATTACTATAGGCTCTAACTATTAGGAGGCATACAGGTAGCAAAAGAGAGATTTTGCTGAAGACCAAACAATATATTTAGCGGATTTTACCTTATTCATGTGACATCCAGTTCCAAAAATTATATAGTTTTCAATAATTCCACTACCCAAACATTACCAACTACATCCATCCTCATTTTACAATGCATGTCCTATCAACACTGAGTCTCCAAGAAGGACACCTGTCCAAGCTATTTGCTCGCTAACTGCTAACTGCTGGTCTATCCTACCACAGAGTCCCTTACTGGGGACGCAGAGCGCTGACAGCGATATTAATACAGTCTATACCGCAGCCAACATACAAACAGGCTACTTGCACGCTGACTACTACCGCTAAGCAAGCAGTGCTGCTGATTCGCTGCTAGATTTCATTTATACTTCGTATTTTATTGTCACTGTTATTACATGTTGATAAAACAGATATCACACTAGACGAATCTGGTGCCACCCTAGCGAATGGGCACGTAAAATTTCGCATTAAAAACATTCTCTTTGTAATGTAGTTTGTTGTTGTTGTGGTCTTCAGTCCTGAGGCTGGTTTGATGTAGTTCTCCATGCCACTCTATCCTGTGCAGGCTTCATCTCCCAGTACTTACTGCAACCTACATCCTTCTGAATCTGCTTAGTGTATTCATCTCTTGGTCTCCCTCTAGGATTTTTACCCTGCACGCTGCCCTCCAATGCTAAATTTGAAATCCCTTGATGCCTCAGAACATGTCCTACAAACCGATCCCTTCTTCTTGTCAAGTTGTGCCACAAACTCCTCTTCTCTCCAATTCTATCCAATACCTCCTCATTAGTTACGTGATCTACCCATCTAATCTTCAGCATTCTTCTGTAGCACCACGTTTCGAAAGCTTCTATTCTCTTCTTGTCTAAACTATTTATCGTCCATGTTTCACTTCCATACATGGCCACACTCCATACAAATACTTTCTGAAACGATTTCGCCCGCATCTCGTGTTCGTGCGGTAGCGTTCTCGCTTCCCACGCCCGGGTTCCCGGGTTCGATTCCCGGCGGGGTCAGGGATTTTCTCTGCCTCGTGATGGCTGGGTGTTGTGTGCTGTCCTTAGGTTAGTTAGGTGTGGGTAGTTCTAAGTTCTAGGGGACTGATGACCACAGATGTTAAGTCCCATAGTGCTCAGAGCCATTTGAACCATTTTTTTTTTGAAACGATTTCCTAACACTTAAATCAATACTCGATGTTAACAAATTTCTCTTCTTCAGAAACGCTTCCCTTCCTATTGCCAGTCTATGTTTTATATCCTCTCTACTTCGACCATCTTCAGTTATGTTGATCCCCAAATAGCAAAACTCCTTTACTACTCTAAGAGTCTCATTTCCTAATCTAATACCCTCAACATCACCCGACTTAATTCGACTACATTCCATTATCCTCGTTTTGTTTTTGTTGATGTTCATCTTATATCGTCGTTTGAAGACACTGTCCATTCGTTCAACTGCTCTTCCAAGTCCTTTGCTGTCTCTGACAGAATTACAATGTCATCGGCGAACCTCAAAGTTTTTATTTCTTCTCTTTGGATTTTAATACCTACTCCGAATTTTTCTTTTGTTTCCTTCACTGCTTGCTCAATATACAGATTGAATATCATTGGGGACAGGCTACAACCCTGTCTCACTCCCTTCCCAAACACTCTTTCCCTTTCATGCCTCTCCACTCTTATAACTGCCATCTGGTTTCTGTACAAATTCTAAATAGCCTTTTATTCCCCGTATTTTACCCCTGCCACCTTTAGAATATGAAAGAGAGTATTCCAGTCAACATTGTCAAAAGCTTTCTCTAAGTCTACAAATGCTAGAAACGTAGGTTTGCCTTTCCTTAATCTTTCTTCTAAGATAAGTCGTAAGGTCAGTACTGCCACACATGTTCCAGTATTTCTACGGAACCCAAACTGATCTTCCCTGAGGTCGGCTTCTACTAGTTTTTCCATTCGTCTGTAAACAATTCGCGTTAATATTTTGCAGCTGTGACTTATTAAACTGATAGTTTGGTAATTTCAACATCTGTCAACACCTGCTTTCTTTGGGATTGGGGCCGGCCAGCGTGGCCGAGCGGTTCTAGGCGCTACAGTCTGGAACCGCGCGACCGCTACGGTCACAGGTTCGAATCCTGCCTCGGGCATGGATGTGTGTGATGTCCTTAGGTTAGTTAGGTTTAAGTAGTTCTAAGCTCTAGGGGACTGATAACCTCAGAAGTTAAGTCCAATAGTGCTCAGAGCCATTTGAATTTGGGATTGATATTATTATCTGAGGGTATTTCGCCGGTCTCATACATCTTGCACACCAGATGGTAGAGTTTTGTCAGGAGTGGCTCTCCCAAGGCCGTCAGTAATTCTAATGGAATGTGGTCTACTCCCGGGGCCTTGTTTTGTCTTAGGTCTTTCAGTGCTCTGTCAAACTCTTCATGCAGTATCGTACCTCCCGTTTCATCTTCATCTACATCCTCTTCCATTTCCATAATATTGTCCTCAAGTACATCGCCCTTGTATAGACCCTCTATATACTCCTTCCACCTTTCTGCTTTCCCTTCTTTGCTTGGATCTGGGTTTCCATCTGAGCTCTTGATATTCATACAAGTGGTACTCTTTTCTCCAAAGGTCTCTTTAATTTTCGTGTAGGCAGTATCTATCTTACCCCTAGTGAGATAAGCCTCTACATCCTTACATTTATCCTCTAGCCATTCCTTCTCAGCCATTTTGCACTTCCTGTCGATCTCATTTTTGAATCGTTTGTATTCCTTTTTGCCTGCATCATTTACTGCGTTTTTATATTTTCTCCTTTCATCAATTAAATTCAATATTTCTTCTGTTACCCAAGGATTTCTACTAGCCCTCGTCTTTTTACCTAGTTGATCCTCTTCTACCTCCACTACTTCATCCCTCAAAAGTACCCATTCTTCTTCGACTGTATTTCTTTCCCCCATTCCTGCCATTTGTTCCCTTACACTCTCCCTGAAACTCTGTACAACCTCTGGTTTAGTCAGTTTATCCAGGTCCCATCTCCTTAATTTCCCACCTTTTTGCAGTTTCTTCAGTTTTAATCTACAGTTCATAACCAATAGATTGTGGTCAGAGTCCACATCTGCTCCTGGAAATGTCTTACAATTTAAAACCTGGTTCCTAAATCTCTGTCTTACCATTATATAATCTATCTGATACCTTTTAGTATCTCCAGGGTTCTTCCATGTATACAACCTTCTTTCATGATTCTTCAACCAAGTGTTAGCTATGATTAAGTTATGCACTGTGCAAAATTCTACCAGGCGGCTTCCTCTTTCATTTCTTAGTCCCAATCCATATTCACCTACTATGTTTCTTTCTCTCCCTTTTCCTACTACCGAATTTCAGTCACCCATGACTATTAGATTTTCGTCTCCCTTCACTATCTGAATGATTTCTTTTATTTCATCATACATTTCTTCAATTACTTCGTCATCTGCAGAGCTAGTTGGCATATAAACTTGTACTACTGTAGTAGGCATGGGCTTCGTGTCTATCTTGGCCACAATAATGCGTTCACTATGCTGTTTGTAGTAGCTTACCCGCATTCCTATTTTTTATTCATTATTGAACCTACTCCTGCATTATCCCTATTTGATTTTGTATTTATAACCCTGTATTCACCTGACCAAAAGTCTTGTTCCTGCTGCTACTGAACTTCACTAATTCCCACTATATCTAACTTTAACCTATCCATTTCCCTTTTTAAATTTTCTAACCTACCTGCCAGATTAAGGGATCTGACATTCCACGCTCCGATCCATAGAATGCCAGTTTTCTTTCTCCTGATAACAACGCCCTCTTGAGTAGTCCTCGCCCGGAGATCTGAATGGGGGACTATTTTACCTCCGGAATATTTTACCCAAGAGGACGACATCATCATTTAACCATACAGTAAAGCTGCATGCCCTCGGGAAAAATTATGGCTGTAGTTTCCCCTTGCTTTCAGCTGTTTGCAGTATCTTCCTGTGCTTGTTATTTGATTTTATTTCGTTTTTTGTTTAGACAATGGACTTCGACGAGTATTTAATAGAATTAGTTCGTTCACACTCAGAGCTGTACAACATGAGTGATCGTAGATACAGTGATTCCCTTAGGAGAGAATCACTGTGGAAGGAAATTGGATTAGAGATGGGGCGTCCAGGCAAATGAAACACTTTCTAGTAAGGAATTTTAAATGGTACTCACATGTATGTGCGAAGTTTTCAGTACAACGATAAATATCTACGAGTGGACTATCGTATGCAATGTCCCACGGTAAAAACTTTATATACTACCTTTTTTTAAGCTTTACAAACGCCAGCAACATAAATACATAGCGCTAATTAACCGAATTTTTGTTGTATTGACTTGAACCTAGCATTTCAGGGCCTGTTAAATTGTGTACTGCACGTGGATCCTATTTAGAACAGCAGATAGTTTGTCAGATTTTTTGTGCTGAATATTTCCAGTATTTTTCTGTGCGTAGTATTCGGTAATTTAGCAGAAATTTTTATACTGTACAGTGTACAAATCCGGAAAGTAAAAGACGTGCTTCATAAAATGCAACACTGTTCCCGTAATTTCGAAACATTCCACTCTGTTAATATTTCTGTAAAGAACACGCAGTGTAGCAAAGCTGGAAATTTCCAGTGAATGAAAATGGACATGGGGCCGCACATATGCGCATCTTTTAAATTACAAAAGTGTTATAGCTGTTTTCAACAGAAGGAAGCAACACTTTTAATGTATAAAAGGCACATTTGGGGGGCGTTATTTGTAATTTGAGACAGACACATTTATGAAAGTCTTTATTATTTCCTGTTACTGGATAGTTATCAAAAAACCTTTTATGGGATCACAGAATGTACAGTCACTGACTGCATTAATTCATTTGTAAAAATGAAGCTATGTGACAATGAAATACATAGGCAATCATTCTGATAGCTAGCTTTTAAAGAATCTCTGTTTGTCCTATTCTACTATATATTTGGAGCCAGAAATAGTCCACAGGATACAAATATGTTTGTTTGTAGTTTTATACACTACTACATTAGGCTTATAAAGTTTCTACAGCTGTGTATAGGCTATAATTGAAATTTTTTTAGTGTGTGTTTACACATGAAAAATTTTGAACAAAAATATGTTTTTATAAGCACTTGCCAACTGCATTCCTTTGTTAGCAACAATACTATAAAATATAGCAAAAGTTATGTTATGATGTTGCTAGGAAATAACTCATTTCATTTGCAAAAGTGCTGCAGAAAATTAGCACAGTATAAGACTATGTGCTGCTTAACAGCATAGCAAATGAAAACTATCTCATACTCCTGGAAATCTATAAAAATAAAAGAAAGCAAACCATAGGTTGTGTTCTCGCTAAATGTTTGGAGTGTCTCTAAGCCATTTTTTAAAAATCTTTTGACTACTCCACGCACTATGTTAACGGTTGTATATGTTCTCTGATTTCAGGCCCTGAATGCAAGCGACGATGGACATAACTGAGAGACCAATTTAAAAAATGTGTTGATAAAAAGACGAAGAGTGGCCAAGGTGCCATACCCAAGAAGCCATGGAAGTATGGGGAGGTTACGGCTTTCCTGTGCCCATACATGCAGGAGTGGGAAACAGTTACTAATGTGACTGTTGACATCTGTTCAGACAAGGAAGAAAACAAAGATATGTCTTCATCACCTATTCTGGGCAGTTAAATTGACTGTGATTCGAGGCCAGAGACAATTAATGTGCAAAAGTGTAATGTAAGAGGCATAAAGAAATTGCAGAATCTGCATCACCTTCTCTGATTAATTATATTCTAACAACACAGACAAAGGAAAATCATATTGACAGTTTTCTTTCAGGGATAAGTGCCTGTATAAAAACATTGTCCCCAATGTGACAGATAAAAACTGAAGATGAAATTTATGGAATAGTGTCTGCCCTAGAAAGGGAGAAAGTACTGGAACGTATAAATGATAATTCACCTTGAACAGTATTTTTTGTTACAACCTGTAATATTGATTGTATGTATAAATTGAATTAAATAAAAAATCTTTTGAAAATGTAATTCTGTCTTACCAATCAAATTTTTGACATGATCACCTTTCCTTAAACCCAAAGTATTTTCTGTTGTGTTTGACTTATTTATGCTGATGACTAGTTTTTTAGAGAACCAAAAATCCTAGTCAATAGTCACTTAACATCATATTAAAAAGGGATTTTCTTTCAAGCTGGGCTAGGCTCTTTTTTTATGGACAGAGTTTGGGGAGGGTGGAATAGCTTGAGAGATGAAGACATACTTATTAATCATGTTAATCCCTTACAGTGACAACAAATTTTTTCTAGTGATACGAATTCCTTTTCATAGTGAGAATGTATATGCTCCTAATGATATTACTTTTTCACTCCAATTCAAAGCAAAACATATATGGAAAATTGTATTGCCCAAGCCTAATTTCCAGGTTAGGGAAGGGGAATAATTGTATCTGGCCACTTAATTATGAATAAATAATTATGAATAAAACACAAAACTGTACTATTTCAATTTCTTTATTGTTCAGTTATCACTGTCTCAATGAAGCAGGAAGCTACCAGAGTATTAAATGGTTGAATACATGACACCCCTTTTCTCCAAACTTTATCTTCAATTACTCACAGCTGAACACTTCAAGTGATCTGGTACTAGGAAAAAGTGCCAGAATAATTTACACACAAACATAGGCAGTCATTCACTGTAACATGTAGTGGAATTACTTTCTTTGAAAAACAAAGAGAGGATATAAGAACTTTCAGCATTGCAGCGTGTCAGCAATCGTAAGTATCGAAATAATTATGAAAAATCCGCCTCAATTGCACAAACTACCTGGTGTTTACCTAGGTTTCAGTGTGGGTAACCATACTTGAAGAAGGCGTGGTTACCCAAGCTGTAACCTAGGTAAACACCAGGTAGTTTGTGCATTCGAGGCGGATTTTTCATAATTATTACAAAGAAAGGAAGTTATTTGGAAACTTTTTGAGCACAAATTTAAATTACTCTCATGGGAGTCCACCAATAGGGGAATTAAAAAAATCTTTGAACTGTTCCCTCACAATAAAAGCGGATGATGTAGCAGAACCACCTTGTCCTGCAGCATGAGGGTCCCATTTGCTGCTTCAAGTTTTGCTGGAACATTTTCTTTAACGTAGTTATGTAAAATACATGTCGTCATAACTATCCTGTCCACATTCTCTGGCATTGCGTTAATTCTCCTAAAAGAATTCTAAATTTCTGAGCCAATTGCCCAAACGCATTTTCAGAGACTCGACGAGGTCAGGATAGCCTGGCATTAAAAGCAGTCATGCTAATATCTCCACTTGCTTGATTTTTCAGGTACGGTCTTAATACATAATGTTTTAATGGGAAGGCTTCATTACCAACAATCACATGTGACACTACAACATCAGTACAGAAGTCTCTTATCTTCTGGCACTTGCAATTTGCCAAGTTCCAAAGCTTTCCCCAACTTGGAATGGGCAAATATGCCCCCATCACTATTTTTACCATAAGACCCACTTATAGTTCGCATCAACTAGTGCGAGAAGAACTATAGAATATGTTTGTAATTAAAAAACTGGGAGCCACTGTTTGGAGGAGCCACAACCACAATATGTTTCCCATCAATTGCACCTATACAATTGGGAAAATTCCAGACATCCCTAAACTGTTGTGCTATGCGTTTCCAGTCGTTTTCTGTTGGAGTTGGAATTACTTCAGGCAACATTGTATCAATTATAGCCTGGCAGATGTCTTTTACTATATAATGGACAGTTGAATGTCCAAGTTCGAAGCTGAACACCATTGTCAGAAAGGAGTCACCAGTTGCCAAGTACCTGAAAAATATTAGTCATGAATAAACAGCCATATAGAAAACTTATCTAGAATAACTTACAATGTACCCAACTTTTCACAATTTGTTATATGTGACAGAAAATGCTTGTACATTAGTATACAAATTGAATTTTCAAAAGTTTTTAAGTTCCATGCTTCCCATCTGTCACAGTTTATCTATAATGCAGAGAGAGACAGAGATACAGAGAGTGCGCAAACTCAGACAAATTTCTTGCACAGATGGTGGAGCTTTATCGAGTGTAATAGTGGCCTTGACAGAGTTAACAAGTATTACATCAAGTCCAGTGTGGGACTTACCCAAGAAACTATCCCATATTGGTTCAAATGGCAAAAATTTATAAACTGACAACAAGAGGTATGGTATAACACCACTTATTTTTCGCAAAGTACTTCTTGAGAACTAAAACTGTGTTAATACACAGAGTGGGAAAAAAATGGAAAAGACGCAGTTACTTGTATTTTGCTCAAGTTTCACATGTGGAATAGCATTAACTAAAACTGTACAGTAACTTAAGTCTATGTGGTTAGAAAATTTAAAAATATGTTTAATACAAGTAGTTTACGACAACCTGCGTATAACAGAAGTGACAGCAAAAACACTTTCATGGAAATGTCCAATTGATTTTACCTTAAACACACCATCAACTTCTGGCATGGTGATACTGGTTGTCTGATCCTCGAGGCCTTTTTTGTAATCGTGGGGTGGATCTTATTTAGCAAGAAAAAGAAACTGCTGTTTCGACATTCTAAAATACTTGAAGAAGGACTGTTCCTCGTCTTCCAGCTCCTTGTATAGCATATGGAACTCTGTCGCTGTCTCTACATTTCAACATATTTCTAACCCACATCCTCCTCCACTGCATTTCTTTTTCTTCATCAAGTGCTATCACGATGACTGCCAAACTTCTTAAATTTATTAGATATTGACTCTAATTAGTCCTCTGTGAGATTATAAAGTTGACCTTTTAATCAAATACGCAATACACCATATTGCCAGGAACACACATTTTTAGAGACCATTTATTCAACAATGTACATAATGAAGATCGAAGAGAAAACATAAACTACCCCACATATAACACATCAAAGAGTAAAATATGAATGTTCCCAACACCGCCACAAGTTCTTGAGATGTCAATTCGTGAACTATGAAAGTCCCACAGCTTGACAGCACCACTGGTGTTTACCTTAAGGCAGTGCCTTTGTCAAAAAATCAGCTTGCTGCTTATCGGTACTTACAGGTTTCACACTGAATTTTCATGTTTTAATTAAATCACGAATATAGTGGTGCCTCATGTCAATGTGTTTTGTTTGGGCGTGATGCACACCATTGTGACTCAGTGCAATGGCACTTCTATTATCACAGCATACACTTACTGGTTTTTCACTATGCGTAACACACAATTCACGAAGCAATCCTTGAAGGTATACCGCTTCTTGCGCTGCTGCTGATAGAGCCATATACTCAGCTGCTGTAGTCGATAGAGCGACGGTTTGTTGTCGTTTTGGAGCCCAGGAAACTGCTGTCCCAGCTAACTTGAAGATATAGCCGGTCGTTGATAGCCGCTGATGGAAGTCTGATGCAGAATCAGCATCACAGAAACCTTCAATTTCAGTTCTTCCACTTTTTCGGAAAGTTGGTCCTACATTGACTGTGCCTTTAATGTATCGCATAATTCGTTTGACCGCTTCCCAGTGGATTTTCCGATAATTAGAATCGAATCTGCTTAGAACCCCCACAGCATATGCAATGTCCTGTCTTGTGCTTTGAGATAAATACAATAGTGGTCCTATGGCTTGCTGATAAGGAATGTGATGTAACACAAGGTTTTCCCCGTCTGTTAATTTATTTTATCATTTTTGTAGCTTTGAACCAGGTTCAAATGGATATGCAACCGGATTACAATGTTCCATACCAAATTTCTTGAGTATGTTTGCTGCATATTTGCTTTGATCAATACTAATAGTCCCTTGTTTCCTCCTTCGTTTTATTCTCATGCCAAGACACCAACTACGTTCACCAAGATCTCTCATCCTAAACTGATTCATTAATCCTTTCTTCAATTCTTTCTTCCACCTATTATTTCTATTAGAGAAAATGATCAAGTCGTCTACATAAACAGCTATAATGAGTATATTTTGTTTCTCAATTCTGAATTAAATGCAAGAATCATATTCTGACTTCTTTAGGTTCATTTTATGTAATGTCACATCTAATTTCATATTCCAAACGCGTGACGGCTGTTTTAGACCATAAATTGCCTTCTTCAGCTTGCAAACCTTCATCTCCTCCCCCTTCTTCACGTAGCCTTCAGGTTGACGAATGTAAACTTCTTCATCGAGATCACCATATAGGAATGCAGTTTGAACATCCATTTGTTGAATGTCAAGATCAATTCAGCTGATAAAGCTAACAGGATGCGAAGTGAAGAATGACGAACAACAGGCGAGTATGTTTCATCAAAGTCTATTCCCGGTATTTGGGAATAACTTTTCCCTACAAAATGAGCCTCATAACATTCAATTTCACCATTTGACGTTTCTTTCACCTTGAACACCCATTTCGAATTAATTACCTTCCTGCCTGGTGGTAAATCAGTCAAAATCCATGTTTCATTTTCAAGTAAAGATTTATATTCATTATCTAAGGCTTCCTTCCATTTTTCACAGTCATCACAATTCATTGCTTCTTCATACGAATTTGGCTCAGAAATACAAGCAAGACAAGCAAAATCATCATTAAAATATTTAGTATTTGGTTTTCTTTCACGTGATGATTTTCTAATTTCTGGTTGCATTTCTGGCCGCGCAATTTCCGTGTGGCTATGTACATTGCTATTTACTGTTTTCTCAGTGTCACTTTGTGCTAATTCAAGATAAACTGCATTTCTGTCAACTTCAGCAGGTTGTGTCAATTTAGCTGCCTCTTCAATGATGTTAGTTGGCTCTAGTTGGCGCTAGTTGACGACTGTCTATACGATTATCGTCAAATGGGTTACTGTTTGGAATACTGTTTCCACAAGTGCACTTTGAGGTTTCGATGAATTGCACATCACGGGCTTTCACAACTGTCTTTGATGAATTTGGATCAATCAGACGATATGCTTTAGAATCTTCGCGATATCCAACAAAGATAAGTTCCTTAGATTTGTCTTCTAATTTCATCCTTTTTTTCTTTTGGTATATGTACAGATGCTCGACATCCAGAGATTCGTAAATGAGTCAAAATTATCTGACAACCTCTCCATAATTCCTCAGGAGTGACATTCTTAACAGCTTTTGTTGTAGATCGATTCTTCAAATAAATTGCTGTGTTTACAGCTTCAGCCCAAAATTCTTTACTTAGACCTGCATCTGTTAACATTGATCTTGCTTTTTCAATGATTGTCCGATTTAAGCGTTCTGCAACACCATTCTGTTCTGGCCTGTAAGGAGTTTTTGTTTCATGTTGAATTCCATACATCTTTAAAAATAACTTCATGCGCCGATTGACGAACTCTTTTCCATTGTCTGTTCAAAGTATTTTGATTTTTCGACCAGTTTCATTTTCTACTCGTGCTTTCAATTCGATGAATGTGTCACAGACTTCCTATTAGATATTGACTCTAATTGGTCCTCTGTGAGATTATAAAGTTGACCTTTTAACATATAACCAAACGATTTTCTTGACAGATCATCCGTAAAAGTAAGATATCGTGATCCTCCCCACGAAGCCATGCTCATTGGTCCACAAACATCAGAATGCACAATGTCAAGTAGATCTTTTGCTCTTCTACCTTATGTTTTAGGAAAAGGTTGTCGAGGCTGTTTACCTTTTATGCAAGGAATACATGGATCTAAATTGCCGTTCGACCAGTTCAGTCCATCAGCCATTTTTTCTTTTAACAAATGCACGCTTACAAGATTCAAATGTCCCAATCTTAGATGCCACAATTCATAACTGTCAATTTCTACAACATTTGCGTAATGATGCACTTCATCTAATCGATACATACCATTTATTTGAGTTGTAGTTGCTACTGGTGTTCCAGAAACAATTACATCACTTTTATTGTATACACCACACTGCACATTGTCAAACAATACACACAACAATCCACATCTTGTCATCTAACTAACCGACAGTAGGTTGTAAGCAAGGCCTGGAACATACGCAACATCATTAGCAGTTATCTGTTTATTCTTGTCGTCACAAGTAACTCGAAGATGAACATCGCCTTCTCCAATAGCCTGAAGATTGCTATTATCTGCTACTGCCACTTTAGCAGCTGTGGTCGATTGGAAAGTGTTGAACGAGTCTCTTTGATTCGTCATGTGTCGTGAACACCCGGAATCCACATACCAGTCATCACTATGATGCGAAGATGCAGTTAGAGCCATTAACACAGTTTCGTTTTCAGTACTCACCGCATTCGCAGAATTTGAAAATTTATTTGGTTTCTTCTTTGTTCTACACTCATTCGCCTTTTGACAAGGTTTCTGACATTTATAAAACTTAAAAGGCTTGATATTTAGAACATCACTGGTGTTTACTGCCCTGCTTACTAGCTACCAGCGCCGAATCTGTGGTCTCATTTGTGGATGCAAACTGACATTAGGTCGATTCTTGAATTAATCGCTGACTTACTAACTCACTAGTAATCCTTAAACCCGAATTCTCAATTGCCATAATCAAGGGTTGGAAATCTGCTGGGAGTCCACTTAGCATAATTGCAGCTACGAAATCATCGTCCATTTTCTTACCAATGCTTCGAATTTGTTGAGCAAGTGACATAATTTTCGACAAATACGCCTCCATATTTTTCTCAGAAGCCAATCGTACATTCATCAAGCATTGTAACAGCCCAATATAACTAGATAAACTCTTATCTTCAAATGCAGATTGTAAATTTTGTCATGCTTCTTTAGCAGTCGTTGCTCCACGAAGTTTTGGATACACAGATGAATTTACAGATAAACATAATTTTGATAATGCTTCCTGTACACTCTTCTCATCTTCGTCAGTGCCAGCAATTGTGTCCCATAGTCCCGGGTCTAGTGAAGCAGGGGATTCAACCCGTCGGCTTCGACCAATGACGTCATACAGCAGTCATAGATAGTAATGTCCTCACTTCGAGGCATAGATAATAAAACAGTTCTGTGTTCCGGATAAGCGCTATCATTGGACATTAAAATTATTCGCAGCGCTATTGAGGTAATTTGGAGTATTAGTTTGTTATTGTAGAACAATTTATACTGTCTTATTTTCGTTTATAGGAATGTATTTGTCTGTTTGTGGGTATGTAATTTTCGTTATTGTCTCTCTAGGCGAGCTTCGGTTATTCCTCGATATTTCCGTGTGGTAAGTTCACTTTTCCATTTGCTTCTTTCACTGTATTTCACTATTTTGACATGTTTCACTGTTTTATTCCACGAATATGTGTATTTTAGTGTTGTGAAGTACGTAATAGAAATTTCTCAGCTATCGATCATCTTTCGTTTCCCAGCACTAGTATCAGTACGACATTTTCGAATGTGTACTTGCTATATCACAGGCGAAACCCCTGACAACTAAAATTTGTATCCCGTCCTTCACTTCGCCTTTACACCGACACTATATATGTAAATTGGCGAGCAAGATACAAATGTTGCGTATAGCTATATAGCTCAAGCAACGAATGGGATACTATTAGCGTCCAAGGCAACAAGGAAACTGTACCCGATAGTGAAGTACGGGATACAAATTCTGCATGTGTCGTCTTCTTGTCTCCGTGTAGTTCAGTTGTGGTACAGGTTTCAAATGTAACTTACGTCTATTTCCACCTTTTCGTTACTATTGCACGTATGTAGAGGTCAACGGAAATCTGGTATACATATATTACATTCGTAGGTCCTTCTGTCGTCAGTAGTACTGATATGAACATAAGACAGGACTGTTAGTAATAGCGGAGACGAAATAAACATCTACAATTTGTATCCCGTGTTCCACTTAGGGTTTACTGACGCGG
Source organism: Schistocerca nitens (assembly GCF_023898315.1). NCBI lineage: Eukaryota > Metazoa > Arthropoda > Insecta > Orthoptera > Acrididae > Schistocerca > Schistocerca nitens. The sequence continues at coordinate 826,491,255 of NC_064614.1, forward strand.
AGGATACATCGTTCAAGTGAAGAACAGGACAGTAATGCTAGTGAAAACGAAGAAATCGACTTACAACAAACTCGTATTCCGTACTGTACTTAGGCAACACACTTCGAGTGAGCTTTTAATTTGTATCCGGTGTTTCATTTACGGTTTAGTGAAGCAGGGGATACATAGTTCAAGTGAACAACAGGACAGCAATCCTAGTTGAAACTAAGAAATCGACGTACGCTGAACTTGTATCCCGTACTGCACTTTAAGCAATACAGTTCTAAAGAGTTTCGAGATACAACTGACATACATGTAACGTGATGTATTCTTTGTTAGTAATATATATTTCATTCATTTTTTTCCATTGTATATTGCGGAGAAATACAAACACGCGATATCGTTAACGTGGAAATATTTCTGGCCCTTATATATGTGAAGTACAGTTTTTCTCTCTTGCATTCCTTTGTTTCTGAACATTCTTCTCAGCTCTTTCATCTTTGTAATACATGATCTCTGGCCAATTCTGACGTCATTGGCCAAAGCTGACGGGTTGTATCCCCTGCTAAACTAGACCCATAGTCCCTCATGTTTGAGGTACATTTCCAGTCGTTGTAGTTTGTCATACCGATCAACTTTTCAAAGTTAAACAGTGATTGTCCACCCAAAGCCATCTTGAATACGTTCAGATAGTTAAACAAATAAATGTTGAAAGTTTCTCTGCAAAAAAAAAAAAAAAAAAAAAAAAAAAAGTTAGAAACACATTGAACACACGCGAAAATTATGTAACCTTGATTTGTCAGTTTATTTCTGTGGTATGGAAAGTGGAAAGTTCACTAAACTCTCCTGGGCCCATAACTTATTAGATATTTACTCTAATTAGTCCTCTGTGAGATTATAAAGTTGACCTTCTAATCAAATACGCAATACACCATATCGCCAGGAACACACATTTTGGGAGACCATTTATTCAACGATGTACATAACGAAGATCAAGGAGAAAACATAAACTACCATACATATAACACATCAAAGAGTAAAATATGAATGTTCCCAACAAAATTGAATTTAGGTATCTTCGAGCTTCCAGTAGTTCCTTCGTCAGTCGTCACACAAACTGCAAATAAATAAAGCCACACTGGTGAGAATCTTCTGTGACTTCACAGGACGTTACGTTGACGTTCCGGGTTGTGCGAATGCTCGGACGATCTTGTTGCAATTGACGTTATGTGACGTGATGGAGACGTTACGTGAAGTGTGAATCGACCTTTATGTTAAACTGTGGACGTACTTTGGTCACTTGCATAAGTGGAACATCTCAGGTAGTGTTGATGCCATAATCTTTGCCCAGATGCGTGCGCAGTTCGGAGCGTCTGCTTTCGACACATTCAGAAGTGACAGTTGGGTGGAAAGCTTCACAATCAAGAACTGCGGAAGAGCATTTTTTTAATATTTGTATTTGACTTTTTCTGACGTGCGTAAGACAGAAAATATGGTCGTCGGCCATGGAACGGAATGGTGTTTCCTTATATCAGCATTTTTAGTAATAATGGCGATGAAACCATGCGAGAGCAGGGCAACCTCAAAACCAGAAACTTGGACGGGACGGTGGCTGCCTGAAAGAACTACGGAAGCTGCTCATGATGTGAATCATAATTTAAAGGATGCTAAACATGGAGTTAAAATGGGCGTTGCTTCGAGGTTCTGTGATGATGCAGAGGTAAATATATTGTTAATTCTGGCTAACAGCTCGTTGTCGTCTGTTGCCATTGTATTGGTGTTCCTAAATTGTTGAGTGCAACTTTGAAGATAAATCCATTAGTACCACGTAGTCCTGATTACTACTGGTTCTAGAAAGGATAACTTCTGCATCTATAGTCGGCAAACCACGGTGAGGTGCGTGGCAGAGGGTAGGACTTATGTTCCGTCGTACCAGTTATTACGGTTTCTTATTGTGCCATTCACGTATGGAGCGGGAGAAGAAAGATTCGTTTGAATGCCTATGTGCGTGCAGCAATTATCCTAATCTTATCCTCGTGATCCCTATGTGAGTGATACATGGAGGTTGTAGTGTATTCATAAAATAATCCTTTAAAGCCGCTTCTTGAAACTTTGATAGACTTTCTCGGGATAGTTTACGTCTGTCTTCGAGAATCTTCCAGTTCAGTTCCTAAGTATCTCTGTAATTCTCTCCCACAGATTAAATGAATCTGTACCATTAGTGCTGCCCTTCTCTGTATACGTTCAATATCCCCCGTTATTCCTATCTTGTACGGATCCCACACACCTAAGCAGTATTGTAGAACAGATCGCACGAGTAATTTTTAAACAATCTCCTTTGTGAAGTAATTGCACTGTGTCAATATTCTACCAATAAACCGAAGTCTGTCACCTGCTTTACCCACGACTGTAACTACGTGATCATTCCATTTGATATCCCTGTAAAGTGTTACACCCAAGTGTTTGTACGGGTTCGCCGATTCCAACAGTGACTCACAAACTTTTTACTCATAGGATACTACATTGTTTCGTTTTGTGAAGTTCAAAATTTTACATTGCTAAACATTTAGAGCAAGTTGTCGATCTCCGCATCACGTTGAAATCTTATGAAGATCTTACTGAATATTTATGCAGTTTCTTTCAGATAGTACTTCATTAAAGACAGCTGCATCACCTGCTAAAAGCTACTGTTTTAGTATTAATATTGTGAGAAATGTAATTTATATATAGAGTGAATAGCAAGGCTCCCAACACACTTCCCTGGGATCCACTTGATGTTACTTCTGCATCTGATGATGACTCCATCCGAAATGATGTTCTGACTCTCAGTCCAGCGACTGGTTTGATGCAGCTCTCCATGCTACTCTATCCTGTGCAAGCTTCATCTCCAAGTAACCACTGCAACCTACATCCTTCTGAATCTGCTTAGTGTATTAATCTCTTGGTCTATGACTTTACCCTCCTCTTTTGTTCTCTTTCCCCTGACACTGTTAGTCATGTCACCTGAATTGTAAAGTATAGTTAGGTGTAAAGATGCTACAGCAGATTTTGCTGACTGAGGGTTTTCCTTTCAAGTTTTCTTCACTGTGCCTACAATGCTTGTACTCATAAATGTCACTTTCTGAAACGCATTTGTTTGTGAAAAAACTACATGTGATATTTCTTTGTGTGGAAACAAAGGGCTGTATAAAGAACACCTGTGCAGTGTTGCTCATCTTTGCCAGGATTCACAGGTACCTAGAATTCATACCTACTGCAAGGCAAAACTTTATCCAAACTGGTCTGTTTCATTGTTCATACACTGAATGAAAGAGCAACTAGGCTGGAATGAAAACAGTTGCTCATCTACAGTGATATTTTCACGTGGAATGTAACCCCCTATTAGAAACATCATTATGAAGGAACTGAAATTGGTGAACAACAGAATGCATCACATCAGCATTTCCTTCCTTGTTGACAAACGGTCGGCAGAATAGGGGTGACAGAAATTGCTGGAACAACCGGTTTTCAGTTATTAGTTCTTTAATGTCAGTTTAACCTGAATGTTAAAAACCACTCAAAAGATCTGGTTTTTGAAATAACTGACTCTTGGTTTTTTATCACTATTCTTTCCTGTAATAAACATAGAAATTGAACAAAAATTGAAAAGTTTTGTCTCCTCCAGTTTAAAGATACATAGAATCAAAGTATTAAATTAAAAAGTAAAATAAAAAACTTTGTCTGCTATTTACTACTATTCTCAAAGTGACAACTGAGGTTGGAGAAAACAATTTTTCTTGTGAAGTAATTGGTTTTCAAGAGATACAAGCAGATAAAGGCATACTGTGTGGACACAGGCAACAGATCAGCTACGGTCAGTTTTTGCTGACAATTTTGAATGAAGCTTTCTGCTTATGGTGTCACAAATCGAGCATTGTACTTTGATACCTCACTTTGTAAAATACTTGGACTAGGGATGGTGTCATTCTGTATTGAATTTAATTGGATTTATTTGCCTTTAGACAACTGTTGTTGTATAAGGCATCATTTGTTACATAATTCTACAGATGGTTATACAAGTGATTATACAAAAGGTTAACATATAAAGATATTAAATAAATATTGCATGTCTTGTACTCATCCATGATTAATTTTGTTACATCAGTTGCACAGACAAATTTTGTTGTATATCATAAGTTACAATTTTGTTAGTTCACAATCACGTTTATGATAAGAGCATCATATTTTTTCATTGTGTATGAGTTCGGTTGTACTATAGAATGCGGTCTCTTTCAGCCATGTCTACCACCATTTTATATTTATTTTCATTCAATTGCCTTTTGCCATGTGATAGTGTTAATGTTTTGCCAGCATGTACAAAATTATTTTTGACTTTACTCAAAAGTGTCCAAGGAATGTCTAAAAAGTTCCTGTTTCTGGTTTCATATGAGTGCACATCTGAAATGCTTTCATACATGTGGGCATTGTTTGGCTTGCATAAGTGCTTTGAGTGTATATAGATTGGGGACTGTAAGTATTTTGTGCTCAATAAAGCACTGTCTGCAAGACATTAATTTGCTCGAACCAAAAATATACCTAATGGCTTTCTTTTACCAGAGGAAAACATCTTTTGCCCCCAGCAAAGTTTCCCAAAGAACTATTCCATGACCGAAATGTGTGTGAAAAAAGGCATAATATGCCATCAGCATGCACTATTTAGTGACACAGTACTTAAGTTTCCTAAGGAGATATAGAACTCTTGCGCACAGCTCTTTGTGTGGGTATTCCAGCATAATTTAGTATCTAGATATATGCCTAACAATTTTACTGAATGCCTGAGTTCATGTGATCCATTATTACTCTCTGAGGGAAAAGAGGATGTTTGTTTTGTATTTATTTAATGGCAGTCTATTTTCATGGAAGCACTGAGCTGCCTTTTCCATCATGGAGTTGTTCATTTGTTTGGCAACACCCGCGTCACTATGTGACGTGATAAAAGTTGTCGTTGGCATAATTACAGAGTTATATGGTAATAAATTGGACAGGTCATTCACATACACAATAAACAAGGGCCCATTACAGATTCTTGTGGAACTCCATATATCACCTTGAGGCAGTCAGATTTATTTGAATTTAAAACTACCATTTGGTTTCTGTGTATCAGATATGTTTTCAGCAGTTATTCCATATTTTCCAAGTTTTTTTAAATTAAAATTCTATGTGGGACAGTGTCAAATGCCTTGGATAAACCTACTAAAGTTGCATAGGTGTTTCCTTATTTTCATAACCATGTAATATTAATAATACAACTTCCTGAACTGCCTTTATTGTTGATAGCCCACTTCGGAATCCATATTGGGCCCTATTTAGGGGATTGTAAGACTAAACAAAATATCATTTAATTGGTCCTTCATTAATGTTTAAATAATTTTGGATGTTATAGGTACTATTGCAATGTTCCTTCTGTAAACACCCTATTAATTAGGTAGGACAGTGGATTGCATATAGTGTCTATTTTCTTTATGATAAAATTAGAAAAACCTTAGATGTCCTCAGTTCTGGAGTTGCTCTATGATTTGACAACATTCAATATATCCTTAGCATAAATAGTTCTCCATTCAAATTTTGGCAAATCTACTGGCAACTCAGTTTCCTACAAATTGGGAAGTCTCTTCATTCTCCTCGAAATTTCTTTCATCTGTTATAGCTAATTAAGGTGCTGTCCATGTTTTGTGTAATGGCACTTTTAAAAGTGCTTACATTTATCACTGTCACATTATTAAAATGATCACAGATTTGGTTGTATCTAATATTAGTTTTTGATCTTTGTTTACACATGAAGCTTCAGTCAAGTCATGTTGTATGTTCACTATGGTGCTATTTGTATGTTTGAGTCTAGCTATTGGTCTCTTCAGGGCAGAGATTGCATCAGGTGCTTGATTTTTGCTAACATAATTTGATCCTCCAATTACAACAACAAAATCTTTAGTAGACCATTCAGGGAAGTCACTTTTACCCACATGTCAGAGAGGCTCCAGATTTCATAAACCCCTCCACTTCAAACTTCGTTGAGTCATCCTACACGGAACTTAATATACAGGACATACCATGACTGTGGCTGTCTGAAAGAATCCTTATTTTGTTTGCTTACAGACTTTGACAAGACTTTTTTAAGTCACAGAACTGGATTCTTCCTTTTCGTTTGTTTTGCACTTGTTTCCATTGTAATTTGACACTTTTGAATCATTGTTTTCAGATTTAGTTAGCACTTAAAACCTTTTTTTTTTTTTAAAAAAAAGGGGGAAAGTTGCTTTTGTAGTCTTTGATTTTCTTTGTGAATGTTCTTTTTCTCATAACATATTCCCAAGGCCTAACATCGTTGCGTGTTTGAACAGCTATTTCACAGTTAAGAATAAGTTCGTTATGCCTGATATTACAATCAGCAGCACAAACCTGTTCCTTTAGTTTTGTGTTCTCTAACTGGAGAGCTTTAATATCCTCTTGTAACTCTGAAGTAACTTTCACAAGGTTCATTTCTTCCAGGGCATCTCGACGTGAAGCAAGTCTACAGGCATTTTCATCCACCGTGTTAGTTGGACATGCCTGTTTACCGTTTTTATCTGCACAACTGACACTTCAGCACAACAAAAATGACACCATTTGTTGCAAAATTTGCACAGAATTCAGTTACGCATGGCCTAGTTACACTTAACACGCTATATCAAGTAAAACACGACTTTTTCATCGAGCTGAAACACACTACCTCTCTACCTGGTGCCATGATGTGTAATACAAATAATACTGAACTACAGTGGGAAACTGCCTTATAGACAAGATAGGGCAAGTCCGGCACACTTGCATGTACATGCTTATCATCCAGCAGGCCATGACACTTAGTAACAGGTACTTTATTGCCCCAGCAGTGCTGTACCAATTCTTACGCCTTGTGTTCATTTCTCGTTTGTCAACATTGGTATTAAAAATAGCAGAACACTTTCCCATTTTCTGTAACCAATATTTCAAAGCAGTGGAAATTTACAAATAAAAAGTATATCTTTTAAGAAAAGGTTTACTTAAAAACAAAAAGTTTTACTACTGCTGTTGTCTAATTGAGATCATAGTTTTTACCTGATTATCAGTTAAAAATAAAAACTCCTACTACAACAGAGACCAAATAAATACTGAAAAATCACCAGTTATTAAGAACTAACATACTGGCATCAGTTTTAGATGGTCTTTTTTTTCCCCCCCATTACTTCTGCTGAATGCCATAAACCAACCAGGAAGGCAAATGATATCTGTGGACAGGTCCGAAAGCTGTTTCTCGTGCTTCTGTACCAGTCAAAATGATGGATGGTGATCTTTCTAGTAGTTCATTGCGCCACTTCTCAGAAAGGCCCTAAATGCTTAATTCTTTGCAGACATGTACCTCACAAATATTAACTCATAAAGAAATGGGAAATTTAGAATAAAACATTTACAAAAACTGTCTGGTAGTCGAGCACCTGTCAAAATGACAGGTGCAATCCTTCTAGTGTTAATCTTTCTCTAATGAACTGCTTAATTACATATTAAATCTTAGTCTTTGCATCTTTTTTTACTTATTGTTGTACACTAAACTTGTATCCATGTAGTTTTATTTTATGTTAATGACCTCCTCTTATTTATCTACAGACAAACCTGACAGTAGATTGGAATTACTCTCCAGTGAACTATACATGCTTCACTCCTAAAGAGAGGTACATTCCAGATCCAACCTCTCCACCACTGATTGAAAAGGAAAACATTCCAAAGGCATATGTGGTAAGTATATCAATACCAGTGTTCGGGTAATGCTAAGATTCGTAGGATTTTACTGTTCCTCTCTGTTTGAAATTTATAGTAGTTAGTGACAGGATGACTCAAAATGAACCCGTTTGTGAAAGTGGAGATAAGTGACCTAAGAGGAGACCTTAATTTAATGCAGAGGACTAGCTCTAATAAAGACTTAAAAATGCTCTATAAGCAGTCTCTGAAAATTCTTCAATGTGTCAGCAAAAAGGCAAAACTCTTGTAGTAGGCCAAAATATTCAAAATTCTGAAAGCAATGCAAGGAAGACTTTGAGTATTATTATGTCTGAAATAAATTCAGTGACGCCAATGGTGTCAATCATCTCAATGACAGTAGCAAGAAGGCAGACGATACAAAATTGAAATCGTTGGTTACTATATTCAATTAATCTTCATAAATATGGGGGCAAAAATGTCAACTACATATAAACATTGTTTATGCAACCAGCAGCTGTCAGTTTTGCCAAATCGTATGTTAGAGATATTACAAAAATGTGATTAACTGAACTTTTAAATACTGCTCCGCAAACTCTTAATCAATTAGTTACCTTACAGTGCACCCTTGGCTTTGGACAATGCTACCAACATGTACGTCACCACAATTAAGATTTCATATTCACACATTGGCTTTGCTGACACTTGAACCTAACTGTCCCCTTTCACCCTAATCTATAATGGGACTATACTAAGAATCAGTTTGTCACATTCAAAAGAATATTATAGACACACAAAAATTTGCCAGTATTCTGTTCTCTATTTGCATGTACATGGTGTCATATCCCACAACATCATTATGTCAAAAAACATGGCCAACATAAAGTATCATTAGGTTCAATCCAACCCGTGAAGACTATTTACAATTACAATACAATTGGTTTCCCTGTTGCCTGCCCTTTCCCTGTTGCCTGCCCTTTCCCTGCCCCCACATTGCTCTATCCCCCCATTTTTCTTCTGCTGCAGTGTTTGAGGCCATTCTTTCTTTCTTCCTTCCTTTCCTTCTTATCTTTTCTTCTCCTCCCTGTGTGTGCCTGACAGCCACCCACGCGTTTGATGCATAGTAGGAGACTGGGTGACGGGTAATTCCCAATGCTGAGTTGGCATGCAGGGCCCACACGTACCCCCTAGTACAGTCCGGGCTCAGGGAGGGGTGATTGCCAGATCTTCCTACTCTGCTGATTGTTCCCTCCATCTGTCGTTTGGGAGGTGTGACCTAAGGTAAGAACAATCACTTAAGGTGGGGAGGCTCTCCTTTGGAGGGTCCCTGCCTGGAAGGAGCGTATCATCAGAGATGCTGGCAATTGTGGGGGACTCCTTCCCAATGACTGATTTTCCTTCTTTTTCTCAAAGTGTTTGACATAAAAGAAAGTGGAATGAGGCTCCTGCCTCAATGTCTCTTCCTATTGTGCCTTGATATCTCGTAGTCTTAAGTTTAGACGAAAACCAGACTTTTGCTACTCTTAACCCCTTTGTTCTGCAGAAAGTGTGGATGGCATCGCTGGCCCTGTGAAGTCATGCTCTAATCTCCACAATGGAACTCTGCTTTTGGAAATTGATAGTGCTCTCCAGGCCCAGAAACTACTCAAGGCCCAAATCCTCCACGAATATCCTATAAAAGTGGAGGCTCGCAGGACACTGAACTCATCCCCCAGTGTTATCTACACCCGGCTGTTGGATGGTTTGACGGAGGACGAAATAACTAATTATCTATCAGATCAGGGCGTTACTGCTGTTAAAGTTATGAAGAAGGAAGCTGCCGATTTGGTGCCCACTTGCACATTGTTCCTGACTTTCGATCAATTAATGCTTCCTACCAAGATAAAGGCAGGCTATGAAGTCATCTCTGTGCGCCCTTACATTCCCAATCCGTTGAGGTGTTACAGGTGCTACCAGTTCAATTATACCAGCACGTCATGTAAAAACACAGCCAAATGTGTCACTTGTAGCAGAGATGCACACGAGGGCACCTGTCCACCTCCTTCCCCCCCTTTGCGTCAATTGTAATGGAGAACATGCTGCTTCCTCTCGTTCTTGTCTCGTCTACAAAGACGAGTGGGCTGTTCAGGATATAAGGGTGAAGGACAAGGTACCTTTTCCTGTTGCCCAGAAACTGTTGGTGAGCCGTAAACCGAATGTCCCTGCATCTGGAAGCTACAGCACTGTGTTAGCCTCTCCCTGTCCCACAAAAAACATAGCTGTGCAAACTTGACTTACAGTTAAGTTCGATGGTGGCAGCGTCGCCTCGCCTTAAAGCTCACACTCAGTCTCCCGCTTCCCGGGCTGTAGATTCTGCTACCTGCTCTTTGACCTCACTGTCGAAGACAGTTGCAACGCAGCCAGCGAACCATCAGTTCAAAAAGGATTATTCCCGGGAAGATTTCTTGCATACCTTGGGTTTGCAGCCATCTGGCTCTTCTGCAAATCTCCAAAAGTCAAAACAATCGTCCAAAGGCAGCCAGTCTCTCCCCCCCCCCCCCTCTCCCCCACCCCCCTGAGACTCGGCACTTCTTTTCAACTGACCGACACTGGGGAAGCTCCGTTGATCCCGCTGAGTTAATGGACGAATATCCTCCACATGTGGATTCCAGTGGCCGTCCTCCCTCGACAACTCACCTTAAGCAGCTGTCGAGGTGAGTGTTTCTTATTCATTCTCTGGTGTTCCTAAATTTTATGGCCCTTTTACAGTGGAATATCCATGGCCTTCTCCAAGAAACCATGCTACGTCCTAAAGACCATTTTGATCTTTCCCATTTTATGTCGCTTTGGATGGACCTTCCCCTTATAGCAGGGATTCCTGCTCTTGGTGGGTCATACTGCTTCTACAAGATGTTTTTCATTGTCCTATCCCCTTGCACACCCACCTGCAAGCAGTTGTTGCCTGTGTTTTCCTTCCCGAATTTACCTTGTCCCTCTGCACCATTTATATCCCTTTGTCTTCTGCTGTCACTAGGGTGGACCCGATGCAGCTTGTTGCTCGGTTTCCTCCATCCTTTCTGCTCCTTGGTGACACCAATGCCAATCATCCTTTTTGGGGCTTGCCTCTTGCCTGCCTGAGAGGTTCTCTTTTGGCAGATGCTCTTACCCATTTTAATCCTGTGTGCCTTAACACTGGCAAAGCCGTGTTTCTCTCAGATTCCCCGCAGCCTTGTTCCCACTTAGACCTCTCGATCTGCTCTGTCCAGCTCACTCGATGTCTCGAGTGGTGTTCTCTTTCTGATACTTACTCGAGTGACCACTTCCCTTGTGTGACTCGCCTGTATAGTGATACTCCGCCACAGCGGCCCACTCATTGGAAATTCTCTTGCTGACTGGGGGCTTGATTCCTCCTTGGCAGGTGATGATCAGGCCGAGCATCTCGTGGGCGTTATTCTCTCGGCTGCCGAATCCTATATCCCTCGTACTACTACTTCTCCCTGTCAGGTCTCTGTCCCTTGGTGGACTGTGGAGTGCGGCAATGTGATTAGTGCCTGACTATGTGCACTTTCTCTTTCACAGTCACATACATTAACAAACTGCGTCCGCTACAAGCAACTACGTGCGCAGTGCCATCGCACTATCAAGGAAAGCAAGAAAGCATGCAGGGTTTCCTTCACCAGCTCATTCAACAGTTCTACTTCATCCTCTCTCATTTGGGGTGGCCTGCACCGGCTTTGTGGGACTACCGCCCACTCCCCGATCCCTGGTCTGACTGGCGGGAAATATCATAGTCGACCCTGTAGATGTTTCCAATGCTTTGGGCTGGTACTTTGCGGAGGTTTCCAGCTCAACCCACTGCCATCCTGCCTTCCTTCCTCGGAAAGAGGTGGAGGAGGCTCGTGCAATCTCTTTTCTGAATCGAGAATGCTAAAATACTCCTTTCATTATGAGGGAGTTAGTGTGCTCTCTCCGCATCCAGGTTTTCTGCTCCTGGGCCCGATACAATCCACATCCTCATGCTGCAGAATCTTCCTGTTGCAGGGAAAATGCTTACTCCTCGATACCTACAACCGTATTTGGACTGATTGTGTATTTCCCACACTTTGATGTGAAGCTACTATTGTTCCCCTACCTAAGCCTGGTAAAGTTAATCTCTTCCTTCCTGCTATCATCCAATTTCCTTTACCAGCAGCGTTTGTAAGGTGATGGAATGCATGATCAATGGTAGATTAGTGTGGTGGCTGGAGCCACACCATCTTCTCACTAATGCTCAGTGTGGGTTCTGAAAGCGCTGCTCAGCAGTTGATCATCTCGTCACC